>NC_064830.1:4992222-5303611 GCF_024166365.1 Elephas maximus indicus | reverse complement strand
TGCCTGGGAACACCATTCTCCACAGCAGAAGCTCATGGCCCTGCCCATCCTCCGCAAAATTCACAATTTCTAGAAATCTTAACTGCCCATGGCTCTGGTGGTGGTGGTGGGGAATCATGGCAGTGGGGAGGACTTAGGAGAAGGATAATGAAAAAGAGACACGTTTCTTCAGCTTCATGATGTTACCAAAGGTGGCTCTACTTGTAACACACATTTTATCTGGAATTTAGCAGAGAGCTAATGGAAAAATAATATTTAGAAACCATGCTCCAAATTTCCAGTTTGTTGATTTCCCATTAGACTTGATTAAAAAGAAAAGGACCCAAATCAACCTAATAATTAAAATTAAAGAAGAGAGAAATCAAGATCAACCTGAATAAACAGCAAGTTTTCTGTGTTTCATTTTTGCCGCTCTGCTGCTTCTATAGGAAACCCTGGTGGCGTAGTGGCTAAGTGCTATGACTGCTAACCAAAGGGTCAGCAGTATGAATCCACCAGATGCTCCATGGAAACTCTATGGGGCAGTTCTACTCTGTGCTATAGGGTCGCTATGAGTCGGAATGGACTCAATGGCAATGGGCTAACGGGCTGCTTTTAGGAAAAAAAAAAAAAAGTTTTTTTCTTTTTTTCTAAAGCGACTGCCAGACTTTTTACCACAGAACTCACAGCATCAGACAAATCTTGCCCTGCCCGGCCACCTGGTGTCCAGCCTCTTTCTTATCTATATCAGAAGCTTATATCTACAACAACTAGCCAAATTTACGAGTCCCTGGAAATATAGGATTGATTTCAGGATCCTATCCTCATAGGATGTAACTGCAGAATAGAAGTAGATTTCAGATACCGGGGCAGATGAACCAGGGACCATGTCTTTTGTCTATTTTTCCTGTAAGTGAGGAACACAAGGGCAGTTTTTCAATGATGCCTACACATCAAAACCTCATGGTCCTTGATAAAATATATCCCGGAGTGTCCGTGTCATGACTTTAGTATTATATCTTTCTAATTAATATTTCAAAAGAAAAACTCTATGGTTGTGACTATTTTATTTTTTAAAGTGTTGTTTTGTTTAGGCGAATCTATTTGTGACTGGGTGAGTTTCTAAAACGTTCCTTTTTTGCCTACTTAATTTTGATATACTGTGCTTTTGTCTTATATGTTATGTTTAGAAACATAAAATTATAAGACATATTGTAATTTTAGTACATCTCTATTTGGAATCTTACATTTCTGTATTTTTAATAGTATAGAATTCAGTATCAGGTGGAGTCATTATAGATCCCATACTAAGGAGTTTGCAAGGGAAGTATATTAAAATCAGGATCTTTTTGTAAGGGATTCCAATAACAGTGATTCTACAGACTGGAACTCTGGGGTATTTTTGTGATGTAATTGTTTGTAAGGATTTACTTTTTAAGACAATGAGTAAATCTATGTTTCTAGCTGAGTCAAGCCTTCTCCTGCAATAGGGAGTTAATCACCTCTTCCCAGTGCTTCCTTGTTATTTATGGCATATTGCCTTGTAGTAAGTTGTATGCAGTTGTAATTTATGTCCTATATTCAGTTGTAAACAAACTCATCCCCTGGGAGAGGGTATCTCTCCTTCATCTTTACCTCTGCAGCACCTAGTGAGGTGCCTGGCCCATGCTGAGTAGCATGTTGTGTCCTGATTGCTGGGTACAGAGATTACACATATACACGTGCACACACACACACACACACACCCTGCATAAACACACATGCACGTTATGTTAGCATTACTGAGCAGTTTTTTGTGTTAAACAATTATCATACATTATTTTATTTAACTCTTACAAAAGCCCTATCCATTACGTATTACTACCCTCATTTTATAGACATGGAAACTGAGGTTTAGTGAGAGGAACATAAATCATTCTAGTCAAAGTCACACAACTAGTAAGTAAAACAGAAGATATTTAAATGCTAGTTAGTGTGACTGGAACCACTAGTATACCAGAGGAGCATCAAGTCTAGTTGGGGAGGTTGATGATAGATAAACAGGCAGACAGGTAAGAGCACAGATTGGATAAAAAAATCGCTAGGTCCAAAAAGAGAAGATCGTATTATTGTAAATTTCCACAGACTCATAAAAATAGTATTAATTCTATGTTTTTCTTTCTAAAACAGAATCTGTTATACAACTTAATAGGTATTTATTTAGCACTATTATAATTAAAATATAACTTTTAGTTATATTTGACTATTAAGCAATATGAAACGACACTGTAAACTATCTCTTGGAGTTATGTTTTATAAGTAAAATATTACTTTTAGTTGTATTTTACTATTTGATCACAAAGCAATTTTTATTCGGTAGCAACTAGAAAAATATAGAGTAGTATGAACATTTTTTAGAAATATAACATGCCTTTTGAGGCTAAATGGTCCACTTCACAGAAATTTCTGATGCCTATGGAGTGTACTTTTTGAAGGCTTGTACTGTGGACAGCAGAATTCTTTGTGTTAACGGGTGACACTGAATCAATAGAGTATGATGAGAATTTTGTGAAATGCGAACGTAAGCAAGGACAATTGTTCTTTGGTTAAAAATGCTGAGTATATATCAAGGAAGGTAGAAAGTGCCACTTTAAAGGAAGGGTTGGAAACCTATTCAGAATGAGTTAGAATCATACAAAGTGGAACTCAGCAAAAATGTTCTTCAGGAAAAGGATTTTGTTGTCTTGTTCAGAGGTGAAATTAATATGTCATCTAGAAATGGCTAATCTCAAGTTGTTGAGTATTGACAATTTAGAACTTAGAAGTATATTAGCCACTAAATAAATTTCATGGTGTCTTTATAGAAGAAAAAAAAAAAAGTATGATTTAATCTCAGAATTACATTTTACTTCAGCTCAGGAAATCTCATGCACAAAGCTTCAACTGTACCAATTCTCCCCTGAAATCTCAATGTATTCTTTAAAAAAAAAAATTATTGAGGTATAATTTATATGCAATAAACTGCATGCATTTGAACCGTACAATTTGATATGTTTTCACACCTGTGAAATCATCACCCCAATGAAGATAGTGAACTTATCTATCACCCCCCAAAATTTCCCATGCCCCTTAGTAACCCCTCTCTCCTCAGCCCAGCTTCCATCCCTAGCCAACCACTAACTGCCTTCTGTCACTCTTTATCAGTGTGCAGTTTTCTAGAAATGGAATCATACAGTATGTACTCTTTTTTTGTCCAACTTCTTTTCCATGACATAATTATTTTGAAATCCTTCTTCATTATTTCATGTGCCAATAGTTCATTCCATTTTATTGTTGAGTAGCATTTCACTATTCATCTCTCGATGGCCATTTGTGTTGATCTCATTTAGCTATTACAAAAAAAACTGCTGTGGGCACTCATGGGTAAGTCTTTGTATGGACATGCATCGTCAGTTCTTAAGTCATCACGTAGGCATGGAATGGCTGGAGCATGTGACTGGTGTAAGTTTAACTTTTAAAGAAATTTCCAAACTATTTTCTATTTTGCATTCCCACCAGCAGTGTGTGAGCATTCCAGTTCCTCCACGTCCTTGCCAACACTTGCTATTCGATATACTCTTGAACTAGCTGAGAGAGGACACTTTTCTCTAATGATGCCTTAGATATCCTTTCCTGTTGGTTTAAGTGGTGTTTGCCAAGTTTCTCCCATGTAAAGTTACTATATTTCCCTGCGTAATTAATAAATATGTTGGGGAAGATACTATGCAAACATCTTGCTCCTTTTTTCTGCAAATTTGATTATTCAACAGTGGATCTTGCTTGCAACACTTTTTATTGAGGTGTTGCCTAGTGGTGATTTTCTGTTTTCCTTATTTCTTCTACATTGAATAACTGGAATCCTTTGTAAGGGAACAGTCACTTCTCTCCATTTATTTATTTATTCAACTATTTATTTGTATTAGTGTGGACACACAGATTTTTCTTATGTTGTTGTTAGGTGCTGTCGAGTCAGTTCCAACTCATAGTGACCCTATGTACAACAGAATGAAACACTGCCCAGTCCTTTGTCATCCTTACAATTATGCTTGAGTCCATTGTTGCAGCCACTCTGACAGTCTATCTCATTGAGGGTTGTCTTCTTTTTCCCTGATGCTCTACTTTTTACCAAGCATAGTGTCCTTCTCCAGGGACTGATCCTTCCTGATAACATGTCCAAAGTATGTGAGACGTAATCTCACCATCCTTGCTTCAAAGGAGCATCCTGGCTGTACTTCTTCCAAGATGTTGCCTAAAGCAGGTTCTGCTTAGCGTGGCTGAGGTGAGGAGGGAGGAACAGCGCTGAGAAGGAGCCAGGAGGTGTATGTCTCGAACCAAACTCCTTGTCCAAAGGGAGGCCGAACGTTTTGTACTGATCGCCATCAATTTGTTTGCTGTTGGCTAAGCAGCTCCTGGCTGCTTTGGCTCTCAAAGACAGATTTGCTTGTTCTTTTTATACTATGGTTATAACCCAATACTATCATTCTTACTGTTGTTGTTTTTCATGTATTTATTTGCTCAAATTGTTCCTACTTTGGCCATTGGGAGCTCCTCCAGGTTGTGTTCTATGTTCTTTCAACATGCCCTCATCTTTTATGAGCAATTCTTCACTTTCTGGGTCCACAAGATATATTTCAGACTCCTCTTGTGTTTTCTCTGCTCTAGTCTTGGAATGAACCACTCCTCCAAGGAGCCCTGGAGAATCAGAAACAAGACTTGAGCATTAGGTGTGCAATTTTTAGTGGGTGTTGTTGCTGGTGGGCGTCATATCACTAACTCATGTATTCATACATATTATTGCCCTATCTACCTGTCTGTGTACAGATTACAGACTGTGAGTTCTTACTAATATTGTTGACTCCAGTCTAACACCACAGGATCTATTCTAGCCTTTCTCCTTTCCTTTTTTTTTTTTTTTTAACTCTTTCTTTAATATATTTAGTTTAGTATATTTATCTTTTTTTTCAGCCTTGCATTCCTGCAAATCAAAGCCTGGGGTTGTATTCTTGAAAGTAAACCAAACCAAACCTGTTGCTGGGGAGTTGATTGAGACTCATAGCGACCCTATAGAGCAAAGTAGAACTGCCCCACGGGGTTCCAAGGAGTGGATGGTAGATCCAAACTACTGACCTTTTGGTTAGCAGCCATAGCTCTTAACCACTGTGCCACCAGGGCTTATCATGAAAGTAGTTTCAGAATTACTAACACATACCCCTCCCTGTGAGAAACAAATTTACAAATTAGAGTACAACATTTTGTACAATTCTTTTTGTCTTTAGTTTTACAGAATCCAGTAAAAATATTGTTTTCCAAAGTTACATCAGTTATTTCTTTTCTTCTTTCCTTCCTACAGGGTGGTATGTAACTAATTTGCAATACGGTTAAGTTGATTTGTTACTGTCTGTATTTAATTTTCAGTTCCCCTTGCATCCCGATTGATTTTAATGGTTTATTTACTTCTGTTTTGAGTATGGGAAACATTCTGTGGTTCTGAGAGTCAGAGCCATGAAGAAAGGCAAACTCAGAAAAGTGACCTTCTGTCCTCATTCCCACCAACCTATTCTCATTCCCCACTTACGTCTCCCCTTTCCCACCTACCTGGTTGTACATAACGACTCTCCTGTATTTCTTTTGCACACATGAGCAGATGAATGCATTTTTAATATCTCCTTCCTTCTTACGTTAATATGAGATATTTTTAATGTAGTTTGGCATGAAAGAATTTAGTCATGTTTTGTGATCAAATGACAAAGCCAAGGAAGAGATTTTGTCAGATTTGGCCCCTTTTAGTCTCAAAACAATAATTAAAAAAAAAGAAAAAAATCCCCCATAAGCCAAAGTCATTGTCTATGTAAAGTGACAGTAATAATTCAGTGAAAAGATATCCAAAGCAGTTAACAGTTATCTTTTGACCCCTAGGGCTAGTTTGGCCTTCTTGTAAGTTGACTAATTCAGTGGAAACCGAGCAGGGAGGGTCTGAGATGCTGAGGTGAGATCTATAGACCTGGGTAGGGCAGGAAAACAGACGGAGTCCCAGTGACTGGATGAAGAAGAGGTCTAAACAGATGGAAAACCAGCGTAGGAGAAATCAGGGTAATCTGAGCCTGGGGGCGGGGGGGTGGGGGGGGTCGGAGTAGCCTGCTCCAACCTCTGCTTACAGCTGTCTGCGTTCTGGAAGTGGCTTTGTCGTGATGTCTGAGGAACAGAATTAGTTCCCAGTCTAAGAAGAGTGTAGCAAATGTGAGAGATGCTGGGGTCAGAGCTCAATCATGGGCGTTAGTGTTTAAGACATGCTCTTGATCCCAAGACTCAAATAAGAGGCTTATTTCTGGAGCTAGAGCCCAGAGCCGCATTACCAGCTGCTGAGTTGTAGAATTACTGGCTCAGGGAGTCTTGCATTCTTGCTAATCAAAGCCTGTGGCTGTGTCAGAGCCTGGAGCTGAGGATTTAACAGCTTCAACAGTAGAATGTCTGGGCTCCGAAATGGTGCACCAAGCAGGTCATTGAAGGGTTTGGCATTTTGTGGACACCGCTCCCTCCACTGCAGCAAATTTTACCCCTCAGTCCCAGCTGCACTGATGCTATGAGGACACACATTTGCAAATGGTCTTTACGAGAATCATGTGGCTGTTTGACAGAAAACTGTCAAAGCAGCAGCGTGTTGTTTTAAGTCAAACTTGAATAACAAATAGCTTCCATAGCCAAGGGCAGTGAACATGAGGTGGAGTGGAGTAGTTCACAGAGTAAGTCAGTCTTTGCTGCAGTGAGCTGGTGGTGGTCAAACATTGTAGCCAGTATGACATCTGTGCTTATTTATGGCAGTATTATGGGTGCTTTAACATATTAATGGATATTTATTCAAATAGTTGTTTTTTCCCTCGTCAAGTACTTTTCCAAGGTAAAAGAAAATCGTATTACTGTTTTTTTTTTTTTTCCTACAAGCAAGTTGCAAATTTTGTAGGTGGAAGAGATCACCATCAGAATGGGGCATATTTCAGTTGAATGTAAATACCTCAAAGGCTGAATTTATCATTACTTCCAGGAGCATTTGTAAGGTGAATTCGGGGCCAAATGAGTTGCGCCTTTTGAACAAAGCTAAGTACGATAAAAATATATATATATATATATATACACACACGGCGGATAAAATGGAAAGTTTATTGACTTTTTTTCATGGGTCCTAGTACAATAGCCCAAAATTTCAAGGCTATTTCCATCCAGTCGTGACTGAAGAAACACTAATGTCTCTTTCTCTCCTTCCCTTCCTCTCTCTCTCTCTCTCTCTCACACACACACACACACACACAGCAGCTTTGGTGTCTTGCTTAGCTCTTTGAGTAAGACCTATCTGAATCAATGGAGATAAACAAAACAACCTTTCCAGCTCTGAGACTCACGTACCATGTGGCGCATGGGATAATACAGGACTGCAGTAACTGGTGCTTCTTCTCGGTGACACTCTGGCCAGCCCTAGCTTGAACCTAGCAAACTCAGGCAATCTTTTCTTCAGCCCTCACCAGGCGCAGCATGCGGTGCAGAATGCAAACCCCTAGGCGTGATTGAAATCATCCTTTTCTCAGCAGAGCAGGGAGCACATTACAAATCCCAAAGCAATATCCACTCATTGAAGAGAGGGATGCGGTGGTGTTTCCATCGTAGGATCTAGTTAGTTGAGACAGGCCAAACTGAGGGCCTTATTAATGTGTTATGGCTAACAGTGAAATCCCTGCCTCATCAGAAAGTCCTTGTTTGCTTAGGAAGCTGAAGCAGCCATGTTGGAAATACATGGGTGTGTGTGTGTGTGTGTGCATGTGCACGCACACTCATGTATCTATTTGAACTTTCAGACATTAAGTCTCTCATCAGCTCAAAGATAGTGTGTCAAGGTGACTAAGGGTCATTACTGTTCAAAAAAAGAAGCTTTTCTTACTCTATTCGGAAGAGGCTGCACCCACTTGTTGAAATGATGTTTTCGAGCATGTAGTACCGTAGTCAATAAAGCACTACAGCAGGCTCGGTTCCCTGCTGATCTCCAACTGCTGACTGGTTTATCAGAATCCCCGTTTGTAAGTGCATACAGGGGATGAAGAAGCCTTTCTTAATCAAGCTGTGATTCTCCTATCGTGTGTTGGTGTCTGTTTATGTTTGGGTGTTGGCACAGATGTGATTCTCACTCTTCCAAGCATTTCAGGGCCTAGGATTGATTGCCCAGTCCACCACCACACAGTACATTTTCTCTGAAAGAGTTTTTTTTCTGCAAGAACTGAGAATCACTATTTAACGTCTGATTTTACTCTTGTACTCAAGAATGAGTAGGCCTGACTGCTGGAGTGGCCTATTCATCACCTTTATAGTAGCTCTCTTGCCTTGAACATATATGATAGCTTGGCCATGATATATGCCTTATGTGCTTGTGGCAGTGAACCCTCACGACTACCCTCACCCATCCACAGACGAAGAACCTGGGCTGATTGTGTTGCACCAGTTGGCAAGAAGCAGAAGTGGCATTTGAATGCAGTACCGTCTGATTGCAAACGCTGCGTTCTTAAGTGCCTGGTATATTGACTCCTGACTTCATGGTGGTGGGTAGTGGTGGGTGGGATGCAAGCTTGCTTCTCTGTCTTACTGCTTTCTGCTCATTACATCGCATATGGCTGAAGGTTAACAAAAAGCAGTTTAGCAAAGGAATGTGTTCTGTTGCGTGGTCACATCTTTAGTGACACTTCAGGGTCAGCAACTTACACAATTTAAGAGTCTCAAGACTAAAAGATTCTTTATAGATCGTCTAGTTTCACTTTCCCTTCCCCTTCTTTTGGAAAGAAGTCCCTGGGTAGTGCAAATAGTTAATGTGCTTGGCTATTAATTGGGAGGTTTGAGTATACCCAGAGTCACCTTGGAACAAAGTCCTGGCCTTCGATTTCCAAAAAATCAGCCATTGAAAACCCTGTGGAGCACAGTTCTACTCTGACACACGTGACGTTGCCAAGAGTTGGAATCAACTCCATGGCAACTGGTGATGGTTTTTTGGGGAGCAGCAAATGAGAGGGGAGATAACTAACATGTTTTGAATGTCTACTCTATGCCAGATACTGGCCACAAAGTTGGTATATCTTACTAACGTCTTAAACGATCTTAAGAGGTAGGTATTATATCTTCTTTTCACGGAGAGGATCAGAGAGGCTGTGTTATCTGCCTGAAGTCAATTCAATGAAATCAGAATGGAAATCCGGCTGTGTCTGGCCTCAAAGGTCCAATCTTTCCCCTCCTGTGTTCTGCCTTGTTGTTGGGCAGTGACTCAGCTGCTCACTGGATGCTCAGTATGTTCTCCTGCCTCTCTGCCTTTGCTTCCTTCTGTCACAAATGCCCTTGTAATATTTACATGCTCACATCTTACCCATCCTTCAAGGCCAAGCTCTCATGGTACCTCTTCCATGAATCTTTATAAACTTCCCCTGCCTTTCTCGGAAACCCTGGTGGTGTAGTGGTTAAGTGCTACAGCTACTAACCAAAAGGTCAGCAGTTCGAATCCACCAAGCACTTCTTGGAAACCCTATGAGGCAGTTCTGTTCTGTCCTATAGGGTTGCTATGAGTCAGAATCGACTTGACGGCAATGGGGTTCTGCCATTAAAAAAAAAAATCAAATCCATTGTCATTGAGTGGGTTCTGACTCATAGTGACCCTATAGGTCAGAGTAGAATTGCCTTATAGTGTTTCCAAGGAGCCGCTGGTAGATTTGAACTGCTGAGGTTTTGGTTAGCACCCAAGCTCTTAAACACTGCACCACCATGGCTCCTCCTCACCATTTACTTCATTGATTTTTTTGTGTTTTGCTCCCATAAAGCTGATCGCTTTCTATGCTAGGTTAATATTATCTGTGAACACATGTTGTAAGTATAATACACCAAGAATTGCTGTTTGTATCTCCAGAGAATGGAGCACAAAGCGTTTACCACTGTGGTTGTGATTGTTAGTTGCCATCCAGTTGATTCCAACTCATGATGGCCCTGTGCGTGCAGAGTAGAACTGCTCCATAGGGCTTTCAAGGTTGTGACCTTTCAGAAGCAGATCACCAGGTCTGTCTTCTGAGGAACCTCTGGGTGGGTTCAAACTGCCAACCTTTTGGCTAGTAGTTGAGCGCTTAACCAGGCACTCCCTGCATTTACCAAGGGCTTAATAAATATTTGTTGAATGAAAAAAAAAAAAAAAAAGGAATAAAATGGTATTATGGCGAGGAGGGCTGGAGAATTCCTTTTCTTGACTAAACCAAGGAATATTTGGTGACTTGCAACGGTAATGAAATGTACCATAAGACCTACAAGCAGCTAGTTCTCTGCAAAACTACAAAGCAGGCTACTTTACTGAGCTTTTACTCTTCTGGAGATGGTATGTGAGAGAAATAGATTCCCATTCAAGTTTCTATCTGTCCCTGAAGTCTTGTCCTTCATGTTCCCCTGACCATAATCTCTAGAAATCTTTCACATTTCTCTCTAAACCAAAGTACCTTTAGGAAGTAATTTATACACATTTGCCCAGTACAGACAGGTTGGATTTATGTATTGCAACTGTGGTAATGAGCTCATACTCCCTTAGAAGGCAGGAATCCTATGGATTGTTTTAAAGCTCATTCTGTTTTGACCAACAAACATACGATAAATAATACCGAATCATGAAAAACTAAGTATCATATTTAATTTTAAAACGTTTTCAGATCTGAGTTATTTATGTAGTTAACAAATTAGTAACAGAAAAAAATCTTCTGTGATACTAGGAACTAGTTAGAAAAGACTCCCACCCAAACCTTTATACTATTGCCCCGTAGGTATCTTTCATGTAATACGGAAATTCTGATTTGAAATCTGTTCCTGTTGTTTTTTAAAGAGATGCTAAGATTCCATCCAGTGAGCATATGAGAATTGGTGGGAGTAAAGATATGGCCTGGCTGCAGATCTGTGAGCCTACTGAGAAGGATAAAGGGAAATATACTTTTGAGATTTTTGATGGCAAGGGTAACCATCAACGCACACTTGACCTGTCTGGACAAGGTAAGATGACTCTTCTTTAGCAACTAATTATTTTGTATTTAGTGATCTATTTCAAATGTTCAAAGGGAAGATGTATATCTAGAAACAATATGATGTTATGACTTTTATTCAGAGAAAATTATTTTGGAATAATCAACTTACTCATTAGGTTACTTATATGTTTTCATTAACCAAATTCACTGACAGAGCATCTGAGTGAATGAAAAAAGCTGAGCACATTGAAACAGTTAATGACATATAAAATATTTCCTTACAGCTTTTGAGGACGCATTTGGAGAATTCCAGCAACTCAAGTAAGATTTGCGTATTTGATTATTTTTATATAATCTGGGGATCCAGTTGACTTGGAGTCACTTTGGCTGTGTGTGGAAGCATCTACAGATGCCTAGGAGATCCAAAGAATGTGATGCTCCTAGGAACTGGGATAAAAACAGCAATTTAAGCAATTCAATATGTAAAAGGGCAGACATTCTTCTAAACTATAAATGCATTTATAAATTCACTTTCTAAAGGCGTAATAACCCTGGAATACTTAAAATGATAGATTCGTGAAATAGGATCGTGGTGACACATCACACGGAGCAACATTTTGAGGAATAGTTTGGGATTCTCCCGTGTGTCTGAATTTTACAGTATCCAAAAGTGAGAACAGTTCCTGGCTCATATTAAATATTTAATAAATATTGGTTGAATGTGTGAACAAATGACTAAGATAAATCAGAAACTGACAATTTAAAAAATATCTAAATATCTTCAGTGTAATTTGATGAACTGGCTGTAAAAAATCTCTCCAGCCTATGATTTTGAATTTCTTTGGGTTTTAGCAGCTGAGAGATCTGGTTTTGCCCTTCTCCAAATAGGTGGTGGGAGGCATAAGGAAAATGATGCGGATACACAGTCTCAAATCTTGTAACCCAAACATGCTTCTTCTAAGAGAAACCAAACATATTTCCTTCTTTTGCTTTCATCTGTATGTAGCAAATCTTTCAAATGTTATCATTTTCTCAATTATTGTCTTTTAATTCTTTCTTTCCTTTCTGCTCCTTTAATTTCTAGGGCAGCTGCTTTTGCAGAGAAGAGTAAGTGTTATATGATCACAAGGACAATTTGTTATTTGGGGTGGGGCTAAAGGGTCCACATTTTAGAGCCTTAATTGTGTATATTAAATAATAAACAGCAAGCCTTTGAGCTCCAATTTGAAAACTGTTATGACCCTCAAACACCCATACTCTAATTCTTCAGCAGCGTATCCTATGTTACCTGGCCCCCACCTACCTTTTCGGCTTTAGCTCACTGCTAATTCATCTGGCCTCCTTTTCCTTCCCATTCCCCACCCACCCTTGTAGAAATCCTGAACTTCGGTCACATGGGATTCTTTTCATTTCCTGAATGTGTCATAGATGTATGTGGCATGGCTTTTCCCTGCTTTTAAAACTTGGTGAATTCTTACTCATCTTCAAAGTCCATCCAGTTCACAGACCATATTTCCTCTAGCTTTTCATGACCTCCCCAGGCACAGAATTACTTCCTCATTTGTATTCCCTTGGCATTTGGTATATACCTCAACTATATATATTTGCTTTTGTGGCTTCACCCAGGAGAGTGCAAACTCCTCTTTATATTCATCTTTGTATTGTCATAGTGCTTAGCACAGGGCCAGCTCCATGGGAGTAGCCCGATTCATGTTTTCTCAAATGAGTCACTTTAATTTTACAGATCGTGGCAAGGTGATTGGTGGTTTACCTGATGTGGTGACCATAATGGAAGGCAAGGTAAGGATACATAAAACCAAAAAACCAAATCCATTGCTGCCAAGTCGATTCCAACTCATACCGACCCTATAGGACCGAGTGGAACTGCCCCATAGGGTTTCCAAGGAGCAGCTGGTGAATTTAAACTGTTGACCTCTTGGTTAGCAGCTGAGCTCTTAACCGCTGTGCCACCAGGGCTCTGTAGCAGGATAAAAAGTTAGGGCTGAGTGGGGATTTGAGCATAATGTGCTACAATTTACCGCTAAGTCAAGGGAAGCCTGGAGGATGTATAGTATGTCCCTCAACTTGCAGGGAATTCAGAGCTTCTCACCGGTTCTCCTGTCTCTGCATCTGCCTTTTCCTGCACTGCCTCTGATCTTTTGTGTATTAACAAATAATCTAGTATTTTAATATTCTGAATCCATGAACAACACCTTTAAGACCACAGGAAAGCTGTTGTGTAACTCAAGTACCTCAAAGCAGAAGTGTGGCAGCTGTCGTCCAAGCCCTCAGGGCCACACGAGGTTCTAATGCCATCTGTTCTGTGGCCAGTCAAAGGAACAGTTTAACAGGAATGAAGTGAGGCACACATGCAGGTGCACTCAGACACAAACACACGCACACACACGCCACCGACCTGGTATGAAAACAGAAGCCACACCACTTCAAGTGCAAAATATGGTAACTTATAGAAAATGGAAAAAAAAAAAAAAATCTTGCTCCAATTTTCAAGGTTATTTTGCAATGTGTAAAGGAAACCTCTTATTGGAGTTTTAATTTGCTGGCTTGTCAGTGAAATTATTGATATCTAATTGGTACTTCTCTGGTTGCTTCAGTGATTCTAAGTCAATGTCACTAGGACAGAGCTACTTGAAAGACTTTTATGAGGGCCAAGATACAAAAATTTATAGACCTTTTCTAAGCAGTTAAAGAAAGCCTAGATAGCTCCTGAGACTGAATAATCATGGAACTCATAATAACGATGTAATTCAGAAATTAGAAATAGTTTTACTTTGTGATACGCTGAAAGCATGTTTTACCTAAGTGTCAAGAATGTATTTGTTGCTGTTTAAGATGATACATTTGCTGGATTTGCCATAGGGCCTGGCAAAATGGATCCATAATTCTAAAGATAAAGGACATTTAGAAACAGGCTATATATATATATATATATATATATATGCTGTAAAATGTAGAGCTTACCCATAAAAAATCAAACCCATTGCCATCGAGTTGATTCCAACTCATAGCTACCCTATAGGACAGAGTAGAACTGCCCCATAGAGTTTCCAAGGAGCGCTTGGTGGATCTGAACTGCTGACCTTTGGGTTAGCAGCTGTAGCTCTTAACCACTATGCCACCAGGGTTTTCTTGTAGAGTTAAATTACCTTTAAATTCTTTAATGAGCTTAGGCCATGGGTTAAAACCGAGAATAAATAGAAAAAATTACCATTGATTTTCTTGTCAGCTCCCCTATGAAATTGTGAACTTCTTTGTGTCTTGTTCTTCAGATACTTCATGTCTAGCACAGTGCTTAGTACATATAAAGGACTTCTTGACTAAATAAATGACGTGGCAAACTGATAAATACAACCACATGACTGAGAGCTAATAAAATCCAGGGAGGTAACAGGACTTTTCTTTTTCTAATTCTTCTTTCTCTTCTCACTTTTTCCCTCTCAAAGACCTTGAATCTGACCTGCACAGTGTTTGGGAATCCTGACCCTGAAGTGGTCTGGTTCAAGAATGAAAAGACCCTTGAGCTCAGCGACCACTTTATAGTCAAGGTGGAGCAGGCCAAATATGTCAGCCTGACTATCAAAGGCGTCACTTCCGAGGACTCAGGGACTTACAGCATCAGTGTCCAGAACAAATATGGAGGTGAAAAAATCGACCTCACTGTCAGTGTGTACAAACACGGTGAAGAGATACCAGATGTGTTACCAGCCCAGCAAGCCAAGCCAAAGCTCATACCAGCAACTGCCTCAGCACCAGCTAAATAAAAGAACTACCTGGATATGGAAAAAAAAAAAAAAAGCTTGCAAATCATCGGAATGCTGTGTGCTTATTCCAAATGAATAACAATTATCTGAGTGAAGTCAGGTGTAGGTAGATGATTGGTCATGCAGTATGCTTTTGATTTTTGTACTTGTTTATTATTTTATGTTCATCTAAGAGGAAAATCAAATGCTTTCCACAAGGCTAAACAACTTATGTTTACATAAGACTGATTAGCAGATGCCTGAAACAGGGTATGTAGAAAAGTGACAGTTTATATGTTCATTGCTTCTAGAACATAGAAGTGATAACCAGTTCATGAGCAGCGTGTGGAGGTTCTATACAAAGCCATTGTCCATACCTGTAGCTGTGTTCTTTGGTGGCCGGAAAGCTCTAGTAGATCTTTGCAGTCACGGTGGTGGAGCCATTTAAGCATGTGTGCCTGGTTACACTCTGTATTCTCTTGCTTTAGGCTAATAAAATTTTAAAAGGCACTTTGTTGTGGTTCTCCTGTACCAAATCATACCTAACTACTTCTGTTTGCTCTCCTGGCTTGTTTAATTATGGATTATTGTGCAATTTCACAGCTGGTAGTACACAGGCATCGTGCTTCCAGTCCAGAGAGCCAGACAGGGTAAATCACACCCATTGTAGAACTCCCTCAAACAGTTTTACTCTTCAGGGCTTGGTGACAAGGCGATGGAAATGGATCCAGAGGGGAACCTGCACTGTCATAATTCCTAAGAAAGTATGGATTATTGTGCAAGGCATAGAAATGTTAAGTGGTTACCATACTGCAAATCTAAAAATCTCTGCAGAGAAAACTAAAATGTGTAGAAGACTATATTTTTTTGTAGTGTGCTAATTAATTAATAAGGGATTTCAAAAGAAAGAAAATACTCATTTGAAATGATCACTGTAGTAGCCATGATTCTTGTTATTAGGCATTGTCACGTCAGTTCTGACTCAGCAACCCTATATACAACAGAATGAAACAGTGATCAGTCCTTTGCCATCAGTACAATTGTTGCTATGTTTGAGCCCATTGATGCAGCCACTGTGTTAATCCATCTTGTTAAGAGTCTTCCTCTTTTTCCCTGACCCTCTACTCTACCAAGCCTGATGTCCTTCTCCAGGGACTGGCCCCTCCTGATAACATGTCCAAAGTACGTGAGATAAAGTCTAGCCATCTTTGCTTTAAGGAGCACTCTGGCTGTACTACTTCCAAGACAGATTTGTTCCTTGTTCTAGCAGTCCACGGTGTATTCTATATTCTTCGCCAACACCGTAATTCAAAGGAATCAATTCTTTCTCAGTCTTTCTTATTCACTGACCAACTTTCACAGGCATATGAGGCAACTGAAAATGCCATGGTTTGGGTCAATCAATGCACCTTAGTTCTAAAAATGACATCTTTTCTTTTTAACACTTTAAAGAGATTTTTTGCAGCAGATTTGCCCAATGCAATACTCCATTTGATTTCTTGACTGCTGCTTCCATGGGGCATTGATTGTAGATCCAAGTAAAATGATATCCTTGACAACTTCAATCTTTTCTCCATTTATCATGATGTTGCTTATTGGTCCAGTTGTGAGGGTTTTTGTGTTCTTTATGCTGGGGTGTAATCCATACTGAAATCTGCAGTCTATGATCTTCTTTGGTAAGTGCTTCAAGTCCTTTTGGCTTTCAGCAAGCAAGATTGTGTCATCTGCATATCACAGGTTGTTAATGAGTCTTCCTCCAATCCTGATGCCACATTCTCCTTCATATAGTCTGGCATCTAGTATTATTTGCTTAGCACACAGATTGAACAAGTATGGTGAAACGATACAACTCTGATACCCACCTTTTATGATTTTAAACCACACAGTATCCCCAATGCATGGATTTGTTGAAACATCTCAATTGGTATTGCGTCAATCCCTGAAGTTTGTTTTTTGCCAGTGTCTTCAGTGCAGCTTGGACTTCTTTCTTCAGTACCGTTGTTCCTGATCATATGCTACCTTCTCAAATGGTGGAACATTGACCCATTCTTTTTGTTACAGTGACTCTGTATTTCTTCCATCTTGTTTTGATGCTTCCTGTGTTGTTTGATATTTTGCCCATAGATTCCTTGCATATTGCAACTCAAGGTTTAAATATTTTCTTCAGTGCTTTCAGCTTGAGAAATGTCGAATATGTTCTTCCCTTTTGTTCTAACTCCAGGTCTTCGCACATTTCATTATAGTACTTCACTTTGTCTTCTCGAGCTGCCCTTTGAAATCTTCTGTTCCTCTCTTTTATGTGATTATTTCTTCCCTTCCCTTTAGCTATTCTATGTTTAAGAGCAATTTTCAGTGTTTCTTCTGGCATCCATTTTGGTCTTTTCTTTCTTTCCTGTCTTTCTAATGACATTTTGCTTTCTTCCTTTATGACGCCCTTGATGTCATTCCATAACTTGTCTGATCTTCAGTCAGTAGTGCTCATTGCATCAAAACTATCCTTTAGGCTGTCTCTAAATTCAGGTCGGGTGTGCTCAAGGTGGTATTTGGGCTCTTGTGGGCTCGTTTTAATTTTCTTCAGCTTCAACTTGACCTTGCATATGAACAATTGACAGTCTGTTCTGGCCTCATTGTGACTGATGACGTTGCGCTTCTCCATCGTCTCTTTCCACCGATGGAGTTGATTTGATTCCTGTGTATTCCATCTGGTGAAGTCCACGTGTATAGTTGCTGTTTATATTGTTGAAAAAGGTATTTCCAATGAATAGGTTGCTTGTCTTGCAAAATTCTATCATGTGACCTCCAGCATTGTTTCTACCACCAAGGCCATATTTTCCAACTACTGATCCTTCTTTGTTTCCAACTTTTGCATTCCAGTCTGCAGTAATTGTCAATGCATCTTGATTGTATGCTTGGTCAATTTCAGACTGACCTCTATAGTCAGCTAAGTTTTTATTAGTAGCCATGGAGGAAAAATCAAAACTTGGTTAACTATAGAAATTCTCTTGGTGAAATTAAAAAGAAAGAAAAAGTATAGGATGAACACTGCCTTCTTTGAAACTTTTCCTCCTTAAAGAAGTTGAAATTCCTCTGCCATAATATTCCTATGTCAGTATTTTAGTTTTACAGCGAACATGTTGCTTTATAACAGAGAAAGTTTCAGTGGTTCAAAATATTTTTTCTCTCTGTATTATTAAGGCTGATTAAAACTCTATGATGTTTTGTTATATTTTCCTAAGGTGATAATACAAACATTGACATTTAAATATGTTCCCAATAACTCAAAAGCCAGCTGAGCAAGCTTCTGCTCTGGTAAAGTGAGTATCAGCAAGAATTTCTCATTATTCCTATCTTCTCTGTTGCCCAGGTTAATGTTAGCTGAGTTTGTTATTTTTGCATGGTGGAACAGGATTTCCAAAAACACCTTTGGCAACAGTAGTCAGGGGTAGAAAACCTTTATTTAGCTAAACAGAATTTGCTTACTTTCCACTTTAAATTGTTATTTTTGTTCAGCAATTGCAGGTTAACTTTTCCTGATAAATTATTTTGTATTTTTCACAGGAAAGAATTTCTTAAAGTCATTTAATATATTTTTTAATATACTTTTTATTTTGGAATAATTTTAGATTTATAGCATAGTTGTGAGGATTTACAGAAAAGTTGCTTAGGGGAGTTCCTATGCACCCTCACACCATTTCTTCTATTGTTAACACCTTTCATTTATACAGATGTCACACACCTTTATGCTGTTGTATTAACATAAATGGATATTTCAAGATATAGGCAATGCCACTCTGATTATGGTACAATTGTCAATATTAAGAAACTGATTTTGGTACATTACTATTAACTAACTCCAGACTTATTTGGATTTCACCATTTTTCCATTCGGGTGTTCTTTCTGTTCCAGGATCCAATTCAGAGTCCCATGTTGCTCATGTTTATAGTCACGTCTCCTCTGCTCTGTGACACTTTCTTAGTCTCGTTTTTCATGGCCTTGACAGTCTTGAGGGGTACTGGCCAGTTATTCTATAGGACTATCTTTCCTTTTGCCTATTCTCTTCTTTTGAAATGAGTCACTAAGTCTAGCTTACCCTGAAAGGAGAAGATGTGCAGAATTAAATGCCGCCTCTTGGAGGGGGAGTGCCTATAAGTTGGCTCATGTGTCCCTTTGACATGCCTTCATCCTTTTGTTTTTTTAGGCATTTCTTTGCATTCTTGCAGAGTCTGTAGTTGGTGCAAATGGTAACACACTTGACTGGCCGAAAGGCTGGCAGTTTGTTTACTCAGAGGTATCTTGGAAAAAAGGCCTGGTGATCTTCTTCTGAAAAATCAGCCATCGAAAACCCTCTGGGGCATAGTTCTATTTTGACACATATGGGGTGTCCGTAAGTCGGAATTGACTCCACGGCAGCTAGTTTGGTTGCATTCAAGCGCTACACGGTTGCTCCACAATCATGTTGTATTTTCCCGGTTCCTGCCCTGGAACCAATCACTTATCCAAGGATCCCTTTTTTCTTTTACTGGAGAATGGTAATTTAGAAACCAAAGTCAGTTCTGAGTGACATTTAATATTTTTTATCACATACCTTCATGTTATTGTATTTATACAAATGGATATCTCAAGATATAAGTAATGCAACTATGATTATCAATTGCTACTTCAAAAGCAGACTGTGAAGAGCTAAGTACCTGGGAAAGATATCTACCTAACCAACCAACCCATTGCTGTCCAGTTGATTCTGACTCATAGCGGCCCTGTAGGACAGAGTAGAACTGCCCTATAGGGTTTCCAAGGGGTGCCTGGTGGGTTTGAACTGCTGACTTTTTGGTTAGCGCCATGGCTTTTAACCACTACGCCTCCAGGCTTTCCAGGAAAGATATCCAGGTTACCCATGAACTGTTTCTAGAAAATACTGGTTTCGGCTGTCTAAATAGGAGTGCTGCCTACCCTATTATTGCTTTTTAGAAATAAGAAAGACCACTGACTTGCAATCAGGAGATGGGTGGTAGTTAGAACTCATTGTATTTGTTTGGGAATGCCACTTACACTCTATGATCTTTACTTTCTTCATCTGCTTTGTATATTTCACTTAATAGCTGTGACGATCACACAAGATGATGATGGTAAAAACACTTTGTTCTTTTCTGAACCATTTGAGAGTACATTTCATATGTCAAGTTCCTTTATCCCTTAATACTTCTAAGAACAACACAATTTCTTATTACCATAGCACAGTCACCAAATTCAAGAGATTTGACCTTACTTTTATTATGCTTTAATCTATAATTCATATTCTAATTTTGTCACTTACCCCGATAATATCATTTAGAGGAAGATTTTTTCCCCCAATTGTAGTCTAGGGTCCAGCTTAGAGTCATGTAATGCGTATAGTTGTCATGTCTCTAATTTTCTGAAATCTGGAATAGTTCCTTAGTCTCCCTTTGTCTTTAATTTCACTGATTTTTTGAAGAATACAGGTCAGTTATAAGGTATTCCTCAATCTGGGTTCCCTCATGATTAAATTTATGTTGTGTGTCCCAGGCTGTGATTTTATCACAATGTTGTGGGGCCTTTCAGAGGGTGGCACATTTAGAATCTCATGATGGCATCTACCTTTCATGGATGATGCGAATTTTGATCATATGGTCAAGGTGTTGTCAGGTTTCTCCATACAACACTGTAAAGCTAGCAACTCAAAAAATCTGAGTGGAGACATTTTAAGACCACGTTTTAAATATCTTGTTACTCACCCAACTTTTCTACCTAGATTTCATATCCATTGGAAAGTCTTGTCTGAACCAACTGTCACCATGATGGTTACGAGAGGATGGTGTTTCCAACTTCATTGCTTGTTCCCCACGATTAATATTTTGCTGTAAAAGAGAGCCTTCCCTTCTCAATTAGTTTTACCTATATCTGTATGTCTGTGTAATACCTGGGTATCGCAAATGGGGTAAGCACTTGACTACTAACTGAAAAGTTGGCGATTCAAACCCACCCAGGTGGGCCTTGGAATAAATAACCCATCACCACTGAGGTGATTCTGACACATGGAGACACTGTAGAACAGAGTAGAACTGCCCCATAGGGCTTCCAAAGCTGTAATCTTTACGGAAGCAAACTGCCCCATCTTTCTCCTGCAGAGTGTCTGGCTCTTAACCTCTGCACCACCAGGGCTCCTTAACTTGGAATAAAAGCTTAGCAACCTGCTTTAGAAAGGCCATAGTCTTGAAAGCACCATGGAGTGCAGTTCTACCCTGAAAGACATGGATTTACTGTAAGTCGAAATCAGCCGGACAGCAACCGGTTCAAAACACCTACATCTATATGTATATCTATCATCATCAGTGGAGCCCTGGTGGTGCAGTGGTTAAGAGCTCAACTGCTGATCAAAAGATCAGCAGTTCAAATCCACTGGGCACTCCTTGGAAACCCTGTGGGACTCAACGGCAACGGTTTTTTTTTTTTTTAATCATTGTCAATATGGACTTGTGAATTCCTACTTTATTCAATGGATTGTAATAATTTGTGGTCCTTATTTATTTTTCTACTCAAATTGTTCAGATTCAGCCAGTGGAAACCTCTTCAAGCTGGCTCGTATGTTCTTTTGATAAACCTCCATCAATATTTTGAGTATTCCTAGCCCCTCCTCCTTGGACTTCTCCTACCTACCCCTGGAGTTAGCTAATTCTCCAAGTGGCAGGGCCTGTACTTGTACGAGGTAAGAAAAGAACTAGGGTGTGAAATGTAAGTATTTGCATGATGTCGGAAGTGAGTACCTTCTTAAATTTTTTTTTTTTAGGGGCCTTCCTCTAGTACTCACTCTAACCATGGTTCTCTATAACAGGGAATGATATTTAGAAGCCAAGATCTGGGTGCAAGTTGTACTCATTGCTGTAATGGTGTCACTGATTGTAGGTCTTTTTAGTAGACAGAAAAAAAAAAAGTACCTCTAATTCTAACTGAACCTTAACGTTTTAGGACTCTTCTTTTCTGTCTCTCATTCTATACGTGTATCTCCCTTTTTGTACACTAAGTTCCATGTGCATTTGAGGTTTACTTTTTTATTACAGAAGTAAAGCTCTCTATCCCTAATGTCTACATTATTGATCATGTAACTTAGGTCTTTCATATCCTTACATATTTTTGTCCACGTCATCTGTCTTACCCTGAGAGACATGTGCTAAGTTATCTATCATTCGTGTGCTTCTATTCTTCCTTTATCTCCCGTAGTTTCTGCTTTGTATAAATAGTGTCTGTGTTATTTGAAGCAAAGATATTCATAATTGCTATATATTCATGGTGATGTCTTGATTTTTAACATTACTAAATATCTCTTTTTATGCTTTATGGCCTGAATTTTACTTTGTCATGTATCATGATTGCAAAAATACCCATTTTTTAATCTTTTTTAAATAGTCTCTTGTATACAGCATAGAATGGGTTTTGCTGTATGAGCTAATTTGAAAGTAATAAGCTCACTCACATTGGTGGTATGGCTGATATTCTTGGTCCCGACTGTCATTATTATTATGGATACTATGTATATTTGATGTGTTTCTTTCTCCATTTGATGTGTCTTATTTGCAATTTAAGAAAAATGTTGCTTTAGATTTTAGAAGCTTGGTATTCTTGTTTTAGTAGATTTACTTTTATTTATACCTTTTAGAATACTTTCACTTAAACTTTTAGTATTTAGTCTGTCCATTTTAAATAGTATCCTTTGACTCCGATCTATTACCTATGTCAAAGTTAATGAGCTTATTCTTTTTCCTCTCATTTCATTTTCTAGTGGTTTTCTATCTACATTTTCAGAACACATATTGTTTACATAATATTCTTCCATGTCTGTCTCTACCCTTGATTTAGTTTTGGTTGGATTAAGCTCATTCTTTTGTAGACTCCTCAGGAAGGACACGCATATACAGTATTCCCTGACTTCCTACATGTTCAAAACAGTTTTTCTATAACCGTGATACTTGAAGTACAGGTTGGCTGCATATAAACTTCTTGGCTTTCATTATTTTTTATTTATTTTGCCTGAGTATCCTGAAAATGCTACTATATACCGTTGTCTTGCTTTTTATGTTGCTCTTGAAAAAAATTTTTTTTATATTGTGCTTTAAGTGAAAGTTTACAGCTCAAGTTAGTTTCTCATATAAAAATGTACACATTGTTAATGTGACCTTAGTTGCTATCCCTATAATGCGTCAGCATGCTCCTCCTTTCCACCCTGGATTTCCTGTGTCCATTCAACCAGCTCCTGTCCCCCTCTGCCTTCTCATCTCGCCTCTGGACAGGAGCTGCCCATTTAGTCTCATGTATCTACATTTTTTTTTTTTTTTTTAATCTACATGTCTGAAGAGTTGGCTTCAGGAATGGTTCTAGTTCTGGGTTAACACAGAGTTTGGGGGCCATATCTTCTGGGGTTCCTCCAGTCTCTGTCACACCATTAAGCCTGGTCTTTCTACTGGAATTTTACCTCTGTGCCCCACTTTTCTCCTGCTCTCTCAGGGACTTTCTGTCACTGGTGGTAGCTGGGCATCATCTGGTTCTGGTCTTAGGCTAAGTCTCTGATTTATGTGGTGCTTTTTGTCACTTGGGCTGATATTTTATTTGTGTCTTTGGTGTTTTTCATTCTCCTTTGCTCCAGGTGGGTTGGGACCAATTGATACATCTTAGATGGCTGCTCGCTAGCTCTTAAGACTCCAGATGCCAGCTCTTGAAGATTTTTATGCCACAGTAATTTTTATACTTATATGTAATTTGATATTTTTGCCTAAGGCCCTGATTTTACATATGTTTTATTTTAGAATATAAGAAAATATTATATGTATTACTTACATATTATATATAGCATTTTCTTAAGTCTAATAATTTTGTTAGACTATGTCTGTTGTTGTTGTTAGGTGCCTTTGAGTTGGTTAAGACTCATAACAACCCTATGTACAATAGAACGAAACACTACCTGGTCCTGCGTCATACTCACAATTGTTGTTATGCTTGAGCCCATTGTTGCAGCCACTGTGTCGATCCACCTTGTTGAAGGTCTTCCTCTTTTTCACTGGCCCTCTACCAAGTGTGATGTCCTTCTCCAGGGGTTAGAATATGTCTAGGAGTTGATTATTCTCGGTCAATTTTCTCAGGTACCTGGTCAGTTCTTTCAATATGTATATTTAAATTTTCTCTTATCTCTGAGGGTTTTCTTGGATTATAGTTATAAAATTATTGTGTTCCATTGTTTTGTCTTTCTTCCTTAGGCCCTCCAATTACACGTATACTGGACATTCTTTGCCAGTCTCCCATTTTAACCACTTACTCTAATTCTTTATTTACATTTCTTTTGTTATTTTATTTTCATTCTCATGGCTGTTTTTCTGACTTTCTTCAATGTCCCTTATTAAATTTTTGTCTGACTTTATGCTCCTTTGGACACTTTGTGATTGCCCTTATCTGAGATGATTTTGTCTTTTTCTTCAATTTATATCTTCAGTTGGATTAATTTTCATGTCATTTCTTCCTGATCTTTGCAATTTTGTTCTCAGTTTTTGAATTAATGATTTATTTCCCCCCATTATCTCCAAATGTTAAATTTGTTACTATTCCCTTTGTAGTTTTATTGTGGGCGAGGTGAATTAGCTGAAATTTTACAGTTTTCATTTCTGGTTTCCTCCTACTGTAGCTTTGTATGAAGTTAGTTTTTAAAAAAAAAAAAAACATTTTGTGTATAAGGTTTTTAGTTCAAGAGCACCCTCTTCTATCAACATAGCGAAGTGCTATTTCTTTAATGAGTGATGATGGTGGTGGTGGTAGTGGAGTGCTTTGTTTCTCTTTCCTTAATGCAGGTTGCTTAATTAGCTCCTATTTAATTCTTTACCTTCACTTCTTTCTCTTTCTCCACTCTTTATTTTTTTAATCAGATTTGTCTTTAGAACAAATCTTTGAGATTCTCACCACTGTTCCTACTAATTTCCAAGCCCCTTCCTTGCGACTGGTGCTGTGAGATCCCTAATCCCAGACCTATGTTCAGTATTTGGCATTTAGTGTGAGGCTTATCCTTTTTTGGGTGATTTTGTCAGTGCAGCTTCTGTGTCTCCTCTCCCCCCCACCACAGAGTCTCTTAAGCCTCCCCTCTCCTTCTTTTGAAAGGAGCTATGCTGGTGCAGTGGTTAAAGCGATCGACTGCTAACTGAAAGGTTGGTGGTTCAAAACCACCAGCAACTCCATGGGAGAAAGATGTGGCAGTCTGCTTCTGTAGAGATTTACAGCCTTGGAAACCCTGTGGGAGACTATGAGTCAGAATTGACTCACTTTTTCGGTATCCATAGGCTTGTAGGAACAATGGAGCGCTGTTGGAATTTGATGTTTACTTTTCTAATAGGAATTACCATTCTATTGGTAATGGTAATCTGAAGGTGATTTCTAATGGTAATTAAAAAAGGTCATTGTTGTTTCTGTCCCCTGGTGATGCTGATGCCACAGTTCACACGTGGCTTCATCTTCACTCCCTTATACAGCGTAAATGTTGTTGTTGTCAGGTGCCGTGGAGTCAGCCAATTCACAGCGACCCTATAGTACAAAGTAGAACTGCCCCATAGGGTTTCCAAGGAGCAGCTGGTGGATTTGAACTGCTAACCTTCTGGTTAGCAGCTGAGCTCTTAACCACTATGCCATCAGGGTTCAAGTAGTATAGATAGGGTATAGCTGTTGACTAATGGCAACTTTCTATAAGGAACAAGGTCTTTGGTATCCAAGTGTCCTGTATTGAAATTGAGTTGCTCTTTTATTCTAGGTATGTTCCTTGGCCTCTTTAAGCCTGCCTTTTTTTTTCTGTACAAATGAGAAAAAAAAAAATAATAATGTATAAGCATGATGTATGTTCTGATAGCTTCCTTATAGAAGAAATGAATTTAGCATTCATGTGATTATGAAATGTGGGTGGTTAGAGGTGGAAGCGGGATGTTAAAAAAAAATTAAATAGTCTATTAAAAATGTCTATCAGTTCAATAGTTTCTATGTGCATTTCATGCAAATTAATATCAATCAACCACCTAAATAAGCTTCGTCTGAGAGACTCAGAGTCAGAGGGATAAAAAGTTGAACATGTGGGAATGTAAATAATTAAAAATGTGATTCAGCATTTATATAAATTAGGCTTCATGAAGCTAATAATGTTATGAGTCATCAGCTCTAAAACTGAGGCAAGAGCTAATAAGGACATAACAGACTAAACTTTTTTTTCAGTCTAACTACTTCTGCTAGCTACGAAGGGTATGTTAATGTGTTAAGTTCATGTGAGAAATACAAAGATTTTGCATCTCCTAAAAATAAGGTTTAAAGACAGCTCATATCCTATTAAAAAATTAAAAAAAATTTTGAAACCAATTCATTCATTGTCAACTCTACTCTGTTAGGCATGGCCCAGAAAGGATTTATGTGAATTAGAAAATGAACCATTATTTCCTTTTTGGAAATGAATTTTTTGTTTGTTTTAATATATTAGAAGGGCATATTGATATCACTAGAGCTTTCTGCAGGACAAAACACCCAGGGGCAGGGAGATACTGGTTTATTTTGGAGTATTTACTTAGAGTATACTTCACTCTAAGTAAAATAAATACTAACCATCTAAATGATCTGCAGATACACGAAGGGGAACGCATGTCCTTTATAGCAGAATTCATTACTTTCAAAAGGATTCACACAAGGTTTCTTCAGTCTGCAAATATTTAAAATAAGACCTATTTCTTATACCATATCACAGCTACATTTCCATTTCTGGAAAAGGATGGTCATTTTGGATATTTTCTTTGATGGCTGAGAATTTGAATATATGCCACTGGTGGCACCGGTGTTGAATTCTGCCACTTTCAATGGGTGACAAACACTCTGCTTTCAGAAAAGCGTGTATTTCTTCTATGAAACATTTTAACTCAGGAGTGCAGTGGGAATCTGCGTGTGAACTCTAATGACTTAGAAAATTAAAAACCGTAAATAGACTTAGAAATTAAATTTCATAAAAGAAGTACACTAGCAATGACGATGGCATTAAACAAACGAACAGATGCACATTTGTGACATAAAACCACTGAGTGGTTCATAAGTGGGTGGATATTTATTGTAAAAGTGTCTTTTTAAATATATTGATTCAACCTAATTTTTAATGAAAGTAGGTTTGTGCAAATATCAACAGAAAAATAAAATCCATAGCCTATGTGCTAAGATTTTCTTACCACTTCATAGAAAGTCTCTTCTTATCATTTTGGGTCTCTGGGTTAGTGTTTGGGAGGCAGAATTCCTATTAAGATATATTTCTAAGCAAGTTTGGTGCATTTATAAGGCTGTGATAACATATTATGTTCCTTCCTTATCTCTCACCCCAGCTGTGAGTTGGTTAGGTTGTATTATTCTCAGTTCTCACATAAACGGGGGAATTTCTGACAGACAGCTGTGGCTGTGGCTAGAGTAACAAAAGTCAGGCTTTTAAACAACTATCATTAGTTCATCTTTTGTTCAAGTGGTTGGGAAAGTAAGTTCTGAGTAAATCGTCTGTGACCTATCCTCTGTAACTTACACGTGGGCAGTGTCAGGAGAGAAAAATAACTGTTATGGACTGAATTGTGTCCCCCAAAGACGTGTGTTAATTTGGCTAGGCCATGATTCCTGGTATTGTGTGGTTGCCCACCATTTTGTCACCTGATGTGATTTTCGTATGTGTGGTTAATCCTACCTCTTTGATGTTCTGTCTTGGAAGAAGTACAACCAGAATACTCCTTAGAAGCAAGAATGGCAGGACTACATCTCACATACTTTAGACATGTTATCAGGATGGATCAGTCTCTGGGGAAGGACATCATGCTTGATAAAGTAAAGAGTCAGCAAAAAAGAGCAAGACCATCAACGAGATGGGTTGACACAGTGGCTGCAACAATGGACTCAAGCATAGCAACAATTGTGAGAAAGGTGCAGAACCGGGTAGTGTTTCATTCTATTGTACATAAAAAAAAAAAAAAAAAAAAGGCCACTATTAATCAAAATCGACTCTACAGCACCTAACTATAACAACAACAACGACGTTAATGAGATGGGATTAGCGGCAGTTGTGTTGATGAGGCAGGACTCAATACACAAGATTAGATTGTGTTTTAGGCCAGCCTCTTTTGACATATAAAGGAGGGGGCAAGCAGGGAGACATGGGAACTTTGTACCACCAAGAAACAAGAGCCAGGAAAATAGTGAGTCCTTTGGATCAGGTGGTCCCTGGGCTGAGACTCTCCCGGTCCAGAGGAAGATTAATGATGAGGACCTTCCTCCAGAGCCCTGGAGCTGACGCCCTGAATTTAGACTTCTAGCCTACTAGACTATGGGAGACTAAAGTTCTATTTGTTGAAGCCATCGACTTGTGGTATTTCTGTTGTAGCAGCACTAGATGACTATGACAATACCAAACATCAGCCACATTTTTTTTCTACATAGTTGGATTGTTCCTATTTGCAGGGGGGTCAGTTCATGATCTCTCAGTTCTGAAATATTTTCTGCCTCAGCTTTCTGGAAATTTCTAAACTTCTAGACTGTTCAAACTGGGAGACACCTCAGAAATGATTTAATCTAACATCATTTTGTAGATGCAGATAATTGTGACATACAGAATTTTTATGATTTGTCTAAGGTTATCCAGCTATTTCGCAATGATGCTAGGCCAAGAAGCCCAGATTAGCAGTCTCTTCCCTACTCATGATAATGAATTATCATCTGGGTCCCTCAGAGCTACCCTGAGGGTGTGTGAATGGCGCAGATACTCTGGACTTTAAACTCGGAGCTAGCACTCAGAAAGGGAGCACGTGAAAATGGTACTAAGGAGAAATATATTACCCAACATTCAAGACACTATCTTACTTTGGTGTACAAAAGGCAATAGCTACCCTTCATTTTTTCCTTCATTCAGTCTGCCTCTGATGTTTCTATGAATATAATTCAAATTCTGTATTCTTATTGAGAATATGATAACTCATGTGTCTTTAGATCTTGATTTTCATATTGTTAAATTGAAGAGGTTCATCAGATTATCTAAGGAATACTTTCTAGGCTTTGGAAAGGAAAAGAATTAAGGCAAGTTCAAAGGCTTTTTCTCACAATTTCCTTCATCACTTTTCCAACCAAGGCTTGTTTGTCAAATTGCCATATTGCTTTAAAAAGCAACTTTCCAGATCTGAAGAGTGGAGATTCCAGGCAAATGGGTTTCAACACACACATGAGGGTAACTCAGCATAAGAGCCCTTTGGCTTGTGAGGGAAGAGTGGCTGCAGATCCGGACCAACGTCTGTAAGAAATGGACGACAGGGGCTCCAGGTCACATCCTTGTCTGGGGAGATAAGAAGCCATCAGAAAGAGGGGTGAAAATGAGGGCGAGTGTCACCAGAAGAGGGAATGTCGAAAACCAAATGGCTGTTTTTCCTGCTGTGACCTGGGAGTGACTGGAAACATAGACTCACCAGTTCCTTGCATTTAGTAAATACAACAGAGAGGAAGAGCCTTTTTAATAAAAGAAGGAATCCTACCAAGGTGACTTTCTTCATTTTTGAGCTAAGCACTTGCTAATGAGAAAGGCTATGCATTATCACCATCTTCTTTATCATCGGCACTTTTATCACTATGGTTATTTTCATCATAATGGTTTGTGTAAATTAAGCACCTATTAATGCTGGGCACCATCCTACACGCTTTTCCCTGTACTAGTCCTAACCCTCACGAAATCCCATGAATTAAATATCATCCTTCCATTTTGATGGAGTGTGAAGTTAGATGGGGTAAGTGGCCATCCCATGTCCTGGGGCTCTGCATGGCCGAGGTACGAGACAGACTCAAGTTGGACAGCCTCACAGCCGGCATTTCCTTCACTGCAACACATCCTCGATGTCAGTGCACTGGGTTGTCGCATCCCTGAACTTGAACTTGGACCTCAGACCATTTCCTGGTCTGTCTGCTTTTTTCGTTTTTTAAATTCGAATGAAATTTACGCAACATAAAATGAGCCCTTTTAAAGTAAACAGTTCGGTGGCATTTAGTATAGTCACAATGAAGCACAACTATTATCTCTATGTAGTTTCAAAACATTTTCATCACCCCGAAAGGAAACCTTATCCCTCAGTCTGTTTTGGAATGCTTAGTTAATTTGTTCCTCAAAAAAAAAAAAAAAAAAAGTATCTCTCCCTCTCTGTTTCTCTCCTTATCTCCCTTCCTTCCCACCCCCAAAATAAAGAACAGCTGGTACATACCATCAGCTTTGTCCCAACTTAAGTCACATGATGATAGCTTTCACTCTGTGACTCTCCACTTCTGCACAGTTGTTGAGAGCATGGACTCTGGAGGTGATGGTTTGAGTCAAAATTTTTTAAGGAGGCCCTGGATGATGCAAACAGTTAACATGCTTGGCTTCTAACCAAAAGTTTGGAGGTTCGATTCCACCCAGAGTCCTGATGATCTACTTCTGAAAAACCAGCCATTGAAAAACCTGAGGAGCAAAGTTCTGCTCTGACACGCATGGGGCCGCCATGAGTTGGAGCTGACTCAGTGATATTTATTCACTGAGAGACTTTGGGAAGATTACTTAAGTTCTTGATGTTTCAAGTCCTCACCTGTAAAATTGGGTTGATAATAGAACCTAGTTCACAGGGCAATTATGAGGATTAGTGGCTATGCGATGGGTTTGGTGAAGTGCTTAGAATAGTGCCTGCATATAGTAAGTGCTACATGGTGTTTGCTATGATAATATTAATATAATAATTATCATTGTCATTAATATTTTTAACACAGATTATTTTTTGCGTGATTTTTTTTTCTTTTTTCCTCCTCCTTATTTTTTTTGCTTTTTCTTAATTATCTTTTCTGTGGTTTTATTTAAAACTTTAGGCTGTTCTTTAGTGTTTATCTTAAAGGAATTATTAAAATATGAATTCAAGATCATGCTTCATGTCCTTCACATGTCATTTGTTTTAGAGCTATTGAAGGATATTGTCCTTTCTGTCTTTATACTTACTCCCTGAATGTTTACTTCTTTTTTTATTTTTTAATAAGGCTATTGGAAAGATAGGATATACCCCATTGCTTTCATAAATTTTTTTTTTCCCTATTAGCAGTTGAAAATTGAAGTTTGGATAATTTAATGTCAGTAGTTAAAATATATCTCTCATCACCAATGTTTGACTAAAACAACAGACAACATTTATGATTCCATTATAAATTGAATTACCAACACCCAGTGTTGTATTTAACCTGACACTTGGTGTGCACATCCACCCATAAATACAGATGACAAGATGCAGCTTTAAATGCTTAGCCTGGCACTTTATGATCTCTAGAATCAATTTCAAAGGTTGCCACAAGTCCTAAAATAACCCCAACTGCCTCTCTGGCGGCTGCTTGGAGCGCACAGTGGGGCGGGCCTGTCAGCAGGGCAGGCACCATGCCAGCTGTAGGGTCTGAACCTTCTTCTGAGGCTGTGGGGCTAAAAGGAGGCACTGCGCAGGGTGTTTCCTTTTAAGCATTGGCTTCCCTTGCCTCACCTTTGATGTACATCTTGTTTGCTAGAAAAAGGACTCTGCATTAAAACCTCTCCAAGGTCAATTTCCAAGCGGTTTTGATTTTGAAGCTCCAATGAATACCGGTGATTATTTGAGTTTTAAATGGCATTCTTTGTTTTCACTGTACAACTTGCCCAAGGCCCCAAGTTCAGTCTCTTCCCAGTGAATGCCGCACTCTTGGCCAGGTTTCTCCCAGTTCTGTCTGGGAGTGAAGTTCATAAGATAATAGTACCCTTAGAAGTATTCATTCCTACCCTTAAAAAAAAAAAAATTATTATTAAATTAAATGAATGTGGAAAAAGTCTTCAAACCTTGGGTTTACTGAATTTCATGGTCCACTGAAACCTCTAGATGGCACTCAAAGAACAGATACTGAGCTCTTGTCCGGGCCACCAAACCGGATCCATCTTTTTGATGCAAACCCATCACTTGGTGAATGGAAGATTATTAAGGCATTACACTTACACCAGTGACAAGGACTGTTTCCAGGAAATAGCGGGTCATTTTGGAGGCAATAATACAGCCTCTTAATCTTCACATGATCCACATTAGAAGGAATAAAACATACCTTGTGAGGTATTACAAGGCTCTTATTACATCAGTGAAGTCATAAAAACAGGTGATCTATCTATACACTAAGTTGGGGATATGAATTTTAAATATTCCCTGTTTCAAAGAGGCATGTCAAATGCAGCAGGCTCACTCATTTTTCAAAGCAGTAAATTACAGCTTTGAAAAATTTTCACATTAAGCCCATGATGCTGCAAAGCTATCACACGGTGATGTAGGATCTGAATCAGAAAAGTTTCTAGATCTTCAGGGAACTGTGTTCGCCCAGGTGTCCTTGTTTGTCCTTGAATATTTTCTCAGTGGTTGTTCTGCATCTCAATTTTTTGAGACTATTTCATAATGGACAGTTGGGAATAGGAGAACTGAGAGGCATTAGACATTACCTCTACCCTTTGTTTTATGGAGAATAAACATGGCTAACTTTTGTGTGTGTGTGTTTTTTAATTACCTCTTTGAGACGTAGTTAAGTAATGGATGGAACAAAAGATTACATACGAGGATCTCATTTTTCACTGGCTTAAAAATTGTATTTAAACATCATTTTACCTGTGGGATCATGACACTTTCGTATTTTTAAAACAAAGGAGACATATTAAAAAAGTATATTACAAGGGTATATTAAAAATTAAAAGAGAGCATATTAAAAAGAGTTGATACTTGAATAAACAATTGCAAATCAATTCAAATTCGTGATTCCAACAGTGACCTCACCCTTGCCTTTAGCTTCCTCCTCCTCACTTCTGTTCCCTGCCTTGACTCTCACTCAGCATCCACGTTTAATTAATCTGCTTTTATTTTATTAAAGATATTAGTCGTCTTCTGCATTAACACAAACATCATTTCTTTCAATATATTGCTATTAAAAAGCTATTAACACAGAATGTAATGGGAAGAATGCAGAATTCGACTTTAGCTCTGTGACAGACTAGCTGTTCAACTTGGGATAGACGGTATTTCCTTTTCTGTAAAAGTGAGATCAGTAGTTCACAAGTTGAGCTCCATTCAGGTGTCAACTTACATCACCCTGTGCCCTTCCACCCTCCCGATCACTGAGGCTCTGGACTTTCCAATAAGATTTGTTTTCAACAAAGGTTCTTTGACTGTTTGATTTTTAGTTAGCATCAAGTAATCCAAAGGTTTCTTAATGGACTTCTCACCTCTGAACTTTCAGGGTGTCATAGCTTCTGCCTGTCTGATTTCGATGATTCGTAAATTCATAATCTCAGCCCCTAGACTCCAGATGAGCTGAGGGCTGAATGCGGCTATGCCGACCAGAAGTGGGCACGGGTAAATAGCTGCTGCATCGGCATCTTCCCGGCCCTCCGTGTGCCGGCCACTTCATGGCTGCCTGGCCAGGGCAGTGTGGGAACGAACTTAACTTCATTAGAGATTTTCTCTTGGTTCAATGATAGCATAAGCTCTGTAATCAATTCTGACACCTAGGTTGTTCCAACAGCCATTACAATTTATCCATTCCTTTGGCTTTCTTCCCATATCCTAATCAAACTATTAGAAAGTTTTAAAGAAACAGGTCACCATAACGGTAACAGAGTGCCAATGTGTTGCTTCTAGGCCATACAAGTTCTGAGTCCTCGTTAAGTGAGAAACTAAGAAATGGGGTGTATTTGATGGTGTTTCCAGGGCTAACTTGTAACCTGCAGAAAACAGCATCAGAGACAAGGAAATAGTTCCTGAGGAACACAATCAAGGTGAGCTTAATTAGGCAGAAAATGCTTTATAACCCTGTGCTGATTAGGTGCCAGTTTGGGGGTCAGGATAACAGAGACAGCAAAAGGAGGGTAAGCTGTGCGTGCAGGAGATTCAGAACCTAGAGGAGAAGGTAAGAGTAAGTCTTCTAGGGTATCTAGCATGAGAGACCACGGAGCTCCCTGAATGGGTAGGAAAGAATTGAGGCCAGGGTGGATTTTGGTGGAAAGGAATTGTATCCCCTGGCAGCATAATAGTTAAGAGCTCAGCTGCTAACCAAAAGGTCAGCAGTTTGAATCCACCAGCTGCTTCTTGGAAACCCTATGGGGCAGTTCTACTCTGTCCTGTAGGGTTACTCTGAGTGGGAATTGACTCCAAGGCAGTGGGCCTGGTTTGTGGTGGCCCAAGGGTAGCACTATGCAGTCTAAGGGATGGGCGGAGGTTACAGTGATTGCTCCAGCAAGTAGACCAAGCTGAGGCCCTTTCTGAACTCAAGCCCGCGTCAAAGGCTGCCTCATGTAATCTGCCACCTACAAGCCTAGAGTGGCTCTGCTTTTAAGAATCCTCAGCTCTTTTGTTCACATGATAGAAAAGTCACAGGCATATATTTCCATGTTTTCCCGTCTAAAGATTGAGACGAAAAAGAAAGAAGAAATCAAGTCTTTGTATTTACTTCTGGTCTTGCTCCCCTGTGTAACAAAATACCATAGAGTTGGTGGCTTTAAAGAACAGAAATTTATTTCCTCACAGTTCTGGAGGCTAGATGTCTGAATTTAGGACCTTAGTGAGGCTATGTTCACTGTGATGGCTAAGATTGTATGTCAACTTGGCTGGGCCATGATTCTCAGTGTTTATATGTGATCACTGGCAAGATGGAATCTGCTGTGAATAGCCAATCGGTTGAGAGGGAGTTCCCTTGGGCATGTGGCCTGCATTTGAATATAAGTGGATGTTCTGGCTTTTGCTCTGTGTGGATCCTGCAGCTGCCTTCTGTTCGTCTGACCTCCCGCTCTTGAGACTTGAGCTAGCAGCTTATCTACCAATCTTGGGATTTGTTGATCTTCACAGCCTGTGAGCAAGATCCCTGCTTTCCAACCTGCTGATCTTCAGTTTACCAGCCCCTCTGGCTGTGTGAATCAGGAGAAGCCTCTATCCTGATCCCTGGATCTGGGACATTCCAGCCTCTATAATCTCATGAGGGTTTCCTTATATATTTATACCCTTTACTGGTGTTTCTTCTCTAGAGAACCCAGCCTAAGACACTCTCTCTCTGTTTGCTGTAGGAGAAAACTCGCACTTGTCATTAGCCTGGGCATTTCTTGGAGGTCCTTGGCTGTAGATGGACCCTCACGTGGTGTCTGCCCCTGTGTATGACTCTGTGTGTTTCTCTGTCCGCTCACTTCTTTTACAAGATTCCACCCAGAAGTGATTCAGAACCACCCTACTCTGGCATGAAGTCATTAATTTAACTGATAACATCTGCAAAGAAAAATCCCTATTTCCCCAAACCAGGTCACATTCACAGGCACAGGGGTTAGGCCTTCGACATATCTTTTTGGGGTACACAATTTAATCCGTAACACCCAACAGTTAGACTGTCTGACATGCATGTAAAAAAAAATTTCCCACCCCTTCGCCATTGCTAAGGAGCCCTAGTAGTGCAATGGTTAAGTGCTTGGTTGCTAACCAAAATGTCTGTGATTCGAATCTGCCCAGAGGATCCACAGGGGAGAAGACCTGGTGATCTTCTCCTGTTAAGATTCCCATTAAACCCATTTCTGTCAAGTCGACTCCAACTCATAGGGAGCCTATAAGACAGAGTAGAACTGCCCCCCATAGGGTTTCCATGGCTGTAATCTTTATGGAAGCAGCCTCAGTTAAAATTCCCTCCTTCCATACTTTGGTTTTTTGATAGACCTACAACTTTTGATCCTGTCCCTTTTGGGCCATAAAACCCAGTGCTTAACTGTTAATGCGTCTTCATCACACTACTCACATCCAGGGAGCCTGACCCTCATGTCCTTTTATGCTGGCACCTGGGATTTCACGTTCTTTTAACTGTAAAAGGCCTTGTTACAGTAAGAGCATACCCAGATGTTTGTAAGAGGAATTTTTCTGCTTTACCACTGTCTGCCATGTTTCTCAAATGGCAGACCTTAGGGAGAGTTGATATAAAGATACATGTAGAGTTGTGTTTTCAATTAAATAGTGGGTTTTTAAGGGATAAAGCAATGGATATCTTACTCATACATACTGATTCCTTAATATGAGGGCATGGTTTTGGTGGTGGTCTAATTAATTTTAGGTTATTTTCTACATGGTAGACATGATTTGTAGCAATAATGTTTGCTTCATGCTTTGTTTCACACCATATGTCTAGGACACCATTTAAAATTAAAGATAAGCGTATGTTTCTGTACCTGAGCCTATTTGTAGCTTATTAAACGTCATGCTAGCTCACTAAATGTTTTTACTTGCCAGTGACTTTTTCTCTTAATATGTTACTTCCATATGGAATAATATTATCTTTCCAAGGAACTTCAATTCTTTGAGGCCGTGACATGTTCTAGAATGAAGAGCAGGCATTCTGTAAGAGGGAGATAATATGTAGAAACATTAAATAATTTGTCATATTTAATCTGTATTCTCTTTTTAAGGTTTTTTTTTTTTTTTTTGCCACTACTGTACTTCAAGTCCACAATACCTCTTGCCAAGACTGTTTCAATAGCTTCCTACCTGGACTTTTCCTTATCTGATTTCTCTCTACCTGGTTCTCACCTTGTTGCCTGATTAATCTTCCTAAAGCCAACCATCAATAGAGAAATCCTCTGTTCAAAAACCTTAAATGACTCCCCGTTGTCTACTGATTTAAATTTCACCTCTTCAAGCTTGATATTTAATTTAGTACAATCCATTATTTTGTTCTGCAAACATTTAGTCTACTAAAAACCAAAACCAAACCTGTTGCCGTCAAGTCCATTTTGACTCATAGCAACCCTATAGGACAGAATAGAACTGCCCCATAGAGTCTCCAAACATGGCTGGTAGATTTCAACTGCTGACCTTTTGGTTAGCAACTGAGCTCTTAATCACTGTGCCACTAGGGCCCCTAGAGCCTCAAATTATCTTCAGCTTTTTCCCTGCCACCTCTCTACCTTTACTCTCTGTTTTGACAAAATTGGCCTTGTCTTGGTCTAGCCACTCCTAACTCTTTTCCTCTTCGGGAACTTCCTCCAGCTGTTTTCTCACCTGAAATGCACCTCCTCTCAATTTCTACATCCTCCCATTTATCCGAGGCCCAGCTCACATGTACCTGGCTTAAGGAGCCATTTTGATTTCTCTGTCCAAGATCTAAGCAGGTTTTTGGATCAGTTTTTGCTCTGAACCACTTTTTGCTCCTATTTTTCTTCTGACATTTACTTAATCTGATTTTATAGTGCTTAACCATACTTTTATTTTCCATCTTAATGGATTCTCTTAATCCCTTAAAGGAAGTGCATAATCTTATCCATCTTTGTATCGATTGTGAGCCTTTCCTGTACTTAGTACACCAGCCAAAATTGTCCTTAATTCAATTCTAGAGAGGTTGTTGAGAACCTGTTTGTGCAGCCTCTGTTCCCTCAATGTGGCTGGATGTCAGCCGGGATATAAAGTAAGTCAGACCCACTCTGTTCTCAGGGCATCCTTTTGGCCCCTTACATAATTGCTTCCATTGGCCCACACTTCCTTGGAATGCCATCTGTCTAACATTACTGAGTTTCCCACCTGAAAAGATCTCCACCCAAAAATCTTAAAATTCAAATGAGTTTTTATCTGTAACTCTTACCCATTTCCCTCATATCCCTTGATGCACAGAAGCAGCCCCTCTGTGTCCATATCTGATGGACAGCCATGGTGGTCTCTTCTTTTCTTTCTGAATTCAAATATAGCTCTGAAATGCCTTGTTTACTTACACTGAGACTAATTTTTCCCCCATGTATGTGGGTTATCCCATTTTCTGGTTTATTTCTTGAAGTTTCACTTTTACTTTCTTCTACACAGTGCTAACTGTCCTTTTTTCAGGGAATATATTTCTTTTGTGTTTCTGTGTTCAAACGAACTAGCAATCTTTTTTTTTTTTTACAACATTATACGCTGAATATAATCTAGCCAAGAAAATGGAATTTCCTTCCAAAGTTGCAGTTATGGGGTCTGTCAAGACTTATGGATATGGCAACATGGAAATTAATTTACCTTGTAAGTAAATAGCCATTTAAATCTGAAGAATTAGCTGCTAGGACCACAGAGTCCAAGTGTTGACCCAACTCCAGTGAAGTGCACATGAACTTCAAGATAGATATATTGAGTATTAACTCTCTTCCTGGCATTATTTATTTTTCTTCTACTCCTATTTTCCCTTTATCTCAATTTTCTTGCTTATCTTTATGTATATGTGTGGCTTTTTATGGTAAGAATGTTTAGTGGAGCCTCTTGTTGGGATGAATACATATAGTTTAAGTTTGGCTAAGTCTTAACAGGAAACCCTAGTGGTGTAGTGGTTAAAAGTTCAGCTGCTAACCAAAAGGTCAGCAGCTTGAATCTACCAGGCACTCCTTGGAAGCCCTATGGGGCAGTTCTACTGTGTCCTATAGGGTCACCATGAGTTGCAATCTACTCAACAGCAATTTTTTTTTTTTTTTAAAGTCTTAATATGGTTTGTGGCAGTTAGGAATTAAAAAAAAAAAAAATCAAATGGTAAACAATCAAGCCCACAAATAAACTAGAACAGCAAGTCAAAAATTTCTTCTGGATAAATGTGCTAACATGCTGTGCAAAAGATGTAATGACTCAAACCCTACAGTAATACTAAGTAAATCACTTGTCTAATACTTGGTGTAACATAGAAATTGTACCTTAATGTATCTCGATACTATTGAGTAATTGAAAATGATAAATTTGAGCTAAATTATCCCTCCTAGATGGAACCGGAAGGTGTGGTCCTCCAGGGATTAATTAATTTTTCTGTTTCCCGTACACGGTGGTTGTTCTAGTTGATTATTGTTGAGACTCTGCTGCTCAATAAACATGTCATTTGCCTTGAATTCAGACTCATATATGCTCATAAGGCTGCCTAATTTGTGAATTCATTATTTACTCTGGAGGCTTAGAAGATAGAACCTCTGTGGTATTCGACAATTTTTTCTTTAAATAGTTTTACTACAGATGTTAAACACTGAAATGTATTCGCTGATTTCTATAGATATAAAACCCATTACATAGCGACCCTACAGGACAGGGCAGAACTGCCCCATAGGGTTTCCAAGGAGTGCCTGGTGTATTTGAACTGCCAATCTTTTGGTTAGCGGCTATAGCTCTTAACCACTACACCACCAGGGTTTCTTCTATAAATATGTAGTCATGTAAATAAGCAAGCAGTTCATTATCAGGTCTTTGTTGTAGTTATCTAGTGTGCTTGGGGGCTGGGGAGGGCCAGAATGTAGTAACTATTCCAGTTAACCTGATTGTAGCCTGTGCTCCATTCAGTTTGTGTTTGTTTTCAGTAAAAATTAAGTCTGATCTTGGTGAAGAAGAAATATGATTTGGGTACATAACATAAAACAGTAATGCACATGAGGGAACGATTTACATTATTTGAAAGCAGCCATTCTTGGTGATAGAATACAGATATTGGTATCAAAAGACCTTGGTTTGGTCTGGGGCCTACGTCTTAGCTATGTGGCCATGGGTCAGTTATCCGTCTTCTTTTGCCTTGGGTTCCTAATTGGTAAATAGCGGCTAATGTCACCGTTGTACCTGATTTTCATGAGAATTATATGAAACAGTATTTGTAAAACATTTAACTCAATGCATCCACATGATAGGATCCCAGTAAATATTACTTTTCAGTCATTATCCCGATAGGAAAACCAAAGAAACTTACTAAATTTGAAGAATTCAGTCACGAGTTGCCCAAGGTAGCTGAACCATCCAGATCTACATGTTTAGCTGTGTTTGTGCTCTTATTTCTCTTATTTTGGATTCAGACTATTTGGTGGGTGCTTTTTCCTAGACATTCATCTGGAGTGTGAATGATGGAGCTTGTTCCTTACCAAAACAGGTTAGCAAGAGAGAAGAAAGGAAGGAAAAGGGTAAAACAAGAGCCTGTCTATTAATAGTGGCAGTTAAAACACTGTGAACACAGGAAGTCGAAAGGCTGATCCCACTAAGTTTTTTTTCATTCAAAGAGGCTGTCATAAACTGTGTTCAAGGAAGCGCCTTCATAGGCTTAGATTCTGATTTTGGAAGTCTTAAGTCATCCACTCTCGTCAGGATTCATTACTTGGTGAGATTGGCTCTGCCTCCCTCTTCTGCTTTTCAGACACTGGAATTTGTTCAATTACGTTTCCAATTACTCCTCCGTGAAACAGTGTCGCCTCTTGAGCAAGCATGGCACCCACCCCGTTCAGCCTCTCGGTGTTTCCATTTTACACAGACAGGGAACTGACCTGGGAGTCAATTATGTAAGGACTGTGAAAACCAGGTCAGATATCCTAGGAGTGATGTTGACTTCTAGAAACTGATTATTGCAGACATTTCAGTTGATTTTGAACAGGTTTCTTAGAGTAATGCTAATAAAATGTATTCCCTTATATGTTATTCTCAACATCTACTTGCCTACTTTAATCTATAAAAAAAAAATAGAAGAGAAATAATAAATAGCATTTCTCGCTTTAGATTGTCGTATTCGTATTCTCCGTCAGCCAGCTAATACTAACTTGGAAACAAGTTAGGTCTAACGGTTATGGGGAAAAAAACAAAAGAAAAGCTTTTTCCCCAACGCTTTTTACCAGGGAAAGAAAACATTTAAGGTAACAATCTTCCCTGTTATGATTAAGCTGAACACGATGCTTCAAAATCTTTTGTTAACCAACAGGGAAAAAAAAAAGCAGTTGGGTCTTGCATTTTCTTACACACCAAAAACCCAACCCAACCCACTGTGTATGAGTTGATTCCAACTCATAGTGACCCTATAGGACAGAGTAGAGTTGCCCCTCAGGGCTTCCAAGGCTGTCAATCCTTACAGAAGCGAACTGCCCTATCTTTCTTCCATGGAGCGGCTGGTGGGTTCAGAGGGCCTTTTGGTTAGCGGCAGAGCACTTTTAACCACTCTGCCACCAGGGCTCCTCTTTTCCTTATACTGAAGAAATACTACTGTGGAGGAAGCATGTGAAAGTACTTAGCAGAGTCCTTGGCACATAGTAGGTACTGTGTAAATTTTTCTAAGATTGAAGCATCTGCCTTATCAGAAAGAAAACAAAACATACACGCAAAACTAAAGCTGCTTTGAGTTTTCTAGTTCCACTGATTGGAAGACATACTTACACAGGTGTTTTCATCTAGTTACTTCAAACAAACACCATAACGTATGCATTTCCCATCGTTGCCACACTAAGTTAAATTTATCTGTGTAGCACGGGGGTTGGCATTCAGTAACCAAAAAAAAAAAAAAAAAAGGAAAGCCCAAACCTGTTGCCATCGAGTCAATTCCGACTCTTAGCAATCCTATAAGACAGAGTAGAACTGCCTCACAAGGTTTCTAAGGAGCGGCTGATGGATTCAAACCGCCGACCTTTTGGTTAGCAGTCGAGCTCCTAACCACTGTGCCACCAGGGCTCCCACGATGCTCCAAATACCAGTAATGATTTTATTACTAATATTTTGATGTGTTAGTCATTAAGAAACGGTATAAAATCAGAACACACTTTGAGACACAACTTTTTTTCACATCCAAACAAGAAAATGTTCCCAAAATCTTTCTTTGAAGATTGCATAAATTAACATTTTGCAATTTGGTATAAAAGCAAGGAAGAGTCACAGTTCTTTTGGAATCAGAAAGTCTTGAGTTCCAATGTCAGCAGTGACTCCTGTTAGCTGGTAACCTTTGTCCCCTCATCTGTAGGATGGGGAATCAGCTACCTCATCATTGGGTGAGGACCGTCCACCATGTCAGGTACCTGGAACTTCATGGGTACTTGATGAAGTAAAATGAACACTGATCATGGAAGGAAATTGACTTAGACTCGGTTTTTCCCATTTACAAATACAACGTAACTGTGAACAAGATTGTCAATTTACAGCAAAGATGTAGTTGTTCTCTAATATTGCTTAAAAGATACAAAGGACTGAAGACGGTAAACATCGTCATATAATTTTTAAGTTTCTTTTTTTAAAATTTATTTTGTTATTGTTGAGAATACATACAACAAAACACATACCAATTCAACCATTTCTACATGTACAATTCAATGACACTGATCACATTTTTTGAGTTGTGCAGCCATCATCACCCTCATTTTCTGAATTGTTCTTTCTCTATTAACATAAACTCACTGCCCCGTAAGGTTCCTGTCTAATCTTTTGAGTTGCTGCTGTCAGTTTGATCCCATATAGATAGTTCTTAAACAAGCATAATGCTAAAGGCAGATTTTTTTTTTTTTTTAAACTGGTTTAGCTTAATTATTGTTTGGTTTTAAGAAGACTTCAGGGGATATTTTTGGTTTAAGTTTTAAAGATTATCTCAGGGCAATAGTTTGAGGGGTTCATCCAGCACCCATGGCTCCAGAAAGTCCGGATTCCATTAGAATTTGAAATTCTGTTCTGCATTTCTTCCCTTTTGATCAAGATTCTTCTGTAGAATCTTGGATCAAAATGTTCAATAATGGTAGCTGGGCACCACCCAGTTCTTCTGGTCTCATGGCAAAGGAGGCAGTTGTACATGAGGCAATTAACCACACATTCCATTTCCTTCTCTTATTCCTGACTCTCCTTCCTCCAGAGTTGCTCTAGGCAAATAGAAACCAATTGTCATGCCTTGGATGGCTGCCTCCAAGCTTTTAAGACCCCAGTCACTACGCAATGAACTAGGAGGTAGGATAGAAGTGCTAAACATGCTACTAGTTCGATTAAGATTTGTCCTGTGAAACCATGACCCTAAATCGCCAAATGAAAGAAGCAAATCTGTGCTGTAAATACCACACAACTTTTGCTGATTAAACATCTTACAGGTACCTACCTTATTGACTTCAATTACAATAATAGGCTGTGCATCCTTACCCTTAATCAGTGAAATTGTTCCATCATCATTAATCCATCATATCTATTTGAAGACAGAAAAATTTGACTATTGTAACACATATCTGGAGCCCTGGTGGCACAGTGGTTAAGAGCTCGGCTGCTAACTAAAAGGCCAGCAGTTCAAATCCACCAGCCACTCCTTGGAAATTCTAATGGGGCAGCTCTACTCTGTCCTATAGTGTCGATATGTGTGGAAATCAACTGGGATTTTCAGTTTCAGCAAGTTAGTTTATCTTCCTTTTAACTCACTTGGCATCGCAAAGAAAAAAATATTCATGGAAGAACTTGGTAAACTAGACAGTATTACCTAAATGTCAATTGTGATAATTTAATTTACATTTTTATTGAGCTGGTCACTGGTTTTGTTAAGTCTCCAAGATTTCAATCTAATAAAAGTTTACACCTTATTTGAAAAGAGTGGATTAAAAAAGTGACATTTGTTGAGCACTTGCACTCATGGAAATTCTGTGGGTTTTCGCAGGGTCTTGACCCTTGGGAACTTGTAGTTGACCTGGGAAGATGCCATACAGCTTGGCGTTGAGAGGTGCTTCTGAATTCACCTCTCAGGATCCACTCCTGTCATGGAGCCCTCCACAATCACCTGGGCTACTCAGATTCTTTCTTCTTTGTACCATCATCTCTTCTTTTGAACACTTCATGTGTTTTTTTGCCATATTAATTTGGCATTCATATCCAGGCGAATACTATTCATAAAAAACCCCATGGAGTATGAGGGTTTTTCAAACTGTTCCTGCTTTTAAGGAGCTTGCAGAATCTTCACCTCTCATTACTTTACACACCATCTAGCGGAACACCTTAAGATCACGTGTTTAATTAAAATACAGTGCAACATCGTGTACTGGCTGGAACAATTACCTAATCAGTTTAACAATTGATACCTTATAATTATAACTCATGTTTATATATTCTTTCTAAGACACTGATTTATCTTATTCCTTTAACATTAAATCTGTTGAGACCCAATCAGCAAATTCCGATTTGGTCAAACAGGTAGAAATAGGAAGAAAGTTCTTCAGTTGAGAAAAATAAATTCTTAGCCTGTAAAATATGAACTGAACGTAAAGTTTAGAGCATTCACCACTAAGGGCCATTTTAAACATCTGCCATAAATGGAGCAAGGTCTAGTTTATAACAGCAACTTCAAGCTTTTCTGGTTCTTTATGCCAAAAGTGGCCTAGACCCTAAAAGGTCCTACCGTCTCAGATTACCCTCACTCAGTTTCTCCCATGGCACATGTAAAATGCCAATTCTAGAACAAGTCACATGCATTGTCCATAACTAGCCCTCCTCTAGAGTCTCAGGGAAACAGGATGCTTTCCTGAGCCCCAAATGTTACTCTTCATTTTTCACACTACAAACTGAAGGAACGAGAAATTTGCAAAACTCCTTCAAGTTTGGGGTTTCACCATTCTTCTTTCATTGTCGTTTCCTCCTTGTGGTGCAGGGAGGGAGGAAAATGGACGGTCAGTGGTGCTGCTTGCTCCAGCTCACCTCTTTAAGGTCAATTAACTCAATTAGCTACTCTCCAGTATAAACAGTGAAGCACTGCACTACTAACCAAAAGGCTGGCTGTTCAAACCTGCCCAGAAGCACGTCAAGACAGGCCTAGTGATCTGCTTCTGGAAGGTCACAGTCATGAAAACCCCATGGGGCAGTTCTACTCTACAACACACGGGGTCACCATGAGTTGGAATCAACTTGATGGCAATTGGTTGGTTGGTTGGTGTCCTTACTAGAGATCTAACATCTAGTCTTTCCACACTTCCTATCCCTTCCGTCTCTAGTCACAGGACAACGCTTAGTTGCCTAAAATGCAACTGGCAATTATAATATCAATTCTTTGCCACAGTCAATCTTTTCCTTGGTCACTTTGTTGCTGTTTAAGATACTTTTTCATTTATTCACGACAACATAGCCTCTCTATCCAGTAGAGGAGACAGATCTATAAACAGCTAAGTAAACCACACGGTATGACAGGAGCCATGGTGGTGTTGTAGAGTCAGTGCGCTGGGAGCATGTATGAGGGAGACATAACTCTGCTAGGATTGAGTGTTACGGGAGACTTGACAAGGCATGTAAATTTGCAGATGAGAAATGTTATCGATCAAGGGTAGGTAGAGCATGCAGGAGAGGGGAAGAGGTAGGGAGAAAATGAGAAATTTTGGCACAGGCCTAGAATTCAGGAAACGATTTTGAATTTATAAAGAGTATAAAGTTGTCGCCATGTACTAGAAGCTTAGCTTTTGCTAGGCGTAATGAACATTAGAACTTGGTTCATTTGTTGCAAAATTGGCACCATGCCTTGTGCAGCAAACATGCGGATGCCCTTTGAAAGGCTTCCCTGACCGTACAATTCACCTGGCTGTTTCCAAATCAGAGGGCTAATAGCTTCCTTACTGCCTCTAAGGATATTGAAGCATCTTATTCTCACATTTGTTGGGATGATAGGAAAACGAAAAGGAAAGCAGGGTTGCGGGAAGCTGGCTATCCTCAGTTGTTCTAGTTGGTCTACAGGATATATTTGTGTCTAGTTAGAGTGGACTGTTTCTAGAATGACCTAAAATATTTCACTCTGTCTTCACATTTTCAAAGTCTTATTGACTAGCGAAGGGAAAGTAACCCAAGTTGCTTAGTTGCTGCTCCAATATTCTGTTTTTGTTTAAAGTTTCACGTTGCAAATATCGAGAGCTCAACATGAAATGCTAAATCCTTGTTTGTATTCTTCATAATATGCTTTGATAATAAAAATGATCTAAGCTATAGTCAATTAATAGCTCATTAGGATGCTAAGAACAGTGCTAGGGTGTCTTTAAATGAATTATCTCTGTTCTCCATTTGTAAAATCGAGATTGCAACTATTTTGCAGGGTTGTTTTGAGCACAGAGCAATAACTTGCCCAATTTAATACAGCTAAGATGTGGCACTCAAACCAATGGCTATCTGACTCGGTCTCTGAATTATCGACTGAGCCACCAGGGTCCTTGAATTATATAGCTCTCTCTAGCTGTGAGTTTTCCAACGTTGTTACCTTCAGAGTTAATGGGTACTTTTTTTTTGGCACTTCCTTTGATTTCTTCTCCTTGACGTCTACCACAGACATTTCTAGGAAATTGTGACTTACCAGTGAACTGACATCTTCCTAAATTAATTGTCCATATGTAGTAATACATGCACCAAGAGCAAAAACTGATCCCTTTTAAGAGGAATATGAATTCTGTCTTATTGATAATGTTAGCCAATTTTGAAATTACTTCTGTTACCTAGTGCTGTCTGTCATTGCATATTTCAGAATGTGGAGGTGGTGTGCGTTTATTTTTAGAGCTGTAATAGCCCTGGGTTGTGCAGGATGATAAAGAGACTGCTGTATATTGGACTATTTGTGCCAACTTTCTGGCAGTTATTAAGTGAGGTAAAGGGTGTGGTTGACAATTTTAGCAGGACCTTACGCAGCATGGCCCAGACGATCTTAGCACACACCAGGTGTCCTGCCTAATTCCAACTGACAGAATGCGTCTGTCAGCATTCTTTCTAATGAAATTTATATTTGTATGTCTTACGTAACTCAATATTCTCTAAATACCCGTAGTCCAGGAATCATTTGTTAGATCCAAAGTCATCTAACAGTTTAGGATGTCAGTGTTCCACGTTTGGCCTCACAACCTCGAGATAATCATCTCTGTAAAATCGAATGCTTCTTTTTCCTGGGTTATTCTTTACAACCCAATATAATTTTTATCCCTCAAATAAAGTATTGTTTTTGATAACTTGTTTCAAGGCTATGGAAAGAATAATTTCTTCAGAATAATATTTTTAGAGTCAAAATTTTTTTAGGGCGTTTGTGTCAAAGTGTGAAAGTATATATCTAATTTTGAATATCTCATGGATTCTATTTTATTTGTCATAAGTTATATATATGGCAAATATCAAATAATTTAATAAAAATTGTTACTGAATATGCTACTAATATACTTCTATAAATTTACAAAAAACTACATGTCATTAAATTATTTTTTGGAGAGTGGGTTAAAACCATTCTGGGTCTCTTTATGCTCCACCTCCATTTTAGATACTCAATTTGTTTTTACCTCTCAAACATAAAAAACAAAACAAAGCAAAGCAAACTCATCGCCTTTGAGTTGATTCAGGCTCATGGTGACCTCATGTGTGACAGAGCACAACTGCTCCATAGGGTTTTCTTGGCTGTAATCTGTACGGAAGCAGTTGGAACCCACCAGCCGCGGGGCAGTTCTACTCTGTCCTATAGGGTTGCTATGAGTCATAATCGACTCAGTGACAATGGGTTTGGTTTTTTGGTTTGGATATTTATTTTCTCATTTTTTACCTCTTTAAGATTTAATGCCCATTGGAAAATCCAAATACAAGGGAGTGGTAAGAAGAAAATAATTTTCTGCTCACTGTTATTCCAGTTTCCTCTCTTCCGCTCCCTTCAGTTCCCTTCAAATCAGGTAACCGATGCTAAGAATTTGGTTTATATCTTCCATTCAGGGGTAGAGGGTTGACGACACTTTAAATTAGTCTATTTATCTATCTATCTTCTGTTATAAACCAGCAAAACGGCCAATCTATCCCTTCCCACATTTCAAAATGGTTTAGAAGCAATTTACAAAAATGTCTTCAGCACAATAACATAAAATACAAGGAAGTAAAGTCAAAGGGGAGATAAAGAGAGACTACAGAGATAAAATTAGCACACAGAAATGAACGCCATAGTGAGATCCTGCAGGATGATTAAAGAGGAGAAATTAATCTATCTCTGAGCTTGCTATCATCGAAAGACAATAAAGAAATCTGAGCAAGTTTTGAGAAAATACATAAGCAATTTTGTGGAGGGGAAGGACCTCACTGTATTGGGAAAGGTAACAAGAGAAGCTAGCTTCGGCTTTTGCAGGTTTAGAATATGTTTAATTAAATAAAAACAAGACCACTGGAATGCAATTCATTCGAAACATATTCCAAGTGCCCTCAAATATGCATTGAATGAATTCATCATCAGCTACGGAACCTTGAAATAAAAATGAAGGCAATATTTTTCTCAGTCCATTTGATGCGTTGTGTTAGCAGTTGTATTAGTCATTAATAAACAGTTGTTAATTTCTTCTTTGTCCTTGTTTATAATTTTTTTTAGATTGTGTTAGGGAACCTGATGCTTGATCTTCTTAAGTCTTATGCAGTGCCTAATGTGTGTGGCTACAGCGCAAATAGGGAAATCCTAGCAGCAAAACTGGGAGGCTTATTACCCAGGACATCACAATTAATAATGTTCCCAAAGTGCTGAGTGGAAAGGACTTGTCATCCTGTATATAAAAGGTGTAGTACTTAAAAAAAAAAAAAAGCCAGAAAACAAACCAAAACCCCCTCCAAAACAAAATCCAAAACAAGCCCCTAAAGTGTACACTCAGCAAAATACACTCTCAAGGTCGGTTATACTTTACTGACTTGGAGAAATGTTTGAGGCCTTTGATCAAACACATATTGGAGGAATGAAATATGTGGGTGTCTTACTGCACTATAATAGCTGCTTCTGCACACAGTTCACAACTAGGTGTTAATCTGAATACTGGTGGCAGCCATGGTTAAGTGCTGGGCTTAACCTGGAGGTCCCCAGTTCCAACCCACCAGCTTCTCCTCCGGAGAAAAGACCTGGTATTCTGCTCCCATAAAGATTACAGCCTAGGAATCCCCATGGCAGTCACGTCACTAGGGTTGGTGTCACCCAGTGTGGTAACTCGTGGTGCCTCCCCGTCCCAGTCCAGGGTGGGTGGGGCCAGCTGGCGATGCCCCCTTCTACGGGCATAGGTGGAGTGGCCTGGCTCTAACCCCACGCAGGGCCAAGCACCTCTCTGTTCGGCACCCCGCCTTCCTGTAGCTCCTTGCAGGGCTGGTATTTCCTTGGAGTTTTACCAGCCCTTTTCTGTAAAGTTATCAGTTATTAAGTATAAACTACTATTTTTTTTAAATAGAAACTTCTATTTAATTACCATTGAGATGGACTGTTTTCAAGTACGTTCCTGTCTGTATGTATGAAACTCCTCTTTTGTGAACTGCTTATGTGTTTGATCATTTATTCATTGGAAAATATACTGTGAGTGAGATTTAATTTGTGTTTTTAGGAACATAAAAATTTTCCAGATCTCCTATTACAAGCTGTTGGACCTTGGGACTTTTACCTGGCCACCCCCTAAGCTCAGTCTTTTTATCTGTAAGTCGAGGATGGCCCAGTACAGATTACGTAGAGCTGCTGGGAGGGTCAATAGGAGAATGGCCGTCTAGCCTTTATGATAGTGCCTAGCGTAAGCTCTGACGGTGTGGTCATGGTGATGGTGACGATGCGGGTGCTGCCTCTCAGGATGAGGACCGTGGTGCTGTCCTAGGGAATGAGAGCAGAAGATTCCTCTAGAAGCAACAGGGAAAGTCGGGATGTTCAGCCTGGATAAAGAAGGGGAAGGACACTTCGGGATGCCCTTTTCCTGTTGCAGGAGGCATTATGGGCTATCCGCCTCTGTGAGGCTGAAGTGGGAGATGTGTATAATGTTGGTAAAGCTGCCCATGAGGGCTTTATCTAACCACTGACTTTCTGCTATTGAAACATATATACATTTTATAGTTTAAAATCAATGTTTATTTAAAAAAAAAAAAACTGGCAATGGCTATACATTCTGACAGATAAAATAATTGCCAGGGTTGTAAGTAATCAGCTTATTGAAGCATGCTGTATAAAATTAACATTCTCTCAGATGAGACTAAGCAGGTTTCTCCTCTGTGATTACATTATAGTTAACCTTTTCTTATTTCATTTATCAAACCAATGTGCAAAACAGATGGACTTGCCTGAGTTTAACCTTGCTCAGTCTTACAGTCTCAAGGAGAATTTTTGTGTATTGTCCTTCCCTGATAAGAAATTTTTTTCCCCCAATAGTGTTTAGTTTACTCACATTCATCTTGAATTTAAATTATTTTCCTCCAGCCAAAGGGATATTTCCATAAAAAAAAATTTATACTTTTAGCATACAGTGGCTATACTAGTCCTGTCAGAAGTATGAGTGTAAGTGTGGTTCATCAAATTCAAGACACAAGAAAATGTTAGGTCGTTATTTGCCACTGTGCTGATTAAGGATGTTGCTTTCTAACACGTAGTTGGCCACTGCTCTATAGCTGCTGTATAGCCTGGTACAAGTTATTGTTCTAGGCTAGGAAACCTCAGCATTTAGGAAGGTACTAGCAATGACCCTTCCTGAGAGTGGAGGAGGAAAATCAATTTCCTCCCATGAAGTCTGCTGTACAGGAGCCCTGGTGGTTAGCAGTACTTGGCAGCTAACTGAAAGTCAGCAGTTCAAACCTACTAGACGCTCCTTGGGAGAAAGACGTGGGAACCTGCTTCCATAAAGACTGCACCCTTGGAAACATTTTGGGCAGTTCTACTCTGTCCTGAAGAGTTGTTATGAGTTGAAATCAACTCTGTAGCATTGGGTTTGCTTTTTCTGGGGCGGGGGGGGAGTGCACTGCTGTAAACCCCCTCTTCCTTGCTAGAACTCCTCTTCTCCAGTGGGAGAGTAGAGAGAGAAAGAAAGAAAGGCAAAGTGGATGGTGGGGCAGATATTTCCCTCTCTCCTTCCTTCCTTACTGCCTCTCTCCTTCCATCAGCCAGTAACTCTCCAAGCCACTTCCACATGCATTCATTTCTTTACACCCCAAACACTCCATGAAGAAGAGCTCTCATTTCACAGACAGAGAAAAGTTCTAAGAGGTGAAGGTAGCAGGAGGCATAGTTCGGTTTTATTATTCTCCCAGAGTGCATCCTTTCTTTCCACTTACTCATCTTCCTTTCCCAGGATGTTCATCCAGTAACGCCTTCTCCCTGCTCTCCGTGGAAGCTGAGGGTTGCTGCAGCGTCTCCATAAATAGCTATTGATTTCATCTTGTGCCTCTTAGGCCAGGTTATTTATTTATTTATTTTTGCTTTGCTTGTGGGTTTCTCAGCACTCTTCTTTTCTGCAAAAATCGGACACACGCCAAACACATCCATGGCTCTCCCACAGAGTGCTGGACAGCACATGGTAAATGATGAAACAGGCACCTTGATCTTCTCCTCCCTCTTGTGGACAAATAATAGTATACAAAAATGAGCTTCTTTGTCAAGTTGCTTGTTCCATAATCCCTTGTTGGATAAATTGCGGGCATTTCCTTATTAGCTACACATACATCAGGTCCTGTCCCCAGCTCTCTTGTTCAGCCTAATAAATATGAAAGGGCCCGCTTTTTTTTCTAAATTCGTGGAGACTTTAAATGCTGCTGGTGTGTCTCCGCAAATTAATACGCTGAACTAAAAAACAGAATGAAATGATTAAAATGCCATTAAAATGATCTATAAATCTTCCATTTTAAGAAAGGGCAATATACACAGTACATTATCCTTACCGTCTAAGTGGGAATAATTAGTCTCACTCCAATTAAAGTTGAGTTATGTATATATTGGTAGATGCAGTTTGAGATCTTGTTGTTGTTGTTTTTTAAGACAATAAAAGATGAGAAGAGTTATGGAAAAGCAGCCTCATTGCAGAACACTGCTCAACTTAGAGGTCATTATAATAAGAAAAGCAGAATACCTGTCTTAGTTACCTGGTGCTGCTGTAACAGAAATGCCACAAGTGGAAGGCTTTAACAAACAGAAATTTATTCTCTCACAGTCTAGGAGGCTACAAGTCTGAATTCAGGGCGCCAGCTCCAGGGGAAGGCTTTCTCTGTTTGTTGGCTCTGGAAGAAGGTCCTTGCCTCAATCTTCCCTGGCCGAGGACCTTGTCAGTGCAGGGACCCTGGGTCCAAAGGATGTGCTCTGCTCCCAGGGCTTCTCTCTTGGTGGTGTGAGGTCCCTCCCCTCTCTGCTCACTTCTTTCCTTTATATCTCAAGAGAGATTGACTTAAGATACAATCTAATCCTGTAGATTGAGTCCTGCCTCATTAACATAACTGCCTCTAATTCTGCCTCATTAACATCATAGAGGTAGGATTTACAAAACATAGGAAAATCACATCAGATCACAAAATGGTAGATAATCACACAATACTGGGAATCATGGCCTAGACAATTTGATGCATTTTTGGGGAACACAATTCAATCCATAACAATATCCTATGGGTGAACTCCCAAAGTGTCACACTATAAACAACCAATAAGTAACCATGAGAGTTTTGTTCTTGTCTCCCTGATTTGTGGAACGACCACTCATTGCAGGTAAAGATTTGTGCAGCAAAAATAGAACCGCCGGCTTCACTAGAGAAAAAGGAAGTTTCATTCCTTATTCTGCATGGTTTTCCACAAGCTTTATGTATATGGTCAAGCGATCTTTGAGCAATATTGTGCAGGGCTTAGAATATCCCAGATTCATAAAGAAACCTAAAACCCGTTGCCATCAAGTGACCCTATAAGAGAGAGTAGAACTGTCCCATAGTATTTCCAAGGAGGAGTCGATGGCTTCAAACTGTTGACCTTTTGGTTAGCAGCCAAGCTCTTAATCACTACATCACCAGGGCTCCAAAGAAACCTAGAGGTCATCTAATTCAACTCCTTAAATTTCCAGGACTTGAAATGGAGCAGCAAAGTTAAGGTACTTGCCCAACAGGCACGAGAGCTGGAAATCAGGTGTTCTGACCTGAGGTCAGGCTAGCAGGATGCAGAGTGGAGAGAGCACAGGCATTGAAGACTGCCAGAGTGGCTTGAGTCTGCTCTCTGGTATGTACTAGGTTACAGGACTTTTAAAGGAGTCCTGGTGGCACAGTGGTTATGCACTTGGCTGCCAACTGAAAGGTTAGTGGTTTGAACCCACTAGCCCCTCCATGGGTGAAAGATGTGGCTGTCTGCTTCTGTAAAGATTACAGCCTTGGGAACCCTATGGGGCAGTTCTACTCCATTCTCCAGTGCCACTGTGAGTCAGAATTGGCTTGACAGCAACAGGTTTGGTTTTTTGGTATGGGGCTTTTAGACAAGACACCTTTCTCTTTGGCAACCGGAACAAAATGATTGTTGCTTCAATAAATGTTAGTTTTTTCTCTTTACATCTTAATTCTTCTTAGGTACAAGATGATAGCCTGGAGTACTGGAAAAGATGCCTTGAGTACTCTGACCCCAAGCCCCCTTTTTTTCTAGTATCCCTGATGAGTCCTTTTGCCAGCCCCAGGGGGCCTCCTTGAATCTGCCTACATTCTTACTGACTAGACATACTCGTTCTGGGGCATCATTCTGTTTTCTGGGGCATGATCTTGTTTTCTGCTAGGAACAGAAAAGTTCACCACTAATCATGGCAATCACACTAAACCAAAAACCAAACCCGTTGCTGTTGAGTTGATTCTGACTCACAGGAGCCCTATAGGACAGAGTAGAACTGGCCCATATGGTTCCCAAGCAGTGGCTGGTGGATTCAAACTACCAACCTTTTGATTAGCAGCTGAGCCCTTAATCACTGTGCCGCTGGCATGGAATAAGATAAATCAACTGGCAGTTGGGGACCAGAGGGAGCTGGAGGCAAGGTGAGGAGGAAGCAAATGAAGGGAAGCTGAGGGCAAAGGAAGAAAAGAGTAAACAGGGCAGGGTACCGCACTGTGGGCCTGAGGGATCACTCTGGGGGCTGGGCAGGAGCACAGAGGGAGGAGGGTAGCAGAAGGACCCCAGGCAGCAGCCTGGAGAAATCCCCAAATGAGAGCTGAGCACGAGCGAAGATGCTGGAACCTCCCCCAGCTGTGTGGTTTTGCCTAGTGCTGGCCCTGTCTGATCAGATCATTTCAACCACTGTCTGTAGATGGATGACAACCAAATCTACATCAGCAGGGTGTCATTTGTCACGCTGGAAAAGTTACTTACTAAATGTCACCCTCCTGCCTTAGCTGAGTTATGATAAGTAACTTCTAAAAGGTAAGCAATTTACTCTGAGGGTGAGTTTACACACCGTAGAGTCAGGGTCAATACATCTCCCTGGAGTCATATATTATTGTCCTTTTACTCTGGACTTAACCTAAGTAAAGACCCCATATGACTTTTTTAACAATATATTTTTTTTCTGATTTTGAAAACATGAAAAACTCCTTGAAGGAGAATTAAAAAATACAAATAATTGGATGATTTAAAAAACCTATTTAATTTAATTAGTATCAAACTATAAGAGCATGGAAAATGGTTTGCACAGAGCCTGGTACAGAATAATAGCCAATCATAGTTAAAATTTACTGAGAAGTTGCTGCAGGTTTGCTTGGTTTGGTTTTTCTAAATCGACACTTGTTGATTCACTGTATTTGCCCCTTAATTAACTTAGTTTTATCTTGCATTCATTCTTCGGTGTGTTTATGACGTGCGTCTACAACAAAAACTTACATAATTTATAATTAAGGTTGTGTTTTTGGGTCTCAGCACTGTACTTATTTTTTTGTTATCAAGAATACTCAGGGATTCATGCACACTTACAGTGTCACACCAGTGTTATGATCCATGAGGACTCTATACTTGTTTATATTTAACACTGATGGAGCCACAATGAGTGGCAGTATTACTGGACTGCAGTCCCTGGATGATGCCAACGGTGAATGCATTCGGCTGCTAACTGAAAAGCCAACAGTTCCATTGCTCTCACAGTTGCCTTGGAAGAAAGCCCTGGTGATCCCCTTCCGCAAAATCAGACAATAAAAACCCTACGGAGCACCACAAAATCAGACAATAAAAACCCTACGGAGCACAGTTCTACTCTGACACACATGGGGTTGCCATGAGTCAGAATTGACTTGACGGCAATTGGTTTTGCCTTATTATTTGACTTGAGAATTAAAGCATGGAGTTGAAATTCTCATTCTGCTGCTGACAGTTTAAAATTAGAGAGTGTTTTCCCCAGCTTTACAGAAGGCGCTGTGGGTGACGCAAGCTCACAGAGCAGCAATGAGGCTCGTGAGCGATTGTACATGTGAAAATGCTTTGTAAATTATGAAGTTCTCTGTGCAGATATAATGGAGAACATTTAAAGGGTGCTTTCTCTGGCTCAATAATGAGTAGAACTTAATTTGATTAATTTTTTTTAAATTGAAAATGGTAACTGGTATGTTTATACAATAGATTCACGCCATGATTGCCTCCTGGCCTCACTAGATGGAAGTGGGTAAGGATTTGGAATTTGAGGCATCCCTCTTTCCTTCTAGTACGTCAGGGCTGCAAGTATCATGTCCCAGGGCTGGCTGCTCTGCCACTTCCACCAGCCAGTTTCATGTCTGGGGATCTTCAGCACTCTGTCTTCTTACCAGTTCTGTACCAATCAGCGCTGTAACAGATAACAAAGCTTGCTGCGGCTTACATTTCTAGAGTTTTATTTTTTTACATTTCAAGGAATTTGCTGACAAACCTGAGCAAAATTAAAACAGTAATGATAATTTGAAAATACCCCTAGACTTCTAAGTCAATTGGCAAAATAATTCTATTATGAAAACATTCTGCCTCCCACTTTGAAATGTGGTGTCTGGGGTCTTAAATGCTAACAAGCGGCCATCTAAGATGCATCAGTTGGTCTCAACCCACCTGGATCAAAGGAGAATGAAGAACACCAAGGTCACACGATAACTATGAGCCCAAGAAACAGAAAGAGCCACATGAACCAGAGACTTACATCATCCTGAGACCAGAAGAACTAGATGGTACCTGGCCACAACCGATGACTGCCCTGACAGGGAGCACAACAGAGAACCCCTGAGGGAGCAGGAGATCAGTGGGATGCAGACCCCAAATTCTCATGAAAAGACCAGACTTAATGGTCTGACTGAGACTAGAGGAATCCCAGCGGTCACGGTCCCCAAACCTTCTGTTGGCCCAGGACAGGAACCATTCCTGAAGACAATTCATCAGACATGGAAGTTGACTGGACAATGAGTTGGAGAGAGATGCTGACGAAGAGTGAGCTACTAGTATCAGGTGGACACTTGAGACTGTGTTGGCATCTCCTATCTGGAGGGGAGATAGGAGGGTAGAGAGGGTTAGCAACTGGCAAAATTGTCATGAAAGGAGAGACTGGAAGGAGGGAGCAGGCTGATTCGTTAGGGGGAGAGTAAGTGGGAGTATGGAGTAAGTGTATATAAGCTTATACGTGACAGACTGACTTGATTTGTAAACATTCACTTAAAGCTCAATAAAAATTATTAATAAATAAAGAAAAATACCCCTAAAAAAAAAAAAAGAAAGAAAACCTGTTGCTGTCGAGTCAGTTCCGACTCATAGTGACCCTACAGGACAGAGTAGAGTTGCCCCATAAGGTTCCCAAGGAATGGCCGGTGGATTTGAACTGCCGATCTTTTGGTTAGCTGCTTAATACTTAAACACTGCGCCACCTGGGCTCCAAAAATACCCCTTAATGACTAGTAAATTAAGCCATGTGGTCCTAAGTAAACCATGGATCAAACAAAAACCAAAACGAAAACTTCATACTAACTTATAAAGAACTCTTGGTATCAAAGTCTATGGAAATCAGCAAAAGCTGTGGTTAGAGGAAAATGCATACCCTAAAATAACATCACTGTTAATAAAACAAAGTTATAGTAGAGGAATTTAATATTCATCTCAAATTTTAAAAAGAATAACAAAATAAACAAAAAACAGGAGGGACTTAACCATTTAAAGACAAAGAAACAAAAAAACACAGTAGAAAGAATAATTTCCTGTCTTTGAGAAGATTCTGAAAATAGATAAGCTTTTTGAAAGATGACTAAAGAAAAAAAGTGAACAAAAATATGTAAAATGGGAATTGAGAAAGAAATCAAAATACTAGATAAAGTATGAAACAGAAAATATTAGTAAATACTATATGACTATCTTTGTAACAAGCTTGAAAACCTAGAAGAAATGGGTGATTTATTTGCAAAATAAAATGACCCAAATCCAAAAGTGTAGGTCTCGAATAGGTCACATACCATTTTAGGACTTGGAAAGGAGATCTAAGGTTTGCTATTTAAAACATGACCAGAATCATATGTTTTATCACTGATATCTAACTTTAAAGAAGTGACACATCTTATGTTATTTAAACTAATCATATCAGGTAAAGCAATCCGTGTTATAACCCTTTTGTAAATAAAATGCAGTATGATGAATTAATGGAATAATACACCAAGGCCTGTTATATTTTACTTCATGAGTCAAAAGGATGTTAAATATGGATGAATCTATTAACATTGTACATTTATTAAGAAATTAAAAGGGAAAAACCAGATGATCATACTATTGGATACTGGAAAGCATTTGGTGAAATGCAGCAGACAGCCCTCAAAAAGCTCCATGTAAGTTTGAAATACAAGAGTGTGAAGTCTGATATGACAGTAAACACTTGCCAAAAAGTAAATAAAAATTACCAAAGCAGCAAAATAGTGAAAAATAAAAATCAATTAAGATCTGGAATTACATAGGTAGTCTCATCATCATTCAGGAAAAGTTTCTAAAAGTAATAGTAAGACAATAAAATGAGACAATTCAAATTCATACAGGAAAAGAAGACATCACACTGTCTAGTACTGGTGATTTCATTGCAAATCTAGACTACTCAGAGTATTTATCGAAGTATATTATAGAAGTATACAATTGTAGTTGAAAATAAACTAGAATTGAAAATACATGTTCTCTGATTGTATTCAAAAGAAAATACAAAAGTCAATACCATTTCTTTAAACTAACAATAAACATCTAAAGATGGAAAAGAAGAAGAAATAGATTAGTTATAATTTCGTTAACCCAAACCCAGTGCCATTGAGTCGACTCCGACTCATAGCAACCCTGTAGGACTGAGTAGGACTGCCCCGCACAGTTTCCAAGGAGCCCTGGGCAGGTTTGAACTGGTGAACTGCTGATGTCTTGGTTAGCAGCCATAGCACTTAAGCACTACTCTACCAAGTTTTCCATGCTTAGCAATAAATCCACATAAGAGGGCAGGGTCTTGATACAGAACATCTTAAAATTTTATTTATTGAAAAATATTAAAACAGGTCTGAAAAAAAGACATTCCAGGTTCTTGAATGAAAATATTTAATATGATAAAAACATTGATTCTTTCAAGATTAATATATGTTTAATTCAATTGAAAATATAATTTGGCCAGAACATTTTGAGGAATGATTTCGAAAATTAAGTACTCCAAAACAGCCAAGAAAGCATTAAAATGTACAATAGTTGGGTTGGGAGGGGGAATTTGTCTGACCAACACACACACGACAAAATCATTGTAATCTAAAAAATATGATATTGGCATGAGAATAAATAAATTGATCAATGGAACTAACTTATATCTACTGAAAAAAAACTTTATGATATAAGGAAATAGACTGCAGCCAAAATGAGAAGACTACAGCGAAAAAGAGGATGACCCTCAACGAGATGAATTGATACATGGCTGCAACGATGGGCGCAAGCATGACAACGATTGTAAGGATGGCACAGGACCAGGCAGTGTTTCGTTCTGTTGTACATGGGGTCTCTATTAGCCAAAACTGAATTGATGGCACCTACCAGCAATAATAATACCAGCAACAACATCAGTGACACACAGCAGTAGATGATACTTTGCCATATAACATTAGATAAAAGCAGTAAGTCCCCAAAGATCTACTTAGTATAAGACTTTTTAAGCTAATTTAATAGCAAATATTGTGTACTCTGCAACTGTGAGAGTGTACTTTCACTTCTCAGGAAAATATGCGATTAGCCACAGAAGAAGGAAAAAAAAAGAAGGAAAGCTAGGGACAATTGGTTACTTCGGGAGAAGAGAAGTAAGGGACGGAATGGTGCCACCATGAGTTGAGAGGTAGGTTATTGTTAAAATACTAGCTTTTGTTTTGAACACTTGATTGGAAAGTTATTGAAAGTAGCTAACTACCTAAATAAAGAGGGCATTCATAAAACAAGGAAGAGAATCTGTCATGAACTAGGGATCAATCACATCTTGTGCTCCAAAGACTTTAAAAATTTTTCCGTACTACATTACTACTCAGAGTTTAGGGACATTGTCTTGGCCAACACCAGCCAGTCAAAGCTATGGAAACTCATTCCTGTTGAGTTGATTACAACTCATAATGACCCTATAGGGCAGAGAAGAACTGCCCCTTAGGGTTTTCAAGGCTTTAATCTTTGCGGAAGCAGACTGCCACACCTTTCTCCCATGGAATGGCTGGTGGGTTCTAACAAACCACCTACCTTTTGGTCGGCAGTGGAGTGCTTAACTGCGGCACCACCAGTAGACTTGGAAAAATATATTTGCAACAAAGATGGACAATGGGTTAATGTATGTAATATCTAAGGAGTTTTTATAAATTCAAAGAAAAAAACAAATTACAAAGCAGAAAAATAAGCAGGGTGTGAATTAGCAAGTCACAGAAGTGCAATGCAAATCATTGTTAAACATGTGATTTCATGTTCAAAATCACCAGTAGACAGGAAAATTGAAACTAAAACAACATTGGGATAGCATTTAATACCCATCAAACTGATACAAATCTTGAAGGACAGCAGTATTATTATTTTCAGGGACATGGGAACAAGGGCATTTACATATGTTGTTGCCCGCAATGTAAATAGTTACAAGCTATTTGTGAGATGATTTAACAATTCTACCAAAATTACATATACCTGTGCCTTGTCACCTAGCAACTCACTTCTGAGACTAACCTGTGTAAATATAAACCAAAAAAAAAACCCCAAATCCACTGCTGTTGAGGCGATTCCGACTCATGGTGATCCTACAGCACAGAGCAGAACTGCCCCATAGAGTTTCCAAGGAGTGCCTGGTGGGTTCAAACTGCTGACCTTTTGGTTAGCAGCCATAGCTCTTAACCACTACACCACCAGGGTTTCCTGCAGAAATATAGGTATCATAAAAGATTACGTGAAGAAGGATTTTATAACAGTATTGCTCATAGTGACCAAAAAAAAAAAAAAAAAACCCTTGAAAATAATGAATGCTTACTAGCAAGGGTACACACATCTTGGGATATTAAGTCGCCTTTAAAAAGAGTGCATTTGATCTATGCCAATTAATTCAGAGGGATTTCTGCACAGTGCTGTCGAGTGAGGAAAAGCTGGAGATAAATATAGACAGAATGAACCTATTTTTGTAAAGCAAGCAATGATCAGGCAAATATATATGCAAGTATATATATAAATATGTTTTTAATAATTATATTAGTATGGAGAAAATTGTGTGAATACAAAGCAGGTTGTTAATCCAATTTACTAGAGGATCTGGGTGGATGTGGGTGATGGGTGGGGGGTGGGGGTAATTGCCAGTAGATATAGAGATTAGAGGGGGAGAGAGGAGGTAAGCAAAAAACCCAAAACACTGCATGACAAAATACAGTGTGTGTAATATGAATCCATCAATGTAAAATTGTATATGTGCATATATGGATACACAAGCAAATTTGATGATAAAAAGATAGGGTCATCCGAGATGCACTGTTGAAAAGAAATCCAAATGCTATAGAGAGCATATGAAGTCCCTGGGTGGGGCTAAGGGTTAAGGAGCTTAGCTGCTAACTGAAAAGCTGGAGTTCTGAGCCAATCCAGAGGGGCCTTGGAAGAAAGGCCTGTTGACCTGCTTCCCAAAAATCAGCCACTGAAAGCCCTGTTGTCGTTGTTGTTAGTTGCCGTCAAGTGATACTTTGGAAGCAAATCTCCAGGCCTGTCTTCCGACCAGCCTCTGGATGAGTTTGAACCTCTAACCTTTTGGCTAGTAGTTGAGCACTTAACCATTCGCACCACTGAAAACCCTACAGAGCACAATTCTACTCTGACGCACGTGGGGTCACCTTCACCGTAAGTCAGAATCGACGTGACAGCAAAGGGTGCTCGTTTATGTAATACACACAGCATGACTGGATTTTGTTAAAAAACAAAGGGACAAAAGCCATATACATGTATGTATTTAGAAAAATGCTCTCTCTGTTTATATCTCAGGTTTCATGTCACAAGGACTAGTTATGATCCATCATCCTAATTCGTCCTTCAGCAATTATGTAGCCTAACAGTTTTTCAGAGCATGAACAAACAGAGGAGAGCCAAACCAGGGAATTATTAAGTAAACACAAAGCATTACAGTAAGGAACCCCTCTGCACAAAATTAGCGACTGTCATTATGATTCCAGGGTCAAAGATTATTATATTCTGTATCTTTTACCCCTATGCTTATACATCATCTTTTATTTATTCCATTTCTTCATGAATATGCATATATTTCTGCTCAATCACATTAAGGTTGCTTAAGTATATCTACTCCTTTGCGATTTATGCTTTTTTTTTTTGAGCATGGAACCAAGGACAGTCTGTAGGAAAAATCCTGCTACATGATTCACAGATGAGACGGATTATAGACACACAAATCATATCCCATGATTTACATGCCATAATTTCAACCAAATTTGAACAGCATCACATCTGTTATTTGCAGAAATAACCATGAATTACATCTCAATTTTTTTTTTTTTTAACATTCTCAACAGCACCACTTCTCATATTTATAGGCTAATTTTGCAATGAGAGATTGAAGTGGTATGCTGGGAAACTAGGCTGATAGAAAAAAATAAATGTTTTTTCTGAACTCAAACAAAAAAGGAATAAGTCTTTTTTTTATATGCACTAGACACATGCTATGTGCTGTGGAAACACATTTAAAATGTAAAATGTTGTTCTCCAATTAGATTGTGAAGCTCTTTAGGATAGAAGCCAGGACAATCATAAATTCTCTGTTGCTCAAATTCAGGTAAGTAAAGGCATCTTTCCATGTGGAGGGCAATGAAAAAGTTAAAGCTTATCTAAAGCAAGAGTTTTGTTCTGCTGTGGCTTCAGCTGACTCTCAGATCATTCCATCTCTGCACTCTCGAGTCTCTCATCTTTTGGCATGTGTGCATTGATTTCAACGGTACGCATGTATCTTGACTCTCACATCACACAGGCATGAGGGGTAGGCCTTCCTCAATAGTTGCTTTCACCATGTCATTCGTTTACTCAAAATCTTCATTTTATAGGCAATGGAGAATCATGAATCTCCCCCCTCTGCTTTTAGGGTATTTCCATCTTTTCCAGTCTTAACCATGGGAAGCAACGTATGTGGTCATTTGGACTAAGCAAAAAGACCAGAGTTCTAGTTCTGGTTTGCTGCCAACTATTTGTGTATCTTTAAAAAGTTTATAAGTTATTAAAATTGGGTATTGATACTATTTGTGAAATAAACCAATGGAGCAATGGTATCCGGCACATTCTAAGCACTAAACAAAAGTAAATGTAGCCCAGAAAGGTAGTCCTCCTTCTTTCCGCTTTCAGAGGGCACTGTCTTCTAGCTTAAAGAGATTTGTCCGGCTTTATCTCTTCAAAGCACTCCACTTGCCTGGTGAGGCTTTGTCTGCCACTTTAGACAGAGTTACTAGCTTTCCTCTCAGCGCAGGTCACTAACTTCCTGTATGACATCATCCGTGTGATGGCCGGTGCCCACTCTGTGGAGCTAATGAGCAGAGGTCATATGCTGGACGTTCTTGCTCTGCCAGCCTGCCTCTTCAGTCTCCCTAAGACAAACTACCAGGATCTGTGCGCCTAAAAGAACTTTCTTTACTTAAGAATGAGGGAGTTTTTCAACTAAAATATAGAGTAAGAAGTTTAAAAATATGTCTCCCCACCCCCCAACCCCATCTGTCAGTTTCTCTGTTAAACAGCACAAAAGATTTTACCTCATCTCTGATATATTCTTTGGATCAGTTCTTAGAAAGATAATACTAGATTTTTCTCTTCCCTCTTGGTCAAGTTGTTTTTCCTCTCTTAGCTTCCTTCATTCTTTTTCTTTATTGTGCTTTAAGTGAAAGTTTACAATTCAAGTTAGTTTCTCATACAAAAACTTATACACACATTGTTATGTGACCCTAGCTGTTCTCCCTACAATGTGACAGCACACTCTTTCTCTCCACCCTGTATTTCCCGTGTCCATTCAACCAGCTCCTGTCCCCCTCTTCCTTCTCATCTCCCCTCCAGACGGGAGCTGCCCACATAGTCTCGTGTGTCTACTTGAGCTAAGAAGCACACTCCTCACCAGTATCATTTTACGTCTTGTAGTCCAGTCTAATCTTTGTCTGAAGAGCTGTCTTCAGGAATGGTTTCTTTTCTGGGCTAATAAGGAGTCTGTGGGCCATGACCTTTGGGGTCCCTCCAGTCTCAGTCAGACCATTAAGTCTGGTCTTTTTACTAGAATTTGAGGTCTGCATCCCACTTCTCTCCTGCTCCTTCAGGGATTCTGTGTTGTGTTTCCTGTCAGGGCAGTCATTGGTGGTAGCTGGGCACCATCTAGTTCTTCTGGTCTCAGGCTGATGGAGCCTCTGGCTTATGTGGCCCTCGCTTCCTTTATTCTTATGTATTGATTACAGCAGTAATAGAAACATTCTTGTGCAGTCAGCGAGCTCCAGTACCCAGCATCCTACTGGAGTTTAGGGGGATACCAAGATTGGAGTTCAGGAATACTGAATAGACTTCAGGGAGAGTGAGTTTATATCAAGTTGGGTTATTCTGATTTGCAAAGCTACATTTCTTTTCTGTGGTGTTTTTGAATGGAAAGTTTTGGATACATAGGAAAGCTATTTATTTTACCACTGACTTTTTTGAATATAACTTACAAACAATAAAATGTACATATTTAAAGTGTTCGTGGTATATTGAATTTACCATGGATTGCCAGAAGAACAAACAAGTCTGTCTTGGAAGAAAATATAGCCAGAGAGCTCCTTGGAAGTGAGGATGGTGAGACTTAGTTTCACGTACTTTGGACATGTTATTGGGAGAGACCAGTCCCTGGAGAAGGACATTACGGTTGGTAAAGTAGACGGTCAATGAAAAAGAGGAAGACCTTCAAGGAGATAGATTAACACAGTGACTGCAACAATGGGTTCAAACAACAATTGTGAGCGTGGTGTAGGACTAGGCAGAGTTTAGTGTTGTTGTCCATAGGGTCGCAATGAATCGGAATTGACCTGATGGCACCTAACAACAACAAAGTATACATATTAGTGAGTTTTGACAAATCTATAACCACCACAGCCAAGATAAAGACAATTTCCTTCAGCCTCAGTCAGCTCACACTTCCAAGTCCTAATTCCAGAAAACCACTGGTCTTCTATTAAAACAGATTAGATTTATATGACTCACTGTTTCATGTGAAAGAACTCACGTTTTTTGCATGTGTCCGTAGTTTGTTCTCCTGTGTTGCTTAGTAGAATTCCAACGTATCTATGTATATATAATGCAATTTATTTGCTTGTTTCACGTGTTGGTGGATATTTATGTTGTTTCCAGATTTCAGTTATTAGCAGTAAAGCTATGTAGGCATTTATGTACAAGTCTTTGGATATATGTTTTCAGATAAATATCTTGGAGAGGGATTGTTGATAGAATGGTAAATTTAAAAAATTGTAAACTCTTCCAAGGCAGTTATACTATTTTAGAGTCCAACAAGAAATTTATGGGAGTTTCAGTTGCCCCATATTCTTGCCAATAGGTTGTATTGCCTGTATTTTAAAATTTAATCATTCTAATGGGTATGAAGTGGTATCACATGGTTTTAACTGGTATTTTCATGCTGATTGACTTTGAGCATTTTTTACGTGCTTATTGGCCACTCACACATCTTCTTTTGCGAATTGTTTATTCAAATATTTTCACACTTTTTAATTGGTTTGTTGTTCTTATTCTTGTGTTATAAAAATTCTTTATATATTCTGGATACAAGTACTTTGTCATATTTACATACTGCAAATCCTTTCTTCAGGCATGTGGCTTGTTTTTTTATTTTAATAATATGCTTGAAAGAACAGATGTTTTAAATTTGATAAAATCCTTTTTATCAATTTTTTGTTTTATGGTTCATACTTTTTGTGGTTTATATAAGAATTCTTTGCCTAACCTAGGCTCACAAATAGGTTCTCCTATATTTTCTTCTAGTACTTTTATAGTTTTAACTTTTAGATTTAGATCTGTGATACCTTCCAGTTAATTTTGTATATGATGTTAAGTAGGGGACAATGTTTATTTTTTTTCCATGTGGATAAACAGTTGTTGCAGCACCATTTGTTGAGAGGACTAGTCTTTCTCCATTGATTATCTTCACACCTTTGTAGAAAATTAACTGACCATATATGTGTAGATCTATTTTTGAATTCTATTCTGCTCCATTGGGAACCCTGGTGGCGTAGTGGTTAAGTGCTATGGCTACTAACCAAGAGGTTGGTAGTTTGAATCCGCCAGGCGTTCCTTGGAAACTCTATGGGGCTGTTCTACTCTGTCCTATAGGGTCACTATGAGCCGGAATCAGCTTGATGGCTGTGGGTTTTTGGTTTTTATTCTGCTCCATTAATTTATATATCTATACTTACTCAAATATCACACCAACTTGATTATATTAAGTGTTGAAATCAGCAGAGTGAGTCCTTCACTTTGTTCTTTTTTTTTTTTTTTGCTATTCCAGGTAATTTACATTGCCATACAAATTTCAAAATCAACTTGCCATGTTTTTCCAAAACAGCTAACTGGGGTTTTGATTGTAATCGTGTTAAATCTATAGATCAATTTGGAGATAGTTGCATATTAATAATATTGAGTTTTCTGAGACATGAACATAGTATACCTTTTCACTTTTTAGGGTTTTAAAAAAATTTCTCTCGGCAATATTTGTAGTTTTATTTGTACAGGTCTTGCACATAGTTTATTAAATTTATCCTTAAGTGTTTCATGTGTTTAGTTGTTATCATAAAAGGTATTTTAAAAATAGTCCATTGTTACTATGTAGAAATACAATAATTTTGTATATTAGCCTTGTATCTTGTGAACTTGGTAAACTCACTTATTAATTCTAATAACTTTTTTGTGGATCTCTTAAATTATCTTTGCACACAGTCATGTCATCTGTGAGTAAAGAGATACTTCTTTTCCAGTCTGTATGCCTTTTTGTTTTGCAGAAATTTTATTACAATATGCCTTGGTGTGATTTATGTTGTATCTATTTTGCCATTGTGATCTGTGAGATTTCTTGGATCTACGAGTTTATCATTTTCATCATATTTGGGAAAACACTAACTATTCTTTCTTCAAATATTTTTCTATGAAGTAAATTGCACATTCGTTTTCCCCCCCACCCCCCACAGGTCTGTGAGATACTTTTATGGTTTTTGTTTTTATTTCCCCAGTTTTTTTTTTTTTTTCTTTTCCCCCTCTGTTCATCATTTGGATACTTTCTAGAGCTGTGGCTTCACATTCTTCAATTTTTTTTCTTCTGCAGTGTCTACCCATGGTTAATGCCATTCATGATTTTTTTTCATCTCAGATATTGTATTTTTCTTCTTCATGTGTTTTATTTTTAACTTTTTCTCTCCTCACTATATTCATATTTTATTTTGTGTACTTCAGCACAATTATAATAGCTGTTTTAGCATCCATGTCTGCTAATTCCATCATCTTTGTTATTTGTTGAACTCCTTCTATTGGCTGATTTTTCTCTTGCTTATGGGCCACATTTTTCTCCTTCATGACGAAGATCTAGTAGTTTTCATTCAAGGCTGGACATTGTGTATGTTACATTAATTAGGTTCTGGCTTTCATTGTCTTCTTTTAAAGAGAGTTCTGCTTTATTATGGCATAGATTTAAGATATTGGCAATATAATTTAATATTTTTGAAGCATGTTTTAAGCTCTGTGTTGATATCCTTTGCTTTATAGGTTGTTTGACCTCACTACTAAAGTCTGGCCTTCCTGTTCTCTGTTAATGTTTGATTAATCAGCAAAGACACTACTGTGTAGCTGATGGGAGTTCAAATGCAGTCCAACTGTGAGTTGGTTAGCTTAGTGGAGGATCATTTAGCTCACTGTTTTCCGTTTTCTTTTTGCCTGGCCTCCTGGAGTTCCTTTCTACACGTATGTTTCTTAGTATATGGTAAAGATGCAAGGGGACCCTTAAGTGATCTCTGGAGCTACTTTTCTGTATATGTCTGCTTTACATCTGAAACTCTTCTCCAAACTTTCCTCAGACTCCTTGGAGTCTTATTTTTGTCTCATCAAACCAAATAGACTTTAGTGCTAGTCTCAGGATCTTCCTTCCTCTTTTATGACATGAAATGAGCCTCCAGGCAGGAACTGGGGCAATCGTAAGGATCCTTTGGTTGGTTTCTCTCCTCTCGGATCACACACATATGCTGCCTGTTGTATAACATCTAAAAACAGTTGCTTCATAATTTTATCCAGAGTTTTAGTTACTTAAGACAGAAGGATAATCTGTATTATGGAAAAAAACAAAAAACCAAACCAGTTGCCATTGAATTGATTTTGACTCCTAGCGACTCAGTAGGATGGAGTAGAACTGCCCCCGTAGGGTTTCCAAGGAGTGGCTGGTGGATTCCAACTGTGGACCTTTTGGTTAGCAGCCGAGCTCTTAACCACTGTGCCACCAGGACTCCATCGTGGATAGACAGAATATTTATCTTCTTCTTTCCAATATTTAAAACATCATTGGTTATCAGGATCAGTGATCATCAGTTAAATCTTAAAAGACACAATAGGATTCACTCGCCCATCATCAGGTTTGCTTAACTTAAGATAAATGACAGACAGCCTACTACATAGTGTGCAGGATAACATCAAAACAGATGTCTCTTGACTCCTAATCGAAGCTTCTGAATGTCCCCAAACCACTGCGCATTTTTTAATTCATTTAATGATGTGGCTGAGTGTGTGCAGACTACCCCAGTTTAGGAAGGCCATCAGCTCTGAAGCCAAGTCAGGTTTTATACCATGGTAATCGTGTTGCTACCATAGGGGGACATGTCCAGCTCCCATTCTCCAATGAAGTATCAATTCTGTTAACTTGTCATTGTGTATACAAACTCGTAACAAGCTACAAGTGCTTGGTCTGTTATATTAAAAAAAAAAAATCAGATGTTTTACATTTATAATACAGAGATGTGCAATTCATTCTCTTATACTTAAAAAAAACTCTCTCTATTGTGTCATTTGCTCTCATCATCTCAAATTTTGGGTATTTGATCATATTGTTTTGCTTTTCAAAGAACCAAAAATTTGGTTGTATATTTTTATATCTTCTAATTTACTAATTTCTACCTTTATTCTTACTACTTTCTTTGTTGTTTGTATTTCTTTTCTATTTTATAATGTTACTTATTAATGTATTTGTATTCTTAAATTATTGATCAGTGATAACATGTTCTAAACTAGTAATATTCATAGAATTACTGCTTTTGCAAAAACTATGTTTCTGTGGGTTTTCACAGAAGCACTGAGTAGTAACACCTACAAGGTGTTGAGAAGTCAACACTTGGACTCATAATACCATTTATAGCCAAGCCATATTTCATATGTTAAGATAACAATTAGTAAAATAATTATCTCAGTGATAGCAATAGCAGCTCCAATAATAACTGTTGATGTTTTATGCTTATTTAATTATATAATTTCAGAAAGCACTTTATAGCAAGGATGGGGTCATAAAACTTGGATTGCCAGACTGCCATAAAGCACAATTGTTATCCAACATCGATTCTTATTAATAATTAGCAAATGAATTAGAACAGATCGAGAGGCACACACAGCATCACTGTTTAGGTGAGCTTGATCCATCAGGAGGAGCCCTGGTGACTCAGTGGTTGAGTGTTTGGCTGCCAACCCAGAGGCTGGGGATTTGAACTCACGAGCTGCTCCATGAGAGAAATATGTAGCAGTCTGTTTCCGTAAAGATTACAGTCTAGGAAACTCTACGGAACGGTTGTACTGTCTTGTAGGGTCACTATGAGTTGGAATTGACTCTATGGAATTGGTTTGGATTTGACTCATCAGGCAGCTTCCATGGCTTTTCCACGTCAAGACTGACTGTTTTGGGTCAAGCCAGGGAAAGAAAGTCACTAATTCTAGCATTTCTCAGCTTTTATCCTTCTCTAATCGCACGGCTGTGGTCAGTCTACATGCCTGACTCCATCCATTCTTTGGTGTAGCTGCAGTCCATACATTATATGCTTATTCTGAGTAAACAATCTAGACCACCAGGTATAGCTGCAACATGGCATTCCTTGATCAGTAATCAGTACATGGCAACTCAAGAAAAGAACCTCAAGTTTTGTAGCCTGTACATTACACTAACAACTGCTGCAAAGACTTTGACTAGGTGTTCTGGTTCTCTCAAGTCCCTGAAGCAGGAAGATCAATTACAGACATGTTGGCAACACTTTTCTCCCCAACAGGTAATATAATTATCTTCATTTTTTAAAGAAGACATCTGAATCACCTGATTTTGAAAAGTGGGATCCAGCTAACAAATATCGTAACCTAAGTGGCAATGTTCCGGACTTAACAGTATTTCTAGATCTTTGTTAATATAAAAATTGATTTGGGTTCATTTGAAGTGTGGACTGAGATGCCCGGTAGAATGTAAACCCTGGCTGTGTTTGCACTGATTACTCCGTGATTACTCAGCCTTCGACTTCGCACTAGTAGGTGGGTCGCGTGACACTTCAGATAGATCAATTTTCAGCCTTGTTCTGTCACCAGCCAACGCCACAGTCCACACTTGGCCAATGGCAATTTGTTAATATTGTGGCCGAATTCTTCTTACCTGCTTCTATGGTGCTCCAGCCTATGTGTCCATCTCCTAATCTCTCACACCTTAGACAGAGTTTGTGTCCAGCCTCTCCTCTGAGATACCTGTCTTACCTTAGATTTTGGGCTTGATGTTGCCCTGAAACCTCAACTCCCCTCTATTTAAATAATTAAAAATTTTGTTTTCTTTTTTATTGGGGTGGGACCAATGCTCTTTCCAGCTCTGTGCATCCTACATGGAAGCTAGAGGTTCCTCAACTGTGGAATGATATGGTCATCGCTGGATGATGAATTAAAAAAAAACCAAACCCGTTGCTGTCGAGTTGATTCAGATTCATAGCGACCCTGTAGGACAGAGTAGAATTGCCCCATAGAGTTTCCAAGGAGCACCTGGTGGATTCGAACTGCCAACCTTGTGGTTCGCAGCTGTAGCACTTAGCCACTGTGCCACCAGGGCTCCCTATGATGAACAAGCCTTACCCAAATGAAGAGATACTTTAGGGTTACTTGAATCTAGCTAAAAGGTCAAAGTTCTTTTACAATGTAATACTAAAGGAAATCGATTCTTATTTGTTTGGTCTGCAGAAAAACATGACTCAATAATACCATTTTTTAAATTTACCAACAGTGATATGTGCTTAACTGTTCAAACATGGCTGCTTGCTCACTGGCACGTGTGATAAGTAAACACCATAATGAATTTCTGTGTACTGTTAGAATTTAAGATGAATGCTTTGGGAATATGTTTTTTTCAATATTTGAGAATGACTTTAATTAAACAAATTCAAAGTATCTCATTTACCACTTTCATTTATATAGCTCAGTGTCTTTTGGATTTTCCATTGCTTGTGGTTTTGCCCTTGGGAGGAGGTCTCCTTGAAATGTCTCTGAAATACAGCTCTCATAGTTAATTACAGAAAGAAAGGGGTAAGCTTGGATGTTTATGGTATGTTTATTCAAAAATCCCTAGGGGACCTGGCCTCAGTGTTATACTTATACCTCCTACCTGCAGATGACCAGATGTTCAGGCCGTTAATTCATTATTTACATCGCTGCAATCCTGAGATGCCTGGCTGCTTTATTGGTGCCGCTCAGTGGCTGTCAAGAATCTGTGTAAGGAACGCTAGCTATCAGGGAATCTTTCAGGAATTGAAGAGGATATGCAGTCTGCCATTTTCTTAATTTCAGAAAGAGGTCATCTTGCAGTTACCTTGTGAACTATTTAGAGTTACTGCAACATTTATGGTGGATAAACTTGTCTTTGATTGCAAAATAACAGTAATCATATAATATTTACAATCAAATTCTGAAATACAATTTCGTTCCTACTATAAATGATTTTTCCCTTCAAAATAATTTCTCAGAAGACTAGGAATTACTTACATGGAGTCTTTACTAAATCTCATATATTAGGGAGTGATCTCTCAATTATTTCTTACGTTATTGATTTTTGTTATGGATAGAATTGTGTCCCCCCAAAATATGTGTTGTAAATCCTAATCCCAATGCCTGTGGTTATAATCTTATTTGGTAACGGGTTTTCTTTGTTATGTTAATGAGACAGTATTAATGTTCTTATGTGCCATCCAGTTGGTTCCAACTCATAGTGACCCCATGCACAACAGAACAAAACTCTGCCAAGTCCCACACCATCCTCACAATCGTTGCTGTGCTTAAGGCCATCGTTGCAGCCACTGTGTCAGTCTGTCTTCTTGAGGATCTTCCTCTTTTTCGCTGACCTTCTATTTTACCAAGCTTGATGTACTTCTCCAGGGACTGGTCCCTCCTGATAACGTGTTCAAAGTACCTGAGACAAAGTCTCACCATCTTCATTTTTAAGAAGCATTCTGGATATACATTTCCCAAGAGAGATTTGTTCGTTCTTTTGGCATTCCATGGTATCTTCAATATTCTTTGCCAGCACCATAATTCAAAGGCATCAATTCTTCTTCTGCCTTCCTTATTCACTGTCCAGATTTCACATGCATATGAGGTGATTGAAAATACCATGACTTGGACCAGGCGCACTTTAGTTCTCAAGGTGACATCTTTGGCTTTTAATCCTTCAAAGAGATCTTTTGCAGCAGATTTTCCTAGGTGATTTGTCATCTGATTTCTTCGCTGCTGCTTCCACGGGCGCTGATTATGGTTGTGTTAGTGTAGTGTTAGTGTAGAGTGTGTTTTAAGTCAACCTCTGGGGTATAAACTGAGCAGATTAAGCACAGAGAAGCAAGGAGAAATGGGGGAAGATAGATGCCATGCCACACGACAATCTCCAAGGAGCCAAGGCGGAGAAGCTGAAGAGACAAGGACCTCCCCCTAGGGCCGGCAGAGAGAGAAAGCCTTACGCTAGAGCCTGTACCATGAATTCAGACTTCTAGCATCCCAGCTGTGAGAAAATGAATTCTTGTTTGTTAAACCTACCCACCTGTGGTATTTCTGTTACAGCAGCACTAGATAATTAAGATAATATTTTAAAAATAATTTTTATTGTGCTTTAAGTGAAAATTTACAAATCAAATCAGTCTCTCACACAAAAACCCATATACACCTTGCTACATACTCCTATTACTCTCCCCTCAATGAGACAGCCTGCTCTCTCCCTCCATTCTCTCTTTTTGTGTCCATTTCGCCAGCTTCTAACCCCCTCCACCCTCTCATCTCCCCTCCAGGTAGGAGATGTCAACATAGTCTCAAGTGTCCACATGATCCAGGAAGCTCACTCCTCACCAGCATCCCTCTCCAACCCATTGTCCAGTCCAATCCCTGTCTGAAGAGTTGGCTTCGGGAATGGTTCCCGTCCTGGGCCAACAGAAGGTCTGGGGGCCATGACCACTGGGGTCCTTCTAGTCTCAGTCAGACCATTAAGTCTGGTCTTATGAGATTTTGGGGCCTGCATCCCACTGCTCTCCTGCTCCCTCTGGGGTTCTCTGTTGTGTTCCCTGTCAGGGCAGTCATCAGTTGTAGCGGGGCACCATCTAGTTCTTCTGGTCTCAGGATGATGTAGTTGCTGGTTCACGTGGCCCTTTCTGTCTCTTGGGCTCATAATTGCCTTGTGTCCTTGGTATTCTTCATTCTCCATTGATCCAGGTGGGTTGAGACCAATTGATGTATCTTAGATGGCTGCTTGCTAGCATTTAAGACCCCAGACACAACTCTTCAAAGCAGGATGCAGAATGTTTTCTTAATGGATTTTATTATGCCAATTGACTTAGATGTCCCCTGAAATCATGGTCCCTAGACCCCTGCCCCTGCTACGCTGGCCTTCGAAGCATTCAGTTTATTCAGGAAACTTCTTTGCTTTTGGTTTAGTCCAATTGTGCTGAGTTCCCCTGTATTGTGTGCTGTCTTTCCCTTCACCTAAAGTAGTTCTTATCTACTATCTAATTAGTGAATATCTCTCTCCCACCCTCCCTCCCTCCCCCCTCTCATAACCACAAAAGAATGTTTTCTTCTCAGTTTAAACTGTTTCTCAAGTTCTTATAATAGTGGTCTTATACAATATTTGTCCTTCTGCAACTGACTAATTTCACTCAGCATAATGCCTTCCAGGTTCCTCCATGTTATGAAATGTTTCACTGATTCCTCACTGTTCTTTATCAATGTATAGTATTCCATTGTGTGAATGTACCATAATTTATTTATCCATTCATCCATTGATGGGCACCTTGGTTGCTTCCATCTTTTTGCTGCTGTAAACAGTGCTGCAATAAACATGGGTGTGCATAAATCTGTTTGTGTAAAGGCTCTTATTTCTCTAGGATATATTCCAAGGAGTGGGATTGCTGGATGGTATGGTAGTTCTATTTCTAGCTTTTTAAGGAAGCACCAAATTGATTTCCAAAGTGGTTGTACCATTTTACATTCCCACCAGCAGTGTAGAAGTGTCCCAGTCTCTCCACAGCCTCTCCAACATCTATCATTTTGTGTTTTTTGGATTAATGTTAGCCTTGTTGGAGTGAGGTGAAATCTCATTGTAGTTTTGATCTGCATTTCTCTAATGGCTAATGATCGTGAACATTTCCTTATATATCTGTTAGCTACCTGAATGTCTTCTTTAGTAAAGAGTCTATTCATATCTTTTGCCCATATTTTAATTGGGTTATTTGTCTTTTTGCAGTTGAGTTTTTGCAGTATCATGTAGATTTTAGAGATCAGGCACTGATCAGAAATGTCATAGCTAAAAGCTTTTTCCTAGTCTGTAGGGCTGGGTGGGTTAGGTAGTCTTTTTACTCTTTTGGTGAAGTCTTTGGATGAGCATAAGTGTTTGATTTCTAGGAGTTCCCAGTTATGTAGTTTTTTCTTCTACATTCTTTATAATGTTTTGTATACTCTTTATGCCATGTATTAGGGCTCCTAAAGTTGTCCCTATTTTTTCTTCCATGATCTTTATCATTTTAGATTTTATATTTAGGTCTTTGATCCATTTTGAGTTAGGTTTTGTGCATGGAGTGAGGTATGGGTCTTGTTTCATTTTTTTGCAGATGGATATCCAGTTATTGCCAGCACCATTTGTTAAAAAGACTGTCTTTTCCCCATTTAACTGTTTTGGGGCCTTTGTCAAATATCAACTGCTCATATGTGGATGGATTTATGTCTGGATTCTCAATTCTGTTCCATTGGTCCATGTATCTGTTGTTGTGCCAGTACCAGGCTGTTTTGACTACTGTGGCGGTATAATAGGTTCTAAAATCAGGTAAAGTAAGGCCTCCCACTTTGTTTTTCTTTTTCAGTAATGCCTTATTTATCCGGGGCCTCTTTCCCTTCCATATGAAATTGGTGATTTGTTTCTCCATCTCATTAAAGAATGTCCTTGGGATTTGGATCGGAATTGCATCAAATGTATAGATCGCTTTTGGTAGAATTGACATTTTTATAATATTAAGTCTTCCTATCCACGAGCAAGGTATGTTCTTCCACTTATGTAAGTCTCTTTTGGTTTCTTGCAGAAGTGTGCTGTAGTTTTCTTTGTATAAGTCTTTTACATCTCTAGTAAGATTTATTCCTAAGTATTTTATCTTCTTGGGGGCTATTGTAAATGGCATTGATTTGATGGTCTCCTCTTCGATGTTCTTTCTGTTGGTGTAAAGGAATCCAAGTGATTTTTGTATGTTTATCTTGTATCCCAATACTCTGCTGAACTCGTCTATTAGTTTCAGTAGTTTTCTGGAGGATTCCTTAGGGTTTTCTGTGTATAAGATCATGTCATCTGCAAATAGAGATACTTTTACTTCTTCCTTGCTAATCTGGATGCCCTTTATTTCTTTATCTAGCCTAATTGCTCTGGCTAAGACCTCCAACACAATGTTGAATAAGAGTGGTGATAAAGGGCATCCTTGTCTGGTTCCCGATCTCAATGGGAAGGTTTTCAGGCTCTCTCCATTTAGGGCGATGTTGTCTGTTGGCTTTGTATAAATGCCCTTTTTTTTATCTTGAGGAATTTTCCTTCTATTTTTATTTTGCTGCGAGGTTTTATCATGAATGAGTGTTGAACTTTGTCAGGTGCCTTTTCTTCATCAATTGATAAAATCATATGATTCTTGTCTTTTGTTTTATTCATGTAGTGGATTATATTAATTGTTCTCGTAATGTTGAACCATCCCTGCATACCTGGTATGAATTTCACTTGGTCATGGTGAATTATTTTTTTGATATGTTGTTGAATTCTATTGGCTAGAATTTTGTTGAGGATTTTTGCATTTACATTCATGAGTGAGAAAAAAAAAAAAAAAAACTAATGCCATCAAGTTGATTCTGACTCCTAGTGACCATGAGGGATATAGGTCTATAATTTTCTTTTCTTCTTGTGTCTGTACCTGGTTTTGGTATCAGGAATATGGTGGCTTCACAGAATAAGTTTGGTAGTATTCCTTCCTTTTCTATGCTCTGAAATACCTTTAGTAGTAGTGGTGTTAACTCTTCTCTAAAAGTTTGGTAGAACTCTGCAGTGAAGCCGTCCGGAGCAGGGCTTTTTTTTCTTGGGAGTTTTTTGATTACCTTTTCAATCTCTTCTTTTGTTATGGGTCTATTTAGTTGTTCTACCTCTGTTTGTGTTATTTAGTAGTGTGTTTCTAGGAATTCATCCATTTCTTCTAGGTTTTCAAATTTGTTTGAGTACAGTTTTTCATAGTAATCTGACATGATTCTTTTAATTTCAGTTGGGTCTGTTGTAATATTGCCCATCTCATTTCTTATTTGGGTTATTTGCTTCCTCTTCTGTTTTTCTTTTGTCGGTTTGGCCAGTGGTTTATCAATGTTGTTGAGCTTTTCAAAAAATCAGCTTTTGGTCTTGTTAATTCTTTCAATTGTTTTTCTGTTTTCTATTTAATTTAGTTCAGCTCTAATTTTTATTATTTGTTTTCTTCTGGTGCCTGAGGGTTTCTTTTGTTGCTCTCTTTCTATTTGTTCAAGTTGTAGGGATAGTTCTTTCATTTTGGCCCTTTCTTCTTTTTGGTTGTGTGCCTTTATTGATATAAATTGGCCTCTGAGCACCGCTTTTGCTGTGTCCCAGAGGTTCTGATAGGAAGTGTTTTCATTCTTATTGGATTCTATGAATTTCTTTAGTCCATCCTTAATGTCTTCTATAATCCAGTCTTTTTTGAGCAGGGTATTGTTCAGTTTCCAAGTGTTTGATTTCTTTTCCATATTTTTCTTGGTATTGATTTCCACTTTTATGGCCTTATGGTCAGAGAAGATGCTTTGTAATATTTCAATGTTTCGGATTCTGCTAAGGCTTGCTTTAGGACCTAATATGTGGTCTATTCTAGAGAATGTTCCATGTGCACTAGAAAAGAAAGTATACTGGGTTGCTGTTGGATGGAGTGTTCTGTATATGTCTATGAGGTCAAGTTGGTTGATTGTGGCATTTAGATCTTCTGTGTTTTTATTGAGCCTCTTTCTGGATGTCTTGTCCTTCACCGAAAGTGATGTGTTGAAGTCTCCTACTATTATTGTGGAGCTGTCTATCTCACTTTTCAGTGCTGATGGAGTGTGTCTTATGAATCTTGCAGCCCTGTCATTGGGTGCATAAATATTTAATATGGTTATATCTTCTCGGTGTATTGTTCCTTTAATCATTATATAGTGTCCTTCCTTATCCTTTCTGATGGATCTAACTTTAAAGTCTATTTTGTCAGAAATTAATATTGCCACTCCTGCTCTTTTTTGATTGCTGTTTGCTTGATATATTTTTTTCCATCCTTTCAGTTTTAATTTGTTTCTAAGTCCAGGGTATGTCTCTTGTAGGCAGCGTATAGACGGATCTTGTTTTTTAATCCATTCTGCCACTCTCTGTCTCTTTATTGGTGCATTTAGTCCATTTACATTCAGGGTAATTATGGATAGGTATGAATTTAGTGCTATCATTTTGATGTCTTTTTTTGTGTGTTGTTGACAGTTTCTTTTTCCCACTTGATTTTATGTGCTGAGTAGATTTTCTTTATATATTGTCCTTTCCTCATATTTGTTGTTGTTGACTTTGTTTCTGCTGAGTCTGTGTTTTTCCCTTGTATTTTATTTTGATGAGTAAGATAGTTTGTCTCCTTTGTGGTTACCTTATTGTTTACCCCTATTTTTCTAAATTTAAAGCTAACTTTTATTTCTTTGTATCGCCATATCTTCCTCTCCATAAGGAAGGTGTATGACTACATTTCTTGGTCCCTCTTTATTATTTTAATGTTGTCTTCTTTTATATAATAACATCGCCATTACCCTGTGTGGAGCTTTTTTTTTTTTTAATCTTTGTTTTTTTTTGGATTTCCCTGTTTGGGTTGACTTCTGGTTGCTCTACCCAGTTGATACCTGATATAATTGATTTTCTAACCAAAGAACTTCCTTTAGTACTTCTTGTAGTTTTGGTTTGGTTTTTACGAATTCCCTCAACTTGTGTTTATCTGGAAATGTCTTAATTTCACCTTCATATTTAAGAGACAGTTTTGATGGATATATGATTCTTGGCAGGCAATTATTTTCCTTCAATTTTTTACATATGTCATCCCATTGCCTTCTTGCCTGTATAGTTTCTGCCAAGTAGTCTGAGCTTATTCTTATTGGCTGTCTTTCGTAGGTGACTTTTCTTTTATCCCTTGCTGCTCTTATAATTGTCTATCTTTGGTTTCGGCAAGCTTGATTACACAATGTCTTGGTGACTTTCTTTTAAGATCTACCTTATGTGGAGTTCGATGAGCATCTTGGATAGATATCTTCTCATCTTTCACAATATCGGGGAAGTTTTCTGCCAACAAATCCTCAACAATTTTCTCTGTATTTTCTGTTAACCCTCCCTGTTCTGGTACTCCAATCACTTGTAGGTTATTTCTCTTGATAGAGTCCCACATGATTCTTGAGGTTTCTTCATTTTTTTAATTCTTTTATCGGCTTTTTCTTCAAATATATTAGTGCCAAGTAATTTATCTTTGAGTTCAGAAGTTCTAGCTTCTACTTGCTGAATTCTGCTCCTCTGACTTTCTATTGAGTTATCTAATTCTGTAATTTTAATGTTAATCTTCTGAATTTCTGATTGCTGTCTGTCTATGGATTTTTCAGCTTATTAAACTTTTCATTATTTTCCTGAATGTTGTTGTTGTTGTTGTTAGGTGCCGTCGACTCGGTTCCGACTCATAGCGACCCCACGCACAACAGAATGAAACAGTGCCCAGTCCTGTGCCATCCTTACAATCGTAGTTATGCTTGAGCTCATTGTTGCAGCCACTGTGTCAATCCACCTCGTTGAGGGTCTTCCTCTTTTCTACTGACCCTGTACTCTGCCAAGCATGATGTCCTTCTCCAGGGATTGATCCCTCCTGACAACATGTCCAAAGTATGTAAGATGCAGTCTCGCCATCCTTGCTTCCAAGAAGCATTCTGGTTATATTTCTTCTAAGACAGATTTGTGCGTTCTTTTGGCAGTCCATGGTATATTCAATATTCTTCGCCAGCACCACAATTCAAAGGCGTCAACTCTTCTTTGGTCTTCCTTATTCATTGTCCAGCTTTCACATGCATATGATGCGATCGAAAATACCATGGCTTGGGTCAGGTGCACCTTAGTCTTCAGGGTGACGTCTTTGCTCTTCAACACTTTGAAGATGTCCTTTGCAGCACATTTGCCCAATGCAATGAGTCTTTTGATTTCTTGACTGCTGCTTCCATGGCTGTTGATTGTGGATCCAAATAAAATGAAATCCTTGACAACTTCAATCTTTTCTCCGTTTATCGTGATGTTGCTCATTGGTCCACTTGTGAGGATTTTTGTTTTATGTTGAGGTGTAAGCCATACCGAAGTCTGTGGTCTTTGATCTTTATCAGGAAGTGCTTCAAGTCCTCTTCACTTTCAGCAAACAAGGTTGTGTCATATGCATAATGCAGGTTGTTAATGAGTCTGCCTCCAATCTTGATACCCCATTCTTCTTCATATAGTCCAGCTTCTCGTATTATTTGTTCAGCATTCAGATTAAAAAGGTATGGTGAAAGAATACAACCCTGATGCACACCTTTCCTGACTTTAAACCAGTCAGTATCCCCTTGTTCTGTCTGAACAACTCCCTCTTGATCTATGTAAAGGTTTCTCATGAGCACAATTAAGTGTTCTGGAATTCCCATTCTTTGCAGTGTTATCCATAGTTTGTTATGATCCACACAGTCGAATGCCTTTGCATAATCAATAAAACACAGGTAAATATTCTTCTGGTATTCTCTGCTTTCAGCCAGGATCCATCTGACATCAGCAATGATATCCCTGGTTCCACATCCTCTTCTGAAACCAGCCTGAATTTTTGGCAGTTCCCTGTCGATATACTGCTGCAGCCGTTTATGAATGTTCTTCAGCAGAATTTTGCTTGTGTGTGATGTTAATGATATTGTTCTATAATTTCCACATTCGGTTGGATCACCTTTCTTGGGAATAGGCATAAATATGGATCTCTTCCAGTCAGTTGGCCAGGAAGCTGTCTTCCATATTTCTTGCCATAGATAAGTGAGCACCTCCAGCACTGCATCTGTTTGTTGAAACATCTCAATTGATATTCCATCAATTCCTGGAGCCTTGTTTTTCGCCAATGCCTTCAGAGTAGCTTGGACTTCTTCCTTCAGTACCATCGGTTTCTGATCATATGCCACCTCTTGAAATGTTTGAATGTTGACTAATTCTTTCTGGTATAATGACTCTGTGTATTCTTTCCATCTCGTTTTGATGCTTCCTGCATCATTTAATATTTTCTCCATGGAATCCTTCACTATTGCAACTCAAGGCTTGAATTTTTTCTTCAGTTCTTTCAGCTTGAGAAACGCCGAGCATGTTCTTCCCTTTTGGTTTTCCATCTCCAGCTCTTTGCACATGTCATTATAATACTTTATTTTGTCTTCTCAAGATGCCCTTTGAAATCTTCTGTGCAGTTTTTTTACTTCATGAATTCTTCCTTTTGCTTTAGCTGCTCGACGCTCAAGAGCAAATTTCAGAGTCTCCTCTGACATCCACCTTGGTCTTTTCTTTCTTTCCTGTCTTTTCAGTGACCTCTTGCTTTCTTCATGGATGATGTCCTTGACGTTATTCCACAGCTCGTCTGGTCTTCGGTTGCTAGTGTTCAATGCATCAAATCTATTCTTCAGATGGTCTCTAAATTCAGGTGGGATATACTCAAGGTCATATTTTGGCTCTCATGGACTTCCTCTGATTTTCTTCAGTTTCAACTTGAACTTGCATCTGAGCAATTGATGGTCTGTTGCACAGTCGGCCCCTGGCCTTGTTCTGACTGATGATACTGAGCTTTTCCATCGTCTCTTTCCTCAGATGTAGTCAATTTGATTTCTGTGTGCTCCATCTGGCAAGGTCCATGTGTATAGTCACCGTTTATGTTGGTGAAAGAAGGTGTTTGCAATGAAGAAGTCTTTGGTCTTGCAAAATTCTATCATTCAATCTTCGGCATTGTTTCTATCATCAAGGCCATATTTTCCAACTACTGATCCTTCTTTGTTTCCAACTTTTGCATTACAATTGCCAGTAATTATCAATGCATCTTGATTGTATGTTCGATCAATTTCAGACAGCAGAAGCTGATAAATATCTTCTGTTTCTTCGTCTTTGGCCTTAGTGGTTGGTGCGTAAATTTGAATAATAGTTGTATTAACTGGTCTTCTTTGTAGGCGTATGGATATTATCCTATCACTGACAGTGTTGTACTTCAGGATAGATCTTGAAATGTTCTTTTTGACGATGAATGCAACACCATTCCTCTTCGAGTTGTCATTCCTGAATAATCTTTCTAATTTCTTCAGTTGCTTTATCTGTGTGTTCCTTGGCTTGTTCTGCATATTGCCTCATTTCCTTCCTGATGTCTTGAAAGGTTCTGTATGTTAAGCTTTTGTATTCTGCATCTGGTAATTCCAGGAATGCACTTTCATCTAAAAGATACTTGGTTTCTTTGTTTTGAGAGCCTGTTGAGGTGATAATGGCCTGTTTCTTTATGTGACTTGATATTGACTGTTGTCTCTGAGCCATCTATAAGTTATTGTATTAGTTTATGCTTGCTTACTGTGTCGTAGCTGCTTGCTTTGTTCAAGCAACCCCCTATCGTTTGCTTGAGTGAGCTAGCTTATTTTCACCTTCGTAGCTCTGGTGTCCTGTCCCCAGGTGGCTAGAGCTGTTATCAGGTATATCAGTCTAGGAGTCCATTCAGTTTTCTTGTATGAATTCAGCTCAGGTTTCCAGGTAGCTGATATCAAGTGTGTGGTTTGGCTCTGTCCTACAGTCTTAGAGGGGCAGGGGTGATTGGCGTATACACCAATATCTGATTGCAGCAGAGGGTCATGCTCTGAACAAGGCAGGGGGCTGAGAACCAACCCTCGAGTGTCTCTGAGGAAAACGCATCTCTGTTCCCCAGAGCGTGCTGGTGGGTGGGTTCTGCAGAGGGACCATGGGCACCCAAATTTTTTGTTGTAAGGACTGGGAGGTACCAGTTATCTTTGGACCCCTGTCGCAGGTGGCTGGGTGACCTGAGTGGAGCTACCAGTCCTTAGGTCCCTGTTGTGGGTAGGTGAGGACCTTGTTTAATAGGCAAAGCAATGAGAAATGTCAAACACCCACCTCTTCCCCACACAGCTGAAATGGTTGGAGTTTGCCAACAAGGGCCTATTCTCCTGAAATAGGCCCACACAAGTCCATGCAGAAGGGAAAGGTGCTTAAGGTCCACGGATGGTTTATGCCTGGACAGGAGCCGCTTCTGTCCTGAGCTCCCCCAGTTAATGGAGCTAGCAAATTATCTTTTCCCCCCAGTTGCAAATTTTTTCCTTCCCCAAGGCCGGGAGGACAGCTCTAAGTGCTCACCAGGGTCTATCTCAGGCCTAGGGATTCAGCCGCTGAAGCCGGCTTGGGGGTAGGGGAGGGGCGCAGTAAAATATACACAAGTACTTAGCTTTTGCCTTGAGAGAGCTGTCCTCCTCAGGTTCCGGAGGTGTGAGTGGGCTGTGTGGCTGCTGCTTCTTCCTGAGGGAACTGCAGCGGAAGGTTAGGACCAGCTCGCCGCCGCTGCCGCTCCGGGATTGGTGCCTGAGGGCTCCCCGCCATTCAGGTGGGTAACTCCTCTCTGCTTCTGAAAGGTCTCTTCCTTCCCCTGCCCCTCAGTTCCTTGTCTGAGCTTGCCTTTGATGCTCGGAGCTCCCAGCTTGTCACAAATATACTCGTTTCACTTGTGTTTTCGGGTCTTTGTTGTAAAGAGGGCTTGACAGAAGCGTCTGTCTATTCCGCCATTTTGGCTCTGCCCGAGATAATTTTTTACAGATAAATTTTTTTTTGGAATAGTTTTCAATTTTCAGAAAATAGTATAAATTGTTCGCTTATAGCTCTTATCCAGTTTCCCTTTTTGTTATATCAGTATAGAGGTTTAGTCTATCATTATATTACACTGTACATTACTATGATGCATGTGCCAGAACTAAGAGACCAATGGAGTCCCTAGGTGGTGCACACAGTTAACATGCTCGGCTGCCAGGTGAAAGGTTGGTAGTTAAAGTCCACCCAGAGGAACTTCAAAAGAAAGGTCTAGCAATCTACTTCTAAAAATATCAGTCATTGAAAACCCTGTGGAGCTCAGTTCTACTCTGACACAAATGGGGTTACCATGAGTCACAGTTGACTTGATGGCAACCTGTACTGGTTAAGAGACCAACATTGGTACATTATTTTAACTAAAGTCCACACTTTTTTTGGATTTCAATAGTTTTTTCCAAATGTCCCTTTCTATCCCAGAGTCCTTTTCAGGGGACCACATTTACTTAGCCTGTCCCCTTAGGCTCCTGGATTATGACAGTTTCTCAGATTTTCTTTTTTTTTTTTTTTTGATGATTTTGATAGTTTTTAGGGCTGCCGTTCAGGTATTTTGTAGAATGCTTCTCAATTGGGATTTGTCTGATTTTTTTTTCTCATGGTTAGGCTGGAGTTACAGGGGTTTGGGAGTTATGATTTGTTTCCCATGGCTAGGTTTTGGAGTTACAAAAGGCCACAGAGGTAAAGTGCCTTTACATCAAATCACATCAAATCAAGGGTACATGCTATCAGCATGACTAATCTTAAAAAAAAAAAAAAAAAAATTTTTTTTTTTTTTTTTTATGATGTTAATATTGGTCATCTGCTTAAGCAGTGCATGTCAGGTTTCTCCACTGTGAAGTTACTTCCTTCCCTCTTTCATGCTCTACTCTTTGGAAGTAAGTCACTAAGTGAAGCCCACAGTCAAGATGGCAAGGTTATTTTATATTATATGTGATATTAAAGGTGTAGGTTGTCTTACCTTAGGTTCCCCAGAAAACAGAGCTTGAGACAAAGTTTACATTTTACTCTCTATTGTGAGGTGCAATCTTAGCAAAGAGCGTTGAGAATAAGGCAGCGTGATGTGTAAGCAGCTGCACAAAATAAAGCGGGTAGCTTCAAAATGTGGGATGACTCTTGAGGGCTAAATGGTACCATTCTGCCTGGGAATGTTCGATCAAGGGGAGAAGGGGAGAGAAATTTATCTCCTGAGCTCCTGCTTGCCTCCTGTCTCTCACTAATCAAATTTTCCACACAAGGCATCTATACTCCCCTCCCAACTGTCCGGGAAGGCAGAACCTTCCTGCATGTGGTCTGGTCACACTGGGAGCTGGAGTCACTGCATCTCCCAGAAGCTATAGGAAAGTTATAATGGAGGCAGTGCTGAATTCAGCCCTTGTATCCTAGGGATGCCTGAGAAAATGGAGGTGTCAGGAGACTAGCCTTCCTGAGCTTCAGAGCTGCTGGAATGGTATGAGGTTTACTGGTGTTTCTCAGAATGGAAAACCGGACAGGAGAACAGAAGGCTGAGGACCAAACTGATTTAGGAAGACTTACAACCTGGGTCTAGTACTAACCAATGACTGATTTAGCATAATTAAATTATAAATTAAAATATTTTAAGTTTAAATTAGACTATTTTCTTTCTATACCTAAATGTTTATATATTTCAGTTATTCAGAAGACTCACTTGGATCATTTCCTTGGAAAATGGGGGATCCCTTGTATTTTGTGATAATTTTTGTTTGGGCATATCCCTTTCAAGACCTGTGGAACATATAGTATCCCACCCAGTTTTTATGTCTCTGGAGGTCTTTGGAAAAGAGGTGTCTCAATTTTATCACATTTAGCTTCAAGGTGGGAGCTTTTGAAATGTGTAAAACTCAAAAATTCTGAGTGGGAACCTCGTTTTTGTGTAGACTGAGCATTGTTTTAGGTGATGCCTCCTGGATGTGTGAATTTTCTGTGTGAATTTTCTAAACCTTTGACAGGCTTGCCTTTATTTCTGTGAGATAAACTGCCTCACTATGTTTCCCAGTTACTATGTTCTCCTAAGAATGTATTTATTGTGAGAAGAAGCTATTTCCTGTCTTTATTCAGTCACAGTGGCCATTTTCTTCTTTATGCCATTCATTGTTTCCAGTTGTTGCTGGCTCCCTTCTTTTCTAGCTTCTAAGCAGTAAATCATGCCTTTCCAATAAGGTATAATGCATACCAGTGGTACTTTTCAAGAGACTGGGACTCTGATAACTCATTCTCACCCCACATTCATCTTAGGGCCCAGTCATCGCTTCCATGCGTGGAATACACAGCTGTCAGCAGTTCTGCAGTATTCCAGGGCAGCTGTTTCTGCTTCTTGGCTGTTGGTACTACTTTTGTTATAATGCAGAACACATGGTAGTGGTAATTTTCCTGAGATTCAAATTCCTTCAGTTTTATTTATTTGGCCCATCAGTCCTGCTATTGCAGTAATGAAGAATGCATTGTAGTGGTAACTTTCCTGAGATAAAAAATCCCTTGGCTTTATTTATTTATTTATTTTTTTATAAGAACTGCTTTTGCAGTAAGGAAGAATGTGTTGTGCCAAGCTTTGAAAATTTTCATGAAAAATAATAAAAAGGCTAAGAAGGAGACTAGAATAAATGTATGTGCAGTCATTGCCAGGTGCCTTCATGTTTTACCTCATTTTTTGCAAATTTTAAGAAATAAATAAAAACCGATTTTATCATTGACTCATATTGGCAGGATTTACACTGTCCAGGGCCTGCTGGGACAAAAGGGATCCCAGAGAATGAGTATCAAAATCCATAACTTATAACAAAAATTCTGAATTGGTCCTTTAATCAGCATGCCTTCATTAGTGAAAACACACAGTAGCAACAAAAAATTGAAAGGAGAAAACAATTGGGTCTTGAAAATGATACACAATGTTACATAGTTATGCAAACTGAAACTTACTTGTCCAATTTCATGCAGCCAATTAGGGTATTTAAACGTACATTTCCCAGAAATACATTAGGGTTAGAGGTTACCTAGTCTCTCAAACATTTGATCTGGGAAGAAGTCATGCTCTTAAATGATAGCAAATAACAAGAATTTGTTTTGTGACTTTTCAACACTGACAGATACTGGTGGTTTACTTATTTCACACATTACTGTACAGTGAATGATGGACTTGAAGTAGACCTGGAGTTGGTTCCTGTGACTACTTTCCAGGAGTTCATATTTTTCTCTCTGTAAGATTTTATCATCACATTGAAAAGCAAAGCAAAACAAAACAAAAACATTTTAACACCTTTGATCAATTTAATAGACCAAATTTCTTATGACTTCATTATTTTAAATTTAAGAAACAGCCCAACCTTCCTCCCTCAAAGTCTAAGCACCTATTTCCCACTCCCTGCCTTATCGCTCCCTACATGCTGTCCTTATTTGATTGCGTCCTTTTCTCATGTTGTTCTCTCGCTTGGAATCCCCTTTCCTCCTCCTTTCTTTCCTACTAAAAATCTGCTCATTGGTAAAGTCTAGGGCACAGGTCATCTCATGATTTGTCCTTCTTTACACTCTCATAATTATTTGTTATTCTTCAATTTTCAGGGCTTCCTGTACCATACCTTGTACTGTAGCTCTTTTATTTCAAGTTTCTCAATGAAGAGACTGTTTATTTTTATAAACCTAAGCAAGGGCTAGAAACCCAGTGGCATAGGGGTTAAGAACTATGGCTGCTAACCAAAAGGTCGACAGTTCAAATCCACCAGGCACTCCTTGGAAACTCTATGGGGCAGTTCTACTCTGTCCTGTAGGGTTGCTATGAGTCAGAATCAACTGGTTGGCAACGGGTTTTTAAGCAAAGACTAAGGAGCTGTGGTGGTACATTGGTTCAATCACTTGGCTGTTAACTGTAAAGGTTGGCAGTTGGAATCCATCAGCAGCTCCATGGGAGAAATAAAGATTACAGCCTTAGAAACCCTATGGGGTAGTTCTACTCTGTCCTACAGGGCCACTATGAGCCAGAATTGACATGAAGGCAAGGGGTTTGCCTTTTTAAGAAAGGGCTATATATGGTTTTTACTTTTTTTTTTATATGCATTAAAAAACAAACAAAACCCAACCTGTTGCCAGTTGAGTTGATTCTGAATCATAGTGACCCTACAGGACAGGGTAGAACTGCTCTGTAGTGTTTCCAAGAAGCAGCTGGTAGATTTGAACTACCGACCTTTTGGTTAGCAGCTGGAGCTCTTAACCATTGCACCACCAGGGCTCACAGTAGCTGCTTGATAATGGAAGGGAGTTTCACTGAAGGGAGGAATATGTGTGTTGAATGATCAAATGCCTATGTCTGTATTTATCTACTATAGTAGGTAAAAAAAGGTAGTATTCTACGTTTACTCAGAATTGACCAGTGACATTTGTAGAGACAAGGATCAGAAAGCAAGAAATCTGCCACATTTTTTTTTTTTTTTTTTATCATAGAGTGGAATAAACTCGAAGTCAATCAGTACTAATAATCCCACTTCAGTCTAAATGTATTCCTTCAGGACAATAGTGTATTCGTTTTCTTCAATAATATTAGGTTGTCCTATATGAAATTGTTGATATTTGGCTGCTTTTGATCTTTAAAAATGCACTTTTTGTGGTTCAAGTTAATAGTTTTCATACCAGAAATTTACTAGTCATAAAAAAAAAAAAAATTTGGAAATATAAAAACATCCTAATATTTCAGTTTGTAATAAGGAAGTGATACTTGACAAGATTATTAGTTTTATAAATTCAAATGTTTACACTTTCCAGAGGATTTTATGTATACTATTTCATATGATCTGTGATTTAAGGATTTTTATTTCCATTTTAACAGTGAACAAAATGAGACCCAGGCGGGGCAAGTGAGTTGCCCAAGGCCCCAAACCTAACTGACGGCCAAACTGAGACAGAATTCAGTACCTCTGCCTCTTCTTCAGGCCTCTCTCTGTTATACCAAACCGCCTGTTTGAAAACACAGCACGAAGTGGGGAGAGAGAGTCAGTTTCCATCCGTTACATAGAGCCTTTCTGGGAGTTTCAACATTTTCAATGAAAGTTTCCAAAAAGCACTGCATAGACCAAAACCAAAAAAAACAAAAATGAAAACAAACAGTTTGTGGTCAATTCCGACTCAGTAAAACTGCACCATAGGGTTTCCAAGGAGCCACTGGTGGATTTGAACTGCTGACCTTTTGGTTAGCAGCCAAGCTCTTAACCACTGCGCAACCAGGGCAACCTATCCAAAACTAAAAAACCCAAACCCATTGATTCCAACTCACAGCCACCCCATAAGACAGACTAGAACTGGCCCATAGGGTTTCCAAGGAGCAGTTGGTGGATTCAAACTGCCAGTCTTTTGATTAGCAGTTAAGCTCTTAACCACTTTGCCACCAGGGCTCCAGGACAACCTAAAGTGAATGGAATGTGTTTGACATAGGCTTTTTGTCTTCGTGGCTGCACACCCATTCATACCCTTTTCCCTTCCTCTGGCTTATGTACCAGGGGTATGAATGTACTAAGGGTATGAATGAATGTGTAACCTTTCTTTACATTCACTTTAGGTTACCCTGGTGGCACAGTGCTTAAGAGCTTGACTGCTAACCAAAAGCTCGGTAGTTCGAATCTACCAGCTGCTCCTTGGAAATCCTGTGGGGCAGTTCTACTTTGTCCTGTAGGGTAGCTCTGAGTTGGAATTGACTGGACTGCAATGATGGGTTTGGTGTGTGTGTGTATGTGTCCAGCTGGCTGGTCCCTAAGACCCTTTGAGCTGGTGCTCGTGCCCTGTTTTGGTTCCTTCGAAAACCCAAGATAAACCTGCTGTCCACAGCACAAATGGCTACCTGAAAAACTCCCACCCCGTTTCCTCTTGGCCGGCTCCAGGATCCTGGAAGCCATTTCGCTACGGAGCTGCGGATATCAGCGGGCTTTTAGGTACTGATTCTCTGAACACTAAATAAGAGCTCATAGTCACTTAACTTCCAGCCCTCCAAATCTTTGCTGAGAACGCAGGAAATGGTTATAGCCCATTATCTCGCTCATGTTGCTTTCTTATCACCCGACCAAGTTTCTGTTTATTTTAGATCTTGAATATATTAGGCCTAGTCTCTACTTAGGCAGTTAATAAAAAGCCCTGCTGAATTGTTGCCCTATATAAAAACCAGACTGAGTTCAAACTCCCTCTTCCAGGCTTTAATTGATTAAAGGGCTTTCACAGATTCCACATTGCCTCCTGGCATTTTCAATTTCAAGGTAATTCTTGTTTGGAGACCTACGGAGAAGGCCTGCTTGGGCCATTTCCCCTAAAATGAGTTTGTTGAGCTGTGAAGGTTGTTTGCAGGAATATTGGGATTACTGAACAGTGTGAAATGTATTTTAACATAGGTGGGAACAGCTTAACACAAACATCATGAACTAATAAGTACAGCTGTGTAAATATGCAGCTTAAATATCACGAATGAGTTTGAAAACATCTACAAATCTTGCCTTTTTATTCTCTACTTACCTTAATGGTGATGGAAAAAGAAACCTTCTGATTACAGAAAAGTGCTTGACTCTCATATATTTTTTGCCTTTAAAATTGTTTATCAGCATACTTCTTTTTTCATCAACTTGTTTTACATATTTAATAATAGAAAGAACTTAGAAACACTTAGTACCAGGCACTGTTCTCAGTATGATTTAATGATCCACATTAAACCATTCAATTTTCATAACAATCCCATAGCTAGGTAGTGTGTCTCACCCAAGCCATAGTATTTTCAATTGCCTCATATGCACAGGAAAGCTGGACAATGAGAAAAGAAGACAGAAGAACCATTGGTGCATCTGAATTATGGTGATGGTGAAGAATATTGACTATACCATGGACTTCCAGAAAAACAAACAAATCTGTCTTAGAAGAAATATAACCAGAATGCTCCTTAGAAGTGAGAATGGCAAAACTTCGTCTTGCTTACTTGGGACATGTCATCAGGAACGACCAATCGCTAGAAAAGGACATCATGTTTGGTAGAGTGTCAGCAAAAACGAGATAAAGGCTCATGAGATGGGTTGACACAATAATCTCAACAACTGGTTCAAAAATATCAAAGATGGTGGAGATGGTACAGGACCCAACTAAGTAAGAAAGTAAGTCCATGACTCAGAGCTGACTCAATTAGAAAGACAGAAGAAGAAACTGAGGGTCAAAGAAGTCTCTCCCACCTCTGGAGTGTATGTGTCTTGCAAAGGCAGACAGCAAGCTAGTCACCTTTTGCTTGTCCTGTCTGATCACATTGTGCCATGAATGTAATGGATCAGAGTGATGTTCCACGGGATGTCTAGGTGGATCAGGTCTCTTCAGACTGTAACTGTGCTGTTGAAAATGGTAGTCACTAGCCACATGGAACCCTTGAGCACTTGGAATGTGGATGGTCCAATTGAGGGGTAATGTAAATATAAAATACATGCTGGCTTTTGACTGTACTATAATATTAAAGAGGGCAAAGGGATTAACATAGTACTGAGGCCAAACTATGGATGAATACTGTCACTTGTCCCATGTGAATGAGAACTCTTTTTCATGCTTTTCTCTAATTGGAGTGGAAAAGGACACACTGGTCAAATCAGTGGTCACATACCACGTACCCAAGGCCTTGTTAATCTGCTCTAGCAATGATACACAACCTCAACAGCAGATGTGAGCACTGCTACTACTTGGTTATGCCTGTGGTAGTCTACAGTCTTTCTCCTGGGCCATCTGGTTTCCAGTACGTCATATGGAGATACGATAGAGACCACTATTCCCTATCTTTCAGGTCAAGGTCAACAAGTTACTGCCCACAAGGCCAAATCCAGCCTGCTAACATTTTTTTTTTCTGTGTAAATGATGCTTTATTTGAACACAGCCACACACATTTCTCCACTTATTGTATGTGGCTGCTTTCACTCTTCAGTGGTAGAGCTGGGTAGTTGGGACGGAGACATTATGGTCCGCAAAACCTGAAATATTTGTATCTGATCATTTACAAAAAATGTTCGCTGATTCCCACTTTAGGTCTTTAATTAATGCCCTAAGCTCTGGTGGCATAGTGGTTAAGAGCTACGGCTGCTAACCAAAAAGGCTGGCAGTTAGAATCAACTAGGCGTTTCTTGGAAACCCTATGGGGCAGCTCTACTCTGTCCTATGGGGTTGCTATGAGTTGGAATAGACTCAACAGCAACAGGTTTTTGGTTTTTTTAGCTCTGCCACCCCCCTCTTGGGTGTGGCCTTGTTTTGAACTTAACATCTTGGCTAGGAGTGGTGGGGGGACAGTGTTAGAATTTTCTCCCTTGGCATTTTCCACTCTAACAGCAGTTACACCACAGGCCATAGACCCAGTGCGGTGGTTACTACAACTGCAAGTACTTCAACTAAATGTATTTCAATTATACACACTGGGGCTGGGGAAATGACCATAGGGTGGGTTCACAGGCCCAGTGGACGCACTGGAGCTGGATATTAGCCAGGGCTCCATTTAGAACTTGGTCTCCATGATTGCCAACACAGCCAGGAGCTGCTTACCTGCTCCTCTGGTCCATTAGCAAAAAAACCTTAGGCGATGGTGATGGGTGTGGCTCAAGTGGGAGCTGCTCAGACCAAGCAGAACCTGCCCTCTCCTGTCCTTTGTCCTCAAAGCATTGGATGTGGCTCAAGCCAAGTCAAACCCAGTTTACCAGCCTACATGCCAAAGGAAAAAATGCAATTTGTCTTACTGCGCCTATGCGCTGTGATAACCTATGTAGTCCATAGTGTTTGTATGTTCTTCATTATGAAAGATGGTATGAAAAGTTCTGCCTCTCTTTGTTCTGGGAGCTTGATTTGAGGTCTATACCTCTCTGATCCTTGCCTGCAATAAATGCTCTTCCTCCCTCCTCACCTCAGTGTGTCTTTATTGACCAGAAGCCGCACCAAGCAGGACCTGCCTTGGGTAACACCCATACGCACTCACAGTCCCCCACTCAAACAGGGAGGCTATGACTGCTTCAGGTCTGGAGACATCACTGTCAGCTCAAACCCAGTGTACAAGGGCCCTTCACACGCCTGGGTGTCCTTCTTTTCTCAGTGTACAGTTCCCTGAGTCAGTGGCCATGGGTTTCTTTGGGGAAGGACTGTTAAAATCTTCATAGTGTACTTAACGTGGTGCTGAGGGTCTTTTTTGGCTTCCTCTTTACCATATTTTGAGTTGTCTTGTGCACTTTGGGTACGTCGCTTATCTTCTCTGAGGCTCCGAGCCATTACCTGTATAACAGAAGGAAGATATCTTTCTTCCTACTTTACAAGATTCTTGGGCATCAAAAGGTATGATGCATGTGACATAAGCTAAATGAAACACCAACAGAAGTAATATCACACCATTCAACACTTTTTTCAAAAAATAAATTTACAAATCAAAGACTTTTTATTCTGCAATTAGTGCCACATTTTCTCTCTGACTAAGGGATGAGTCGACTAACAAGAGGCATTTAGCTTTTTCTCTGTTTGATCATGTACCCAACCAGAGCATAAATCAAGTTTCCAGCTTTAATGCTTTCTTACCGCTTTAATGACATTCTCTCAGGTTGCACATCCACTGGCAATTTCAGCAGGTGTGACCTCAATTTCCAAGCAATCATGTCTGTTTCAGAGGTAGGCATCATTGCAAAAGACTCCTGCTTGACAGTTCTGAGGGATGAAAGTTACAGTTCAGCGCTGGAACTTCCTTGCCTCACGGTAACAGGGAAATCACTTTGCCAATAAGGCTACCTTTATCCTTTGCAAAATGGGGACCTTGACACCATCACATTTCCCTCGGGAAGCAAGATGATAGTCATGCCCCTTACAAGGTACGCCTGAATGCTCAGCAGCACATTGCTGGCATAATTTCTTACTCTCATAAATGTATCAAACATCTATGGGGAGAGGAGGGTCTGACTGACCCCATACTAGAGTGTTAAACATTTAATTTATGCTTTTTTTCTTAGATGTTCTGAGGCCACTATTATCATATATTTATAATATTTTTTCTCAGAACAAATTCGTCTCTCTCTGCATTTGAACTAACGTAACTTTGAGCAATGAATGTAGCTGTCGAGCTAATTCAATAGTAATCCTAGAACAACTAAAAATTCCAGGTTCTTTGATACAATTTTGAAAACGCTGGTGGCTTAGTGGTTAAGTGCTACGGCTGCTAACCAAGGGGTCAACAGTTCAAATCCACCAGGCGCTCCTTGGAAACTCTATGGGGCAGTTCTGCTCTGGCCTATAGGGTTGCTATGAGTTGGAATCGACTCGATGGCGCTGGGTTTGGTTTTTCGATACAATTTTGATTAGCAGAAGAGATATCTGACCTGGTGATGAAAAAGTTGACAGATTTTATTGGTTCTGCAAAAATCGCTTCTTTGATTCATTTAAACAAGTAAAAAGTTAACTGGTTATTTGCTTAGTGATAGGGAATGAATCATTCAAAGTTTGCCACCGAAGCATAATAAAGCTATTTCATAAGATTTTTGGAAATTGTCTAAATTCTCACCCGTAGCTTTGAGAGCCATGAGCTTGGCTCCGAACTGAAATGTTGGTGGTTCCAATCCACTCAGATGTGCCTCAGAAGAGAGGCCTGGAGATGAACCCTGAAAACTCGTCGCCGTTGGAAGCCTTAAGGAGCACAGTTCTACCCTCGCTCCCATGAGGTCTCCATGAGTCAGAACTGACTCCACGGCAGCCGTTTGGCTTTTGGTTTAGGTTGGCTCTAGACATGGAACAGTTCTACTCCGCCCACATGGGAGTCAACTTGGCAGCAAGTAACAACAACGACAAGACTAGACCTAGTGTGGAAAGTTGTCTTTCTGAATAGGAATCATCTACGTATGACCCGCACCTAGGTCCGACGTGTGCATTTGCTACCTGGAGACCCTGAGTGTTCGCGTTCAGGGTTTCACACCAGCAGACAGTGTCAGGTGCCCTGCTACTGTTTCTTTATAATCCCAAAAGCACAGGATTGACGGCAGTGATGCCTACTGACGTTTGGGGATTTAGAGCAAGAAACACAGCAGGGCTGATGGGGAGCATAAGGGAAAAGTTCTGGAGTTATTTCTTCACGAAAACTTCTTTGTTCTTGAAATGAAGGTGTGAAAATGACGTGGTGGGGGCATCTGACCTCCTCTATCCTCACGCGGTTGGGAGAATCACCGTCAGCATCAGCCCCAGGCTGATTCCTATGAGGTGGTGATCAAACGTACTTCCACCCTCCAACCTTTTTACCGATTTTGACACCAGCCGTCCCTTCCACGGCACTCTACTTCTCTTCTGTTTTGAGAATTGGTTGCAATGGCCACACAGAACTCATAGACCATACTCGCAGTTATGGGGTTTATTAGGGAAGTCACAGGTTACAATTCAGGATCAGGAAAGACTCAGGTTACAGTTCTTTGGTCAGGAAACTTCTCAGCCCTCTCACAGGCAGGCCTCTTTCTGGCTTTCAGCTCCTGGACTCCTTAGACCCTTGCCCTCGACCTGGCGTCTGCCCTGGTCGGGCCAGTGTTACAAAGCTCTTCAGCTCCATCAATAAATACCCGGGGGCACCCCACTCCACCAGTAAGCCTAGACCAGAAGGTGCTCAGCTCTCTTGCTCTGTGGGTTGGCAGGCCTAGCTCTGCCGAGTGCTTGCACTCAGCTTTCTCACTCCACGGGCCGGGAAGCCCACCACACCATCTCCTGTCAGTCTCCTGGTTCTACTGCAGCCATCTCTGTGCTGCACTTGCCACCACATCTTGCCATATTGCACCATCTCTGGTGTTACAGCTCCCTTTGTGTCTCCTGGATCTAGGAGGTTCTCATCGCAGGCACCCTGGGTCCAAAGGATGCACTCCGTTCCTGGCTCTTCTTTCTTGGTAGTAGTGAGGTCCCCCCTTCCTGCCTCTGGGATTGCTCACTTTAAGCCTAGCGGGGTGGTAAAACTGACCAATCCCCTCTTTAGGGCTCCATATACCTTATTTGCATGGTTCCACCCCTACGGGGGTGCCATGCACCTTATTTGCATTATTGGAAAGCTGTTCAATCCCCTTGGTGGGCCACAAGCACCTTATCTGTATACTTCCACTCAATTATTTGGTGGGAGTTACAAGACCATGGTGAGCAAGGCCGTATAAAAGTGACCCATGGCACCACAGAAGGTGATTCTATTGCTCTTAGAGCCACAATCCACTTATCATATTAGCTAAAGGCTTCCCTCTGCTGCTATGAACTCCCCTACTGTGGAGTTGGATCTGAATTCAAATTCTGCATCTGCCACTAACTAGTTACAGAATCAGGGGTTGAGAATTGGAAAGGAATTTGGTGTTCAACTCTTCCAGTTTCTACAAGTAGTGGAAACAATGTATGTGAGAAAGGAGATGGCAGTACAACTAGGAGGAGCGACAAAAACACTTAACCCACCTCACAATGCTGTCCCGAAGAGGGTGGTAAACATTTATATGGATGCTGCTTTAAATTCATAGGCATCTTTCCAAATGGAAAGAGAATGGGCTTGCTCATCTTGATCTCAGCTTTCCCCTTGTTCCAAACAATAATGGCAAGCCCAGCAAATGTGGACTTCTCCAACAAGGTGGACTGATGTGCCAGTTGCTGAGCGTAGAACCGGCTTACGACAATAACCTTAATCGGTTCAGAGCTTCAACGTTCTCATTGAACGTTAACTCGGATTGCTTCTAGCTATGAAGGGAGATTAAAGGTTGCTTCATGCTGACAAACAAACACGCATTCGAAACAGGAGCGGCAGTGAGGTGGCTAACAGCTTTTCTATGTGAAATTTTTTTTAACGTCATTAAAACATAGGAAGTTATTTGATAACATTCCAGGTGAAGACCTGCACCATTCCCACATTTGGCAAATTAATGAAATGTTCTTGATTTGGGTCTCTTTGGAGCCACAAATGGCATGTAATTTTTCATGGAGTTACAACACTGTAATTAATAAATACCAACTTGAACATAAAGTCTAACTTAAGGTCATGTAATTCCACTGTTGCCTGAAAAATTGGCCATGTGTTGTTACCACAAGCTAATTTCAGCTGTCTCTAAGGACTGGCCGATGGAAACCAGAATTAGCTCCCCTACTCATAAGTAGTTTTTTTCCCTGTTTACCAAAGTGCTTGAGATTTCCTTTATGGGGAGTCATTTCTTTGGCAAAAGATGACAGTTTTTTGTTCCTCCCTAACTTAACCCTTTATCTTTACTCCTGGATTCTTGTCACTGAACCTTGCTTCCCAGAGCTAACAATGCTTCCTGAATACTCAGTATCAGAGCTGGATAACAGAGGCTAAATAGAAAGATGGAAGAACTCATCAAGGCCTCTGCAAAGATAGTTGTTTAAAGATTAAATTCTAATTCTTGATGTGAATGGCGACTCTATCAGGGTGTTTATGTTGCAATAAGTTATTGTACTGGATACTTAGGATTTTCCTCTGTGTGTGCGTGTTTTACTTGGATAAAAATGTTCAATATATAAATACATGAGAGTCTAGTAGGAAAATAAAACCAGTTTTTATTATTGTATTCATCTGTGTAATGCTAGGATATACTTAGTAACAAATTATCCCTGAAATACCAGTGACTTAACACAAAAAAGATGTATTTGTTCCTCACAAAAGCTGCTGGGGACCAGTGGCTCTCCAGGGAACCTTCCTTCTCATTGTGGCTCAGGGATCTTTTCAGCTCTGCCTTTGACTTCATCATCTCAGTCCCTGGTTTCCAGGTCAAGCAGGGCAACAAAGAGCCGCAAGGCACACTTCCTAGAGCATTCTAATTCCTTCAGGGAATTAGCACCTCTGGGATTGAGTCCAGGTTTCTAGTGATGAACCCAGTGCTGTCCACTCAGTGCCTTGGCAAGCCATGGAGCTCAGTGCTCAGGTGTTGGTGCACACATATCCCAGTATGAAACTCCCAGGCAAACAACAAGTTAATGGAAAAAAATAATGATAATAATAAAAACTAGAAAGCAATGCAATGCTTTCTAGGACCACTTCAGCTTAAAACCTGAGTATCCTAATATGCAACGATATGAACACACTTCAGCCTCAAAGGAAAAATGAACGACCTTGAAAATGGCTTCCCTAGACTGGCGATAAATGGGTATATGGAAAACCAAACCAAACCGATTTTCCTGGAGTTAATTCCCACTCACAGCAACCCCATGTGTGCAAACTAGAACTGCTGCACAGGGTTTTCAAGGCTGTGACCTTTTGGAAGGAGAGCACTAGGCCTTTCTTCTAAGGTGCCTGTGAATGAGTTCAAACTGCCAACTTCTCGGTTAGTAGTCAGCACTTAACCACCTGTAACGTGCAAGCGCCTGTGTATACGGGACGGGGTAGAAATACAAAGAACTCACTGGAGTGTGGTCTGTTGTGAACCAGGGGTAGCTTCTGGAAGAGAAATTGAGACACATTATGGAGCCTCAGGTACTTCTATGCAGAATACCTTCCTTCGGAAGTGTTTTATAGAGACAGAACAATGATTTCACAGAATATTGATATATCTGGGTGTGATTTTTCAACACTCAATAAATCACTGCAATGTGAATCTTATTTACCCATGGCTTCGGTTCTTTCCCTCCCTCCTTTCCTGTCACCTTTTTTCCCTTCATTCTTTTCTCCCTCCCTCTCTCCTCCACCTCTCTGTCTTTCCCTAAAGGTATTTCTGGTGCAGAGATGTCTCTCTGACATGCTTGGTAACATAGGGGTATGATAATGACAGGGAACGCAGTGCATGTAACTCTTTGGCAAGGCCAGATGAAGACCTCAGAAGCCCTGTGCCTAGAGCCAAACTGATTTCTAACTTGTACAACTCTCTGTTTTCAAGGACAAAGCATACATCATAATTATTTAATTCATAATTTAATATATAAAATAGAAATATGGCAATGATAATAGATAAACAGGAAATCCTTTGCTGAAGAAAAAATATAATGAACATCTTATTTTCCTACAACCAGTACCTTTATAATCATTTAAGTTTTTGAATTATTTGTACTGTAATTTCATCAATATGTCCTCTTATAGCCCCCCTTTTACTTTAAGCACCCTCCTTTGGAAGCTAAGCGACTCAGAAGCAGCTGAAATTAAAATAGATTTATATCAGGAGTTGCTGATAGTTTGGAGGTTGATAGTCTATAAAAACTTGAAATTTTCTCTCTTTTTATTTGGCTCTGGGGCATAAATTATTGATTGAGCTGACAATCACAAGCTGATGTACTACAAGAGCATTTCATCAATAATATTTCCTTTGCTTATCCGGTAAGTAACCTCAGTATTAAATAGACAGGGAAAAAAATCACTTGGTGAAAATATCCACTCCCAAACTGTGATAGATTGAAAAGGGTATTATTAATCTAGTTACATTTCAACTAAAGACTCACTAGTACAGTTTTCATAAGAAAGGATGAGTCTTCTTGGCAAGGCAGGAAATGCATCTTTCCCTGGAATTCCACCCAGACATCCTGTCTGGGAAGGTTGGGAAAGTTCAGACTAGGTGAGAACCCACCACAGAAAGGGCCTAAATCTAGAAAGGAGGGGATTCCGGAAGAGAAAAAGCTAAATCTTGACTTTTCCCCTACTTGCCAATCACTGTTAAAGAAGCCAGCTCTGGTTGCTGACTTGATAATGTTATCACCCATTGCACTGCAGCTCCACAGGGTTTTCAATGGCTTTGACCTTCAGAAGTAGGTTGCCAGGATGTTCTTCTAAGGAGCCTCTGGGTGGACTTGAACCTCCAACTTCTAGATTAGCTGCTAAGTGTCTTAACTATTTGTAGCACCCAGGGACTCCATGTTATTGTGCAATTTTTAAAAAGTGGCAGATATTTCTTGCCTTATATCCTGAAGGAGTCCTGAAAGTGGCTTAAAGACTCAGCTGCTAACCAAGATTGTGGTTGGCTGGCAGCTGGAATTCACCAGCCGCTGCCTGGAAACCCTATGGTGCAGTTCTACTCTGTCCTATAGGGTTACTGTGAGTGGGAATCACTAGACAGCAATGGGTTTTTATGTCCCGCACCTGTGAGGATCTATGATTACTAGTTAATTATAACTTAGACTCTAGATTCTAGAGAAGCATCAAGTTGTTTACAATTTTTTCATAAACAGATCAGATAATAATACTGAAATCTCTTTAAATTAAAAATCCAACTAGAAATGAGCATATTTGAATTTCCAATGCTAAAAGGCTTCCAGTTAATATATTAAAAATGGTATGATATTGCATTTGGGGTAACGTTTCCATTTTAAATAATTTTATTTTATTAGTACTGAGTAGAATGGGGAGCCCCGGTGGCACGGTGGTTAAGCGCTTGGCTAACCAAAAGGTTGGCAGTTTGAATCTACTAGCTGTGCCTTGGAAACCCTATGGGGCAGTTCTACTCTGTCCTATAGGGTTGGTATGAGTTGGATCGACTCAGTGGCAATGGGTTTTTGTTTGTTTGTTTAGATAGAATGGGGATATTAAATAATTTTTAACCTACATTTTCATCTTGCTTTGTGAATCGAATAAGAGGATGTCGATCAATGTCTCTATAATCTCAAAGTTCCAGTTGTGAAATGTGTGTTTGAATTTTACTTTCTTCTTCCAACATGTTGAGAATTTCAGATAAAACATCTGTGAATTTTTAGCTTCTCTAACCTGTAAAATAAATATTGGCACAATTGTGTAGAATGTGCCTTTTGGGCTGCTGGTGGCCTTTAGAGAGAAACTATGTCTTTAGATCTTTAGTTTCTCCCAGAGTTTACCTTATCTTGCAGATAGCAGGCACACTGAGGGGATTTTTTTTTTTGTTTCCTGTCTTTTCTTCTACCCGCATGCACATTGCAATGCAAATTTAAAAACATTTTATACACATGTGCACGCATAGTAAGTACATACACCTTGAAACTCTGAGGCAGTCAAACCTCAAATGTTTTTTAATGAAAATGAGATAATAAATGAAACATTTTAAGGTCTCATAGTAAGTTGTGATTTATACGATGTCCCTCCAATTGTTCTGTGTGAGGTCTAGTATTCTACACCCACTCCTCACTTATCGTAGTGGTTAGGTTGCAAAGCCCAGGTCGTTATGCAAAAATTGGGCTTTGTGCAGAAACGGAGGATGACGGGGGCTCTGCACGCCTTGGGGCTGGCGGGTAATGTGCCCACCAACGGCAGGACTGCTCCAATCTCCTCCTTTTCCCTCCCGGCTCCCCTCCTTCTCTCCCCTCCCAATTCCTCAACCCCTCCCCCCCCACCTTTCCTCCTACTGCCTTGGTTGTCTGCTCCTTCCTCTGCTCTCCCCTCTGGGAGCACTGGGTCAGGAGCTAGTTGGAGCCTGGGGGCTGGGGCCGGAGCACAGCTCTGCCCAGCTGGGAGGGTCGGCAGGGCTGCAGGGACTCAAAGGCAGTGGGCCCAGGCCTGGGGCTGGACTCCATGGGGCCGTTCCTGCATGGCTGTCCCATTCCCAGACGGACCACCAGCCCTCCTGGCTCGCCCCCTCAGCTCCACGCCACCTGGAGCGGGAAGCTGCAGGGAGCCACCGGGAGCGAGGCACCAGAGCCCGCTGCCAGGAGGTGGTCTCGGGAGTCCGGGGCACTTCCCCTGCGCGGGCTGGTACTGGAGGAGGTCCGTGGCGGGGGAGGGGGTGTGTGTGTGTGTGCGTGACACCAACCCTAGTGACACTATTGCAGCCAGTGTTACTCTCACCTGCACCTCGGCCTTTGTTATTGCCAGGTGTACATTGTTAATGTGCAAAATAGTAGGATAGTAGATTTTTTTATTGTGGTGAATGTGAGATGTTGGATAACGTGAAAGTCACTAAGTGAGGAACAGGTGTACACTAACAAACTTAAAGACAATTATGTCGACTTTTATATGTTTACTATTATCCTTGGTCCTCTTAAACTCTAATTTTTTTGAAGGTGTTAATTTTATAAACATTTCGAAAATGAGTATTAGGAGTTGAGATACTTGGATTTTTTGCTATGTGTAGAGACGTGTTTGGAATTGGAATCCTGTTGATTTTCTCTATAGTTTTGTGCTCTCTTTTCGTTTAATATTGTGAGGACATTTTATATAATTGATAGTCCTCAGAAATACAACTTTCAATGATATAATAATACGCATAAAACAAGTATATTTCTTAACCATTCCTATTCTATTGGGCATTTAGATTGTTTTCGGTGTATTATCATAAAAAATTCTGAAGTGAACATCCCCGGGCATAACTTTTTCGTACGACTTTATAGCTATTAAAATTTTCTCATAGATTTGTACTCTTTCTACAGCCAGAGAACTACCAGTGTAATATTGTCATATGTGCTCTGTATATATGTACATACACATACATATATATATACACATAGGCATATATGTATCTTGGAAACCCTGGTGGTGTAGTGATTAATCGCTTACGGCTGCTCAACCAAAGGGCCGGCAGTTCAAATTCACCAGGCGCTCGTTAGAAACTCTATGGGGCAATTCTACTCTGTACTATAGGGTTGCTATGAGTCGGAATTGACTCGACGGCACTGGGTTTGGTTTTTGGCTTTATGTGTATCTTATTGATATTCTTTTATTTTTTAATATCTTCTTCAGTTTTCCAGTTTTATTTATGGTTTTTCCATAGGTTTAAAACCCTTATAGAAGAAGCATTGCCATATTTTTATGTATTCCTACCAATAACGCTGTGAAATTGGTATTATTTTGACCACTATGCAGGGAAGAAATTTAGGCTTAATTGAGGTAACACAGTTAATGAGTGGCAGAGCTGGGATTCAAATCCAGGCTCATCTGCATACAAACCTGCACTTGTTCACTGAGCCTCTCCAGTGTTATTCAGAGTGCCAAGTAAGTTAACACAAGGGCAAGAATGCACAGCTCTTAATCTAGCCTTAGGGATGAAGTGCAATAAATGAGAAGGCACTGTAGGGTCCCTTTGCACTCTACTATCAATGATTCTATGACTCTGTGTAAAATTTTTATGAATATTAAGCACTCTTTTAGTATTTTGTTGATTTTGCAATTACTCTTGCATTTCAGTTATTTCTAAACTCAGTTATTTCTAAACTTTCTACAAATCAATCAGAAAATGTTTATTTAATATGAGATTTATTTAATAAATTGATCAATTATGGAAACTAAAACATTCCCAATGGGTTTATGGATAATATTTTGTGAATATTAAACACTACTTTAGTACTTAGTTGATTTTGACATTACTCACGCAGTTACGTTTTTAAAGTTTTCTAATCAACTAGAAAAAAAAATTCTTTTTTTAGAAAGCATTTATTTAATTTGAGATTAATGAATGAACTAATTAATTATGGAAATTACAACATTCCCAATGTGTTCTGTAGATAAAAATTTAAAGCAACGGAAACATCAATGTGCATTTTTTTCAGTTCTGACACCCTTGCGTGTTGTAATTAAGACATAGTAAAATCATACAGACAAACATGCAACATAAAAGAACTTGATCTTTTTCAGTTAGATCTTTTAAATGAAGTTAAAAGAAGTCAGAAGTTAAAAACTATGTATTTCTTATTAAGACCTATTCAAAGGATTAAAAAAAAATTCTTACAGAGAGAACAAACATCAAAAAGAATGATGAAATTTTCTAGGCTGTGCGTCTTCTGGCTGCTTTCTTATCATTTGTATCAGATAACAGGCAATACCCTTGATCTATACTTTTATGTGCTTTGCTTTGAAAACAAAATGTGTTACAAATTGACTCACAAATTTCTGGAAAATCTACTTGTTTTCAAGGGGAAGAGCCCTGAGCTAGGAATCAGGGGATGATGATGTTCTTCCTAACCCCGCCCCTACTGGGTTGTGTGTGGAGAACAAAGTGACAACTCTACGTGAACCAAGTCTATTTTTTAAAAAACACAGAGGTGGAATTTAATAAGGTTTGATGGTTGTTTTGGATTGAATTGTGTCCCCCAAAAGTGTGTGTCAACTTGGCTAGGCTATGATTCCCAGTATTATGTGATTGTCCACCATTTTGTCATCTGATGTGATTTTCCTATGTGTTTTAAATCCTAATCTCTATAATGTTAATGAGGCAGGATTAGAGGCAGTTATGTTAATAAGGCGGGACTCAATCTACAAGAATAGGTTATATCTTGAGTCAATCTCTTTTGAGATATAAAAGAGAGAATCCAGCAGAGAGACAGGGGGACCTCATGCTATCAAGAAACAAGAGCCCAGAGAATACCACATCCTTTGAACCCTGGGGTCCCTGAGCTGAAAAGCTCCTAGACTAGAGGAATATTGATGACAAAGACCCTCCCTCAGAGCCGACAGAGAAAGAAAGCCTTACCCTGGAGCTGGCACCCTGAATTTGGACTTCTAGCCTCCTGGATTGTGGTATTTCTGTTATAGCAGCAAAAGATAACAAAGACAATGGCGTTTCCTTTTCCATGGTTCCCTTACTCTACAGTTATTTTCATACACCATGACTTTTAGAACTTCTAAATGGAAGGAATATGTAAATTCTCTAAACTACTCTGTTCCTATATGTTGGTATTATTTTTTAAATAGAATAGGCATTGATGTTAATAAGGAACCCTCATAGTGCAAATGTTTATGCTCTCAGCTGTTAACCAAAAGGTTGGCAGTTTGAACCTACCCAATCACTCTGCAGGAGAAAGACCTGGAGATCTGCTTCCATAAAAATTACAGACAAGAAAACCTCATGGGGCAGTTCTACTGTGTCACATGGGGTTGTTATGAGTTGAAATTGACTCAATGGCATCTAGCATCAACAAGGCATTGGAGTTAATCTTTTTTAGTCTTCATTGTATTCCCAGAAACCACAAGTGCTAGACACCTAAGAGGCACTCATAGATTTCTTTGAATGAATTAACAAGTGAGTTGAGATCAATGGACTCCTTGCCTTATTGCAGCACAACCTTGCTTATCCTGACTTCCTGATTGCAATGACACAGCAGAAGGAGGTGTAACATGCTTTATATTAGTTAGAGAACAAGATGGAGGCCTTCTCCAGGTTATACCTACCATTTCTTCATGGGAGAGTGTCCAGGGATTTTTCTTTGTATTTTTCTATATTCTAAATCTTGAACAGCTGACTCATGGCAGAGTGGAATAGTAAACGTAATCAAGAAGACAGGAAGACTGGATTTCAACCTATAACACGGATTACTTGTGCAATGTAGAGAAACTTGCCTCATGTCTGTGGGTCTTCACATTTCCAGCTTCAAAATGAGGAGATTGTGTAATGTAATCTCTAAGTTCCTTGCCTACTCTGAAATTCAGTTTTCTTGAATCATTGTTATGTAAGAAGCAGAAATAAGAAAGTTATAGATGGACATAGGGAAGTAGTTGCACTCAGCTATCACCCATAGCTTTGAGTGTTATGCAGGATTGTTGTCAAAGGCTGTATGGATTATTCAATGGCAAAGACACCCAGCCCAAAAAGTGAGGGGAGGCTGAAGTCCAGCCTGTGATTTTATCAGAAGCTCTGAGTTTGGAGGCATAGCTGCATCAATGTGGATGAATTTTGCCTGGCAAAGTGCTTCATGCTTAATGGGTATTAGGGAAATCTTGACCTTGTTTATATTATTTTGCAAAATGTGATATTTATGATATTTCTTATAAGGTACTCTCCTGCTGGATCATGAAATACACACACACACACACACACACACTCTCACACACACACACACACACACACACAGGTGTACACAGCCATACCCATACCTACACCACTTTAAACTTGCTAGTGTATTTTGTAAAAGTCTATTTAGTTTAAGCCTTTCTGATGACTCAATTTCTATCAGGTATATACTTGACCTTTTAAATATTTTGCCTCTGTATTTGTGCCTTGTCCAGATGATAAAATGAGTAGACTAAGGGGTGCTAGCATGAATCTTCTGGTTGTGAGAAAAGAGGGTTGTGGCTCTTTGGGGTCACTGTGTGCATCCACCCATTCTTTGTGGTGGAATGGCTGGCTCGGTCCTGAGCTGGTGACTACAGACAGGTAACCATCTCACAAGAAGGGGAAACCTGTGGACTTGGCCATCTGTCTCCACTTCATAAATAACACGGACACAGTGGTTCTTGTCCTAATGCTGCTTTCCCAGGGAAAGTGGATGGGGTGTAGGAGGGAGCTGGTGGCATGGTTTCTGACCCACATGAAGCCATGCTCAGGCATCATCTTGGAGAGAAGCAGGGGAAGAAGAAGAATGTTGAATGAGCAAAAATTTACCTGGGATTAAAATACTCAAAAAGATCACTTAAACCAGAGAAATCTGATACCATAAATCGGTAAGCTTCAAATGTGTTTCACCCTGTATCCTGTAGAGTATGGACTGAAGAGGAAGATGAGTCATAAGCACACATTACTTAGTGTATGTATAAGCCCTTATATTAATAGACTATTAATTAATAGTTGGTGCTATCACAGAATGAGGCGAGACAGGGAATTCTGGGCCAATTGTTCTCGTCATGTGTGGTTTCCTGTTCTCTCCATAAGCTTCGTCAGTCCTCACAGGAGTGTTTTTGAAAACTCCGAGAAGTCAAAGCTGATATATAAGCTTGTTCTGTTGAAGATGGGAACAGGACATCAGAAAGTTTCTCTCATTCATTTAACCAATCTATTCTGATCCCTTCCATCAGGTTCAGTGCTGGGCTTTGGCACCACACAGCAATTCTTACCTGGTCACGATCTATTGAAAGAGAACCGTGTTATGATGTATTGGTTAAAATGAAGTTCAACAGGGATAGTTTTATGGCAGAGTCAAATTAGTAATTTTAATACTACATATATGGTGGGGTTATACGCAGTTCAGATATTATTTTCAGAAGACTACAGCATCTTTTTTCCTTCAAGGTGCTAGTGGGTTGGAACTGCCAACCTTTCAGTTAGCACTGAAAGTTTCAACTGCTGTGCTACCAGGGCTCCTTCCCACATATAAGCAATTTGTATATTCTTTTCAGCTTTCAAAATACCGCTTTGGAATTTTATAATAACCATATGTGAGACAGGGCTGTTCACCATCTGTGAATGAGAAATGGGGCAATGTGTTTAAATGACAGGAAAAAACCAAACCAAACCAAACTCATTTCCATTGTGTCAATTCCAACTCATAGCTGGGACCTCTATCTCCTATCTTAGGCTTCATTTTCATTCCCTTTATGACATTCCCCTCACTCTTCTAGTCTGAGAGTAAGAATCCAAAGGGATTCTGCGAGAAAATCTGTCGGCAAACCTGAATTATGCTGAACATTGCCATCAGAGCCAATCCATGAAATGATGAGTTTCCTCCGTGACAAGATGCTTGATGAGTTGCAGCGTCTGGTCCAGCTTAGGGCAGTCGTTAACCAGGCCAGAGCATGCTAGGAGGCTGGGAGGGGAAACAAGGGAGGCCCAGGCCTTTCTAAAAGGGCCACTTTCCCTCTCTGGGAGCTGAGGATGAAAAGAAGCAATCCCATCTCCCTATCTAATCTTTTCATATTTTTCCCCTGGTTAGTAATGTCATTGCTGCTATTCTGTTTTGAACTACAAGACTTTATATAGGCAAATGTGCATGTATGTATTCCTATTCCACTTCTCGCTGCAGATAAATCCATAGATTCTATCAACTGGAGGGGGCCTTAGAGAGCGTAGTAGTTAATTTGGTTGACATTTGTTAATTTTGTTATTCTTCCCATCCTTTTTTTACTGGGAGGAAATACTTCCCTGATTCTGGTTTGGTCTGTCAATTCCATGGTCTATGCTTCAAGCTGTCAGTTGGTATGCCACCTCCATGTGGTTACTGTAATTCGTCTAAACATGGACCCCACAGGAAGGACTATCAGAACCATTTTACTCTGATTTATATGGCTGCTGGCAGAAAGGATTTGCCTCCTGCTCAGGTCAAGAGTGTTAAGAACCATGTAATCCTGGAGTTTCCGTGGACGTCAAGAGTCCCACTGATGCCTTCAGATGAAGGACCTGCCACCTAAGGAAATAACGTGAGGTATTCAAGGTCACTTTGCTACTTGCCGTTGGCTCTGGGAATAAAGCACGGTTTCCAGGACTCCCAGTGCATGATAATGGCCATGCATTTAAGTAATTAAAGATAATTTCTCAGGTACAGGGTCTGAATTCACAAATACAGAGCATTTTAATTTACCAAGCTCTCTGACATATGGTATCGCACATCTTCATATGACTCTTGTGAGGTGAGGAAAATGGGATCCCTAACATATTAAATGTTACTGAATAGGCTGTAAATGAATCTCATACTTAATTTATGCTTTCAATGTTTCTTTAGTTGGATTCCAAATGCACTCTGCTTCCTCCCGGGGTCTTCCCTGAGACCAGGAAAATTGCCTGCTTTCAGTTCTCTGATAACTGAGTTTTTCCCCATAATGAACTAACAAATATCTTCATTAGCGCTTCTCATTTCCACTTCTAGTTTGCTCAGAATTAAACGATGCAATGCTTCCAAGGATGCTCTTTCTAAGCTTTTAAACAGAGACATACAGGAATCAAATACTCATTTCCCTCTGGATAATCTGATCACACAGGAGTGAATGCAGCCGTCTCTCAATTATCCATGCTAACGGGAGCAGGGATGGCATGAGAAAATGAAATCTATAGACCTCAGGAGCCTTTTGTTTGTTTGTTTGTTTCAGTCTTTCCACCCAGCAAGCATTTGACAGGCACCACAAACGAGCAGCAAAAAAGGCTGGCTGAGATTCCATCTTTTCTCCATCCTTTCAAACCTGGGCTAATGAGCAACCAAATCACAGAAGGGAGGAAGAGGGAAGAAGCAAAGTGCATGGATAATCCCCCGACCAGAGTTCCCATCCTTGAGCAATTGAGAACTTATGGTACATGCCCAAGTTGGATGTAAAATCTGTTATAAAGATTTGCATCAAAAGTGCTGGGATTGGAGGTGCAGTTGGGATGAAAAGAGAATATGCTTATTATTCTTTCTACCAGAAAGTCTCTCTCATTACATGGTACAGAACTGGTCACGATTCGACATCACTGTCTCTTGGTGTCATGTAATTTAACTCCCTGGCTTGTCTGATGGTGAAGTTCGTACTGGCTTCCCCTTTTCAATCATGTTTCTTATGCCTGTGCTTCCAAAGAAATATTTTAGCGTATACTTCCTTCTTTGAAAATGTGAACCCTAAATTTACCTTGTTTTCAATACTTTATATTTTTACCCTTGGCTTCTTGGCAAGTCTATATTAGTATGGTCTTAACACTGCTATTAATCTTGTTTCCAGTTGAACGGGGATTTATCTCTGCTTTGAAGCCTTGTGCTCAGAAAGAGCAGTTGGTTCATTTTTTATTTAAATTCAGATTTCCCTGTTCCGTGACTACTGTGGTAAGTGCTGCAAGAGAGAGAGATGATTAAGAAGGGGTAGACAAAATTGTCAAAGCTACAAAAGTGAAGAGAATAAATACCAGGGAAGAAATTAGGAGATCACTGCTGACTTGCAACTGTTGTATTCAGAGCTTAATATCCTGTGTGTTATTATTACTTTAAACATTTATCGGATACTTATTATACTTGCTAGGAGCTCTACTAAATTCTTGGCATGTACTATCTCTTTTAATTTTCACAGTAACCCAATAAGTACATGCCATTTTCATGCTTATTCTATAGAGAAGGAAACTGAAGCTTTGAAAAAAAAAAAGAGCTTCAGTAATTTGCCACAGGACACATAGGGAGTAAACTCAGGTATTGTGATTCCAAAATTAAGAGCTCTTAATCTCTATACTATTATTTTTTCCTTCATTTTCAAATATGTGAGAAAAAATAGGAAGCTTAAAGGAAAAATGAGATTTAAAAAAAAAAGGTTTAGAATTTACTTTTCCAGATAGATGAGAACTAAGTAAGTATAAAGGTCTCCTAATGAGTCAGTCGAGAGGATGAGGATAAAGAGACAAATGGGAGAGGGGAACAAGATCCTTATGGAAGGGAGAGAAAGGTCAACAGTGCAAGTGTGGGGCTTAGTCCTAGTCAGGTGGAGGGCTGCTTCAGGCTCAAGGATAAAATGATGTGGAAACCTTTTAAGGAAGGAGAGAGAAGGCACGGATACTTTAATACAATGCTGTTTTCTATCCTCAATTAAACACAGCAAAACTCCTTTACTCATGGAAGCTTCAAATTGAGATTTCCTTCCTTCAGTGACCCCTCCAGATGGCCAGCAACTTGACTAGTATGTACTTCCGCCTTTCTCTCTTGTAGACTTAGGCTTGCCTTCAGAGGAATCCTTTGATGTAACAAGTGGAAATTATTTAATTTCTTTTGTTCAAGGGATAGCCATATTTAGTGATGATCCTGTAGAATGAATGTTTGCCGTTTTTCTCCTTTGCTTTTTGTCTTCTAAACTGTCTTGTGGTTGAGGGCTCTATTTACTACTTCCTTAGTCTCAGAGATCTCAGAGATGTTTTTTGATTATTTAGAAAAACTCACTTCCCCAGATGATGGAAAAAAGGCACTCATTTCCATTTTTCCCTTAAAAACCCACTCAAAACAACAAAGGAGAACAATGGGGGAAGAATAACAGAATGTACTTATCTTTGTTGAAACTCAGAGACATCTTGAAGCACAATGTATAAATAAAAAAAAACAAATAAACAAAAAGCATGAGAAGGTAAAACTTAACAGACTGGTGAAAGTTCAGATCTCAGAGCTCCTAGAGGGAGATATTGGTGAGAACTAAGCCAGTTTCTCTGCAGGTACACAGAAAGGTTTGGGAATTGGCGATACTAGACACAGTGGAAGATGGGGTAAAAGGGTTGTTTTACAGTGTGCATAAGAAACACTTACATCCTTTCACTCCTATGTAACTACCCCACCTCAAGCAGTCAGGAAACACACGGAATACCAAAGGAGACAGGTAGGCTATCTACCATCTCAAGAAATTGAACCCCAAAGGCTTTTTACTTGGGGACATCAGGCTCAGAGGACAGCAGAAGTGGGATTCCAGCCTGAAATCAGGGATGTATCCAGACAAAATCTTCGTACTGAATAGTGAGCCTACTAACCATCCTCCTTTTCCGCTCCAGCTCTTGTATATAGACTATATTCAAACATGTAGGCTAACATCTTCGTGGTCTCCAATCTCATCTCTCCAGGCAGGAGATGGTGAGATCCTTTTCTGCAGAAGCTGCCCCATTCCAGGGGAAAGACCCACAGACGGTGTCTTTGGAGATCTCCAACAACAACAACAAAAATCTGGCTGGGCATGTGACCAATCTACAGTGAAGTCCACCTGTCAAAAATTTTGAATGCCTCTCTCTTAAATATGAACATAAGGAAGACTAAATAAACACTCAAAAGTACTTGTAAAACAGAGAAAATGTAAGCGTAGAAGAAAATGTTGGAGAAACTATAATTGATATCCACTGAAGAATAGTAAAATTAGACACTGCATCTATGAAACAAGAATAAGTGTTATGTCTAAGAAGCAATGAGAAGCTGGCTAAAACCTCTTATAGGCAGTCCCCTACTTACCAGGTATTCAAATTATGATGAACCACACTTATGACTGTTTGATTTTTTTGTACATCGTTAGTAATATTTCCTACATACTATGTTGCATAATTTGGTGATGTTATCATTCCCAGAGGATCACTAGCAGATGTTCAATGTTAAGAGTAAAAGGCATTAATAATGAAAAAATTTAAAAAAATTAGATATTGGACTTATGTCCGAACTGACTTACAATATATATGTATATATATACCAAACCAAAACCAAACCCTTTGCCACTGAGTTGATTCTGACTCACAGTGACACTGTAGGACAGAGTGGAACTGCCCCATAGGGTTTCCAAGGAGTGCCTGGTGGATTCAAACTGCCGACCTTTTGGTTAGCAGCTGTAGCTCTTAACCACTATGCCACCAGGGTTTCCTATGTATATATATAGAGAGAGAGAAAGAGAGAGAGGGAGAGAGAGTCCTTGAGATAAAATGCTCAGTGTTATTGTTTGCTGTCGAGTCAATTCCGAATTATATCAACCTTTTTTTATGGCCCTGTATAGAATGCCCCACAGGGTTTCCCAGGCTGTAATCTTTATGGAAGCAGATGGCCTAGTCTTTTCTCCGGCAAAGCAGTTGGTGGATTTGAGGTGCTGACCTTTCGTTTAACAGCCGAGCACTTAACCATTGTGCCACCAGAGTTCCTCAAATACTCAGTAGTGGAGTTAAAAGATTACATTGAAAAAAATTTTTTTCTTTCTCTAATTAAAAAAAGACAATAGGATAGAAAAGATAAGAAGATTAGAGAATCAGGGATGGAGGTCTGATATCCAGCAAATAGAAGTAGCAGAAAGAAAGCTCAGTGAAAACACTGGGGAGAAACTAACAGAGTTAATAAAAGAAAATCTTCCAGAATTGAAGGACTCAGGTCTCTAGATTGAAAGTGCTGTGAAAGTATTCCATAAAGCGAATTATAGAAAGATGCACACCAGGGCACATTATCTTGAAATATCAGAAAACTAGAGATAAAATACTAAAAGCTCTCAAAGCATGAAAGAGCCAGAGAGAAGATAAACCACATATATAAAGGATCAATTATAATCGTCCTGTACTTTTTAATAACAACCCTGGAAACTGATGGGAAACTGCTTGAAAATTCTCAGGAAAAAAAAAAAAAATGACATTCAGCCTAAAAGTCTGTTCTCAGTCAAATGATGAATAACAATACAAAAATGACTCAAAATTTCAGAATATATTCAGGTTTTCAGACACGCAAATTCTCCCAAATTTTCCTCCCCAGAAATCTTTTCTCAGGAGGGTGTTGGAGGGTGTGCTTGCACATCAACAGACCTGAAGAGCAATGGGGCCAGGTTGGTGGAGGCAGACAGAGCCCCAGGGGGGTGTCTGGAGCTGAGGGAGGGGAGAGCTCCTTTAGCCTCTGACGGAGTGAGAGGCACTGTACAAAACTAAGGGACGGTATAAGAAGATCTCCCCAGAGCTTTAAATAGATCCCAACAAATACAAAACGAGACTTCTGTGAACTTCAGAGGGGAAACGTAATAAAGGAAACGTAGCATGTTGGCTCAGCAGATTTCGCTATTTATTCAGGACTAATAAGGAAAATGATGAATATGTATTTAACCAAGAAATTTGAATTGAGTGAATTATGAAGCTGAAGGGGAAGAAAAAGAAAGTGTATATAAAAGCTAAAAATCTCGTTTAACAAAACAGGAAGTCAATAGATACCTAAAACTAATGGATTACAGGATAGTATTTTTCACATATTAGAGTTATGGAAGCTAATAGCTAAAGAAATAGGTGACAGAGTTGGGCATGTTTCCTTCCGAGGCTCTTTATGGGTGGTATCTTAGGCTGGGTTCTCCAGAGAAGCAAAGCTAGTGAAGCCTGTGTGTGTGTGTGTGTGTGTGTATCTACGTGTCCGTCTGTCTGTCTATCTCAAGGAAATGGCGCATGCAGCTGTGGAGGCTGGGAAGTCCCAGAGTTCATGGTTCAAGCGTCAGGCTGGAGGCTTCCTCTGACTCACGTGTTTGCAGGGGCTGAGGAATCCAGAATTGGTAGGTCAGACAGCAGGCTGCTGGCTCACGGGGCTGTGACAGCTGGTGAATCCCCAAACCCCCAAACTGCTGACCTTTTGTTTAGATTTATGGTTTTACTATGGTAATTCCACATGTGAGCCATCATTCTCTTGTCATAGATGTTCTTTCTTAAACTACGAATCAAAAGTAATTGTCCACTCCTGTGCAGCTTCCTCTCTAATACAGAAACTTCTGGAAGGGAACTATTCACCCATGAATTTTTCTATAATAGGGATAAAAAAAAATGGATAGAGCTAAATATTTTGAGAGAGGAAAGAATTAATTCAGCATTATAATTTGCATAAAGAACTTTCCTAAACTGTTTTTCAAAGAGAAGTGCCACTTTTACAAATTCTGCTTCTGGTCATGTTAGGAGTTTGCAGGTGGGGGTTTCGAACTGTCGATGCGGTTAAACCCATGGATTTCCCTGGGAATGAAAAGCCTTGTTAACTAGGCAAGAGTTCCCCAGGGTCTCAAGTTAGAGAGTTTGAACAGAGAGGGTGTTCCTAAATGACTGAGAAATCCGTAGCTGCTATATGGAAAATCCTTAGGGTAAAAGCCTGGTTTTCTGTCCTTGAGGTACTCACTGGAGACAATGAATTTAAGTCATGGGATTTGTTTGTCTACTTTATGTAAATGTGCTATATCATCTGTCAGCATCTTTTGTCCCCAGCTAGACTCCCATATCTCCTGAGCTTTAGCTACTTGTGAGCTGAAAAGCCTTGTTTCAGCTCCCTGGGTATAACCCACATGCTCCTCAAATGCTGTGCTTTGCTCTGATTCTTCCAGGATCCTCCCTGCATCAAGGGCCTCTGGGGAAGAACTATCAAGGTCAGTTACACATGGCTCATTTCTGAAATGCTCTCTCTCAAATATCTTGGAATTTTCCTTTGCTTTGCCCTTATGAGACCAATTTACTCATATTAATGCCTTCCTTTTTTAATATTATCTTCTGAAAGAAGTTTCAGTGTGGTGTAATACCCTACTTTAATATTTATGCATATGCTTTCTCATCGTCCAACTTATTTCCTAAATTCTTGTATCTGTAGGAAGTCATTTTAATAACTCTATCGCTCAGCTTACTTCTCTCTCTTTTTGGGGTCAATAAATCCTGATTTAATCAGTGATTTAGTTCATTCCTTCTGCAAATGCACTCTTTGTTTTTATCTTTGCCTTTTCTTTGTCTCATTATATCTTTCCTTCTTCTTATGGATTCAGATTTTGCCAATTTTTAAGGCTGAACAAAAAGACTCCGGAATATTTGGGGAAAAAAATGAGCTAATCTGAGTAAAAGAATTTTGACACACCCAAGCATCCTGGCTGGTGATGCTATTTCAGCAACCTCGGACACTCTCTAAGAGTTTCCCCACCCTGGCTGGGACCATCATTCCTCCTTCTGGATCATCAGCAATGCCATCTGTTTTGGCTTTGAGTCAGAAACTTTATCATGTTGAGAGGTGAGAGAGGACTAATAGGGCAAAACTTCCAAACCTTGGCCTGTGTTCTACAAGTCTATTAGGTGCAAGAAAAGGCCCCTATTCCAAGCACACCTCCGTGTTCAGAGCTTACTGAAGCCTACATTTCTGTAAAAGAGATCACTGTCTTCTCAACTTTGGGCAAGTTGCTTTTCCTCTTTGTGAAAATCCTTTCCCTCCTTGGTAAATAGATTAATTACGTCTTCCTCTCAGGGTGGTTGTAGACATTCAAGAAAATCAAATTTAAGAAAGTACCCAAAGGGTCTTCTAGAACATCGTTATAGAACCTCCATAAATTCTCTCTCTGCCCTGAAATGGGCAGTGTGCTATCTTGCAATTATCCAGCAAGTCTTACTCTAATCTTCAAGGGTATGTTTAAGAGAAAAACAAAATGCTTTATCAGAGATTCTAGAAATGAGAGGCTCTGTCTTGAAGTCCTGATTCTTAGTTACATGTAAAAATCACTGGAAACCTCAGTGGCCACCTCAGTGCTTCAGGTCTAATTTCAGCCCCAGAAAGAAGGCAGATTTAGCCATGATTGAATATTGCAATGGCCCCCTAATTGGGCTCCTAGTTTCCAATCTGGCCAAAGTGATCCTTTAAAAAAATTCAACTGATCGTGCCACTTCTGAGAACAATCCAAATACTCCTCATTTCACTCAGAATTAAAGCCAAAGTCCTGGAAGTGGTCACAGAGGTCTTTCTTTGTCTGCTCTTCCACCTCTCACCCCCCATTACCTTTTTGACCTTATCTTCTGCTACTCCTCCCCTTGCTGGCTCCATTTCATCCACAGTGGCCCCCTTTATTTTCCTCAAGGATGACAAGCATGCCTCCATTTCAGGGCATTTCCTTTTGCCAGGGTTACTCTTCTCACATATGTCTATCCATATGACATGCACCCAGACCTCCTCAGGACTTTGCCTTCAGCTCACCTGCTCAGTGAGGCCTTCTTGGGTTACTCTGCTCACTGTTTTTAATAGCCCACCTTCTAACATGCTATAACAAACATGCTATATAAGACCAAAAAACCAAACCCACTGCCATCAAGTAGATTCTGACTTGTAGCGACCCTGTAGGACAGAGTAGAACTGCCCCATAGAGTTTCCAAGGAGTGCCTGGTGGATTCAAACTGCCGACCTCTTGGTTAGTAGCTGTAGCACTTAACCACTATACCACCAGGGTTTCCAACATGCTATATAGTTTATGTAAATGTTTGATTATTAAGAATAGGTAATTGTTGAAGTCCACTGTAGTCCAGTGAAGGCAGAAAATAATGGAGTTCCTATTATTTACTATTATAAAATAGGTTAATATTATATAAAATTAATGCATATAAGATTTGCCAATATATAGTAGGTTTCTATTATATAATAGCTTCATATTATAATAAAAGTTGACCAAATGCTTAGTATGTGTAATCACACGTAAAGATTTATTGGATTCATGATACTGAGAAGCACCTGTTAGTTAACTTTATTACATTTTCTTTGTAAAATACCAGGATCTGCCTTATCTTCTTCCAAAGTGAAAAAACAAAAAAGCCAAAAAGCAACTCAGGAAAACAAATAATAAAGTGATTAGGGCGAACCTTTTTTTCCCCAGTGTGGTCCTTAAAGTTGTGTGCCAACTTGGCTGGGCCATGATTCTCAGTGGTTTGGCAGTTATGATGTACTTTGGCAGTCGTACAATGATGTGATCGCCTCCACGATGGGATCTGCTGTGAGCAGCCAATCAGTTGAAAGGGCGTTTCCTTGGGGATGTGGCCTGCATCCAATATAGGTGGACTTTCTGGCAAGGCTTGTAGGCTTTTAGTCACTCTAGATCCTGCAGCTGACTCCTGTTTGTCTGACTTCCGGTTCTTGGTACTGCTGTCTTGCCTGTTGATCTTCGGATTCATCAGTCTTTGCAGCCTGTGAGCAAGAGCCTTGCTCTCTGACCTGCTGATCTTGGGTTTGCCAGCTCCTGTGGCTACATGAATCAGGAGAACTCTCCAGCCTGAGTCAGGGACTTGGTACATTCAAGTCTCTACAACTGCATGAGCCATTTCCTTGACACAGATCTCTCTGTATATACATTTATGCATTTTACTGGTTTTGCTTCTCTAGATAACCCAGCCTGAGACACCTAGCATGTTAGTAAGTGCATGCTCCTAAGATATTACTTGTGCCCCATGAGAGTTGAGCGTATAGAATTGCACCTAGAACTCTGGGTACCTCACTATTCCTTCCCATTGTCATTTCTCTTTTCTTAGTATTATTCTTTCTGATCCTCTGTTGGTTTCTGGTATTTTGATTCTACTTGAAGTTTAACAGCAATAATGACTTTCTTTTATTGCACAACAGTTTTCACACTTCAGAGCATATTTGCATGCAATAAATGAAGTGCACTGGTCTTGACATAAACCAAGGGAAAGATAGTGTTATTACAGGTGTGTTAACCAAAGCCCACTGTTTGGATTGGGTCATCTGTTCATTGATTCTTAGCATTACAAGGGACGTTTACTTTATACAAAATTAGCAATATTGCCTGTAATTTCTCTGACAGATTGTTAAACTTCAGCTTGAAAATTTAATGCTAGGAAATCTCATCATGTTTAGAGAAAAATTAAAACAGAATGGACTGTCCAATATTGTTCAAAAAATTATTTATCTGCAAACATTTCTTACCTGGAAATTTCCAGTCTTAGTTCTTACCTCTTGATTCACACAAAATGCATAGAATTCATTTTCCAAATGGTAGCCCTTTAAATATTGGCCTACAATTCCCATTTTCCATCACACTTTCTGAAAGGTAAATGGCTTTTGCAAGTTACACTGCAACCCATTTGGCACTCTTTCTAGAGCGTTCCCTCAGTTGTTTTTTTTGTGGAAGTTTCCTGGTATGGCAGTTTCTTTTGAAATTTGAGACTCAAACTAAACACAGCTTCTTGTATGTTAAGTGTCATAGAACTATTACTCCTTGTACTAGATACATAAATTTCAGTCTAAGAAGCAAATAACTTTTAACTCTTTCCTGGTCCATGGAATATGTGGTTGTCCAGCCACTTTTTCCAGCTGTCAGGTTTCTTGGGATTCTACTTCTTTTGCTAAAAGGATTTGCTACACTCCAGTGGGGATTTGGAAGCCCTGGTGGCGTAGTGGCTAAGAGCTATGGCTGCTAACCAAAAGGTCGGCAGCTCAAATCCATCAGGCACTCCTTGGAAACTATATGGGGCAGTTCTACTCTGTCTTGTAGGGTGGCTACGAGTAGGAATCAACTTGCCAGCAATGGGTTTGGTTTGGTTTTTGGTAATGGGGACTTGCAAGACAGTGAAATGCAAAAGAAAAGTTCACTGAAGCAAAATAACTGGGATATAAGCCTTAAATGTGAAGTAGCACATCCAGTAAGTGTGATTGGATAAAAATTTTCTCTTTTTTTGCTTTTGTACCTCTGGATAAGCCTTGCAAGCATATTTATGGTTTCCTGTGTGATAATTGGGGATCGCTGATGGGCTTGGTTTTGCTTTTTTGTGCCATATTTGGAAAACCAGAGATGTCCCATCTCACCTAATAGAAAGCATCCCACAATACATCCTGCCTCCCATGATCAGTGGGATACATGGGCACCCACCAATCCCAGCACCTGAGAACCCCCTGAGATTTGAGGGAACCATGTATTCCGACATAATGTTTCACAAAATCCATATTATCAGCCAAAAATTCAAACATGCTCCATGACTCAGCATGCTCCCATTAATGAAAACACATAGTATATAAAAAAAAAAAAATTCAAAGCAGAAAATAATTGGACCAAGAAAGACTTATTATGAAGCAATGGTACATTATTAATTTACAGAATTATATAGCAAACTAAAATACACATATGTGTATTCCAAATGAGTTATGCATTGTAAATGATTACCACGAGATATATAATTTTGATGCTCCCCTCCCAACCATGAGTGGGACATGACTGTCTAAAAACATGATGGAGCCCAGCGTTATGGCCACGACTAAAATTAGTTCAAACCATAGACTACTGTAATGGCTTTTTAAGACTGACAAGCAGAAACTTTCAACAAAGAATGTGTGGATCTTATTATCACCTTTGTGGGATTAAAACATGGGTGCTTTGGGTCTCCGTTGTACGTGTGTAAGTTCACCTGTTTGAATAAATTATTATCACCGTTAAAGTTAGTATCATTTTATAGTGTGTTCATTTGAATTAATTTCTTAAAAGGCAACATTACCTTCGTTCAATGAGAGTTTAATGAATTTCTTTAAATTCTAAGCACTCTTTAAACCTATGGCCTTGGAGTCTATTCTGACTCACAGTGACATTTTAGGACAGAATAGAACTGCCCCATAAGGTTTCCAAGGCTGAAATCTTTACAGAAGCAGACTGCCACATCCTTCTTCCACAGAGCAGCTGGTGGGTTTGAACAGCTGATTTTCAAATTAGCAGCTGAACATTTTAACCACTGCACCACCAAGACTTACTTAAGCAGTCTTTAAGGTTCTGAAAACAGAGTAGTGAAAGAGATCCTTGCTCTTGTGAAGCTTAACATCAAAGTGATTGGTCTTAGAAAATGCACAAAGAAACATCATGGTATAAATTGCAGGAGGTATAACATGAATCAGAATCCCTTGGCTCCCTAATCTACAAAAGGGCTTCTTTGTAGTTCAGAATGATTGTCTGGCATGTAGTAAGGCAGAACAAACTTTGAATTCATCTGTAATCCACATACCCTCTTTTCAGGTCAATTTGTGTTAGAAAACTTCCAGTTCAATCAGGTGCAAAGGGAAAACGCCCATATAGTACTTCTGTAAGGAGACGTTCTCCTTGAGAAGTGCCAGACCATCTCAGATGAGTATAATGGAATTTGATCCATTTTCTTTATTTCTTTTTTACTCTGCTTAAGCATTTTATTTGTATAATATTATTTTCTTTCTATAGGGAGACGAATTAATCGAGGTGATAAAAGTCTCAGTGGTAAGACAAGCTTCTGAACACTGGCCTGAAGAAAGGACGAGACTGTTGTTTTTGTTGCATGCCGTCCAGTTGATTCCCACTCATAGTGACCCCAAAGGCCAGAGTAGAACAGCCCCATAGGGTTTCCAAGGAATGACTGGTGGATTCAAACTGCTGACATTTCAGTTAGCAGCCGAGCTCTTAACCACCGTGCCACCACTGCTCCAAGTTGTTAGGCGCCATCTAAAGAGGGTAAAATCCTGGGGGCGGAGCTCCCTAAAGCCAAGGGACCAGGAAGGTCAGGCTGGGGCGGAGGCTGGCATTGTGTCTGATAAATGGGCACGAGGCCAGTGCGGCCAGAGCAAACTGAGAAGCAGAAAGAGTAGAAGCTAAGGTCAGCAGGGCAGCGTGGAGGGAGGGGCAGTTGGATATCTAAAATCTCACCGAGCATTTCTGTCCTCTGGTGGCGTTAAATGACAGATTCTGGAGTTGAGTTATAAAAATTTTAACTAAGATTTTATTCGGTAGTAAGGCAAATTGCTGTAGCACGGAAAACTGGTACTTAAGAGGAGACACCGAAGACTTCAATTTGAGAAAGATAGCCGTTTCTTTATTAAGAAGCTTTGAGGAAGTTATTTGTGAAAAAAAGGAAGAGGTTTTGGAATATTGTCATCTAAGCCAAGACCAAACCCAACCCATTGCCGTTGAGACCATTCCTACCCATAGCGAGCTTTTAGGACAGAGTAGAACTGCCCTATATGGTTTCCAAGGAGCACCTGGTGAATTTGAACTCCCGGCCTTTTGGTTAACAGCAGTAGCTCTTAACCATTGTGCCACCAGGGTTTCCTGTTTAAGCAAAGGAGGGTCCTTTTGAAGCAGTAGCAAGTTTTGTGATTGGGTCACATGTCCTTTATTTCATTTGTAACAGGTGTGAGGATTCTTGGCTCTGTATGAGGAAGGCTCAAGAGAATGTAGGCTTGGAAAATACCGGTGAAGTAAGGTTTATGGATGGAAGGACCTGGGGCTGGTCTACACTGGTTATGGTGGTTTCTGGTTGACAGTGGGGTAGAGGTTCATCTACAGATATCTTTCATGAAGTGTCAAATTTTCCAGATCAGTGCTTGGTTTGTTGGAAGATTTAGGTGTAAGCTGGCTGCAAAGCTTACGTTGGCTGACTGATCTGAAGTAAAGGGTGAAGGTGCCATCTCAAGATTCAGAGACATTTGGAGGAAAGGACTGTAAGTCATTTTAATATTCAAAAGTTGTTTTTTACCCTCAGTTTATGGAAAGGTAGGAAGAAAGTCTAATGAATTTCATTGTGAACTAATAACATGGCTGTTCAACCCTCTTCTGAGTTTGGTTGGTTCGTTTGGCTCTCTACAGCACTGGTGCTCAAGATGCTATCCCCGACAAGGCCACGTTATCATACACTGTGCGATTTTGAAAGCTCACCCGTATTGTTCCCAGATCATCCCACTTCTCATTCATCCTGTCATGGACTGGTGCAGGCTGTGTATTTTAAACAACATTATTAAAAAACTAGACACCTAGTTAATTTCTTTTATATTCAGTGTCCCCAACACATATTCTGGAAGTAAACATATCCTGAGGCAAGTATTTTTTTTGCACCTGTAAATCAGATGGATGTCTTTGGAGATTATTAGTTCTATTATGCTGCATTGTAGGTGGGAAGTAATTTGCTTCCTTTGCTGTTTTTGATCCATGTTTATCATTCTTTCCAAGTTCAAGTTATTTATCCAAACAGTGCAAGTAAAGAACTGGGAGGAAAGGAAATTAAAATAAGAAGGATGTTCCCTGCTTTGAAAATGTGGTACTGAGCAAACATATCTCAGGAGATGAAGCTGAGTTGCAGAAAACCTAAGAGGAGGAGAGATTAATTAAAACTCCTGGCTAAGATGGGGAATTTAAAACGTGTTTGTAAACTATTAGGTGTTGTGTGTGTATTTTTTTTTTTTTTTTAATGATTATTAGCAGGCAGTGAGGCTGAAAGGACAAATGAAAAACTCACCCACATCTTTTTTTTTTTTCTGTCCATTATTTTATTTTATTTTTAAATTAATTTTTATTAAGCTTCAAGTGAATATTTACCATTCCCATCAGTCTGTCACATGTAGGTTTACATACATCTTACTCCCTTCTCCCACTTGCTCTCCCCCTATTGAGTCAGCCCTTTCAGTCTCTCGTTTCTTGACAATTTTGCCATCTTCCCTCTCTCACTATCTTCCCATCCCCCCTCCAGTCAAGAGTTGCCAACACAATCTCCAGTGTCCACCTGATTTAATTAGCTCACTCTTCATCAGCATCTCTCTCCCCCCCACTGACCAGTCCTTTTCATGCCTGATGAGTTGTCTTCGGGGATGGTTCCTGTCCTGTGCCATCAGAAGTTCTGGGAAGCGTTGTCTCTGGGATTCCTCTAGTCCCAGTCATACCATTAGGTATGGTCCTTTTATGAGAATTTGGGGTCTGTATCCCATTGGTCTCCTGCTCCCTCAGGAGTTGTCTGTTGTGCTCCCTGACAGGACAGACATCGATTGTGGCCGGGCACCAACTAGTTCTTCTAGTCTCAGGATAATGTAGGTCTCTGGTTCATGTGGCCCTTTCTGTCTCTTGGGTTCTTAGTTGTCGTGTGACCTTGGTGTTCTTCCTTTGCCTTTGCTCCAGGTGGGTTGAGACCAATTAATGTATTTTAGATGGCCGCTTGTGGGCATTTAGGACCCCAGGAGCCACAATTCAAAGTGGGATGCAGAGTGTTTTCATAATAGAATTGTTTTGCCCATTGACTTAGAAGTCCCCTCAAACCAAGTTTCCCAGACCCCAGCCCCTGCTCCGCTGACCTTTGAAGCTTTCATTTTATCCCGGAAACCTCTTTGCTTTTAGTCCAGTCCAATTAGGCTGACCTTCCTTGTATTGAGTGTTGTCTTTCCCTTCACCCAAAGCAGTTCTTATCTACTGATTGATCAATAAAAAGCCCTCTCCCTCCCTCCCTCCCCCCTTTGTAACCACAAAAGTATGTGTTCTTCTCCATTTTTTCTATTTCTCAAGATCTTATAATAGTGGTCTTATACAATATTTGTCCTTTTGCCTCTGACTCATTTCGCTCAGCATAATGCCTTCCAGATTCCTCCATGTTTTGAAATGTTTCAGAGATTCGTCACTGTTCTTTATCGATGCGTAGTATTCCATTGTGTGAATATACCACAATTTATTTACCCATTCATCCGCTGACGGACATCTTGGTTGCTTCCAGCTTTTTGCTATTGTAAACAGAGCTGCAATAAACATGGGTGTGCATATATCTGTTTGTGTGAAGGCTCTTGTATCTCTAGGGTATATTCCGAGGAGTGGGATTTCTGGGTTGTATGGTAATTCTATTTCTAACTGTTTAAGATAACGCCAGATGGATTTCCAAAGTGGTTGTACCATTTTACAATCCCACCAGCAGTGTATGAGAGTTCCAATTTCTCCGCAGCCTCTCCAACATTTATTATTTTGTGTTTTTTGGATTAATGCCAGTCTAGTTGGTGTGAGATGGAATCTCATCGTAGTTTTAATTTGCATTTCTCTAATGGCTAATGATCGGGAGCATTTTCTCATGTATCTGTTGGCTGCCTGAATATCTTCTTTAGTGAAATGTGTGTTCATATCCTTTGCCCACTTCTTGATTGGGTTGTTTGTCTTTTTGTGGTTGAGTTTTGACAGAATCATGTAGATTTTAGAGATCAGGTGCTGGTCTGAGATGTCATAGCTGAATATTCTTTCCCAGTGTGTAGGTGGTCTTTTTATTCTTTTGGTGAAGTCTTTAGATGAGCATAGGTGTTTGATTTTTAGGAGCTCCCAGTTATCTGGTTTCTCTTCATCATTTTTGGTAATGTTTTGTATTCTGTTTATGCCCTGTATTAGGGCTCCTAGGGTTGTCCCTATTTTTTCTTCCATGATCTTTATCGTTTTAGTCTTTATGTTTAGGTCTTTGATCCACTTGGAGTTAGTTTTTGTGCATGGTGTGAGGTATGGGTCCTGTTTCATTTTTTTGCAAATGGATATCCAGTTATGCCAGCACCATTTGTTAAAAAGACTATCATTTTCCCAATTGACTGACACTGGTCCTTTGTCAAATATCAGCTGCTCATGTGTGGATGGATTTATATCTGGATTCTCAATTCTGTTCCATTGGTCTATGTGCCTGTTGTTGTACCAGTACCAGGCTGTTTTGACTACTGTAGCTGTATAATAGGTTCTGAAATCAGGTAGAGTGAGGCCTCCCACTTTCTTCTTCTTTTTCAGTAGTGCTTTGCTTCTCCGGGGGTTCTTTCCCTTCCATATGAAATTAGTGATTTGTTTCTCTATCCCCTTAAAATATGACATTGGTATTTGGATTGGAAGTGCGTTATATGTATAGATGGCTTTTGGTAGAATAGATATTTTTACTATGTTAAGTCTTCCTATCCATGAGCAGGGTATGTTTTTCCACTTAAGTATGTCCTTTTGAATTTCTTGTAGCAGAGTTTTATAGTTTTCTTTGTATAGGTCTTTTACATCCTTGGTAAGATTTATTCCTAAGTATTTTATCTTCTTGGGGGCTACTGTGAATGGTATTGATTTGGTTATTTATTTCCTCTTCGGTGTTCTTTTTGTTGATGTAGAGGAATCCAGGTGATTTTTGTATGTTTATTTTATAACCTGAGACTCTTCCAAACTCTTCTATTAGTTTCAGTAGTTTTCTGGAGGATTCCCTAGGGTTTTCCATGTATACGATCATGTCATCTGCAAATAGTGATGGCTTTACTTCCTCCTTGCCAATCTGGATACCCTTTATTTCTTTGTCTAGCCTAATTGCCCTGGCTAGGACTTCAAGTACGACGTTGAATAAGAGCGGTGATAAAGGGCATCCTTGTCTGGTTCCCGTTCTCAAGGGAAATGCTTTCAGGTTCTCTCCATTTAGAGTGATATTGGCTGTTGGCTTTGCATAGATGCCCTTTATTATGTTGAGGAATTTTCCTTCAATTCCTATTTTCGTAAGAGTTTTTATCATAAATGGGTGTTGAACTTTGTCAAATGCCTTTTCTGCATCTATTGATAAGATCATGTGGTTTTTATCTTTTATTTTATTTATGTGATGGATTACATTAATGGTTTTTCTGATATTAAACCATCCTTGCATACCTGGTATAAATCCCACTTGATCAGGGTAAATTATTTTTTTGATGTGTTGTTGGATTCTATTGGCTAGAATTTTGTTGAGGATTTTTGCATCTATGTTCATGAGGGATATAGATCTAAAATTTTCTTTTTTTGTAATGTCTTTACCTGGTTTTGGTATCAGGGAGATGGTAGCTTCATAGAATCAGTTCGGTAGTATTCCGTCTTTTTCTATGCTTTGAAATACCTTCAGTAGTAATGGTGTTAAGTCTTCTCTGAAGGTTTGGTAGAACTCTGCAGTGAAGCCGTCTGGGCCGGGACTTTTTTTTGTTGGAAGTTTTTTGATTACTGTTTCAATCTCTTTTTTTGTTATGGGTCTATTTAGTTGTTCTACTTCTGAATGTGTTAGTTTAGGTAGGTAGTATTTTTCCAAGAATTTATCCATTTCTTCTAGGTTTTCAAATTTGTTAGAGTACAATTTTACGTAGTAATCTGAAATGATTCTTTTAATTTCATTTGGTTCTGTTGTGATGTGGTCCTTCTCGTTTCTTATTCGGGTTATTTGTTTCCTTTCCTGTATTTCTTTAGTCAGTCTAGCCAATGGTTTATCAATTTTGTTAATTTTTTCAAAGTACCAGCTTTTGGCTTTGTTAATTCCTTCAATTGTTTTTCTGTTCTCTAATTCATTTAGTTCAGCTCTAATTTTTATTATTTGTTTTCTTCTGGTGCCTGATGGGTTCTTTTGTTGCTCACTTTCTATTTGTTCAAGTTGTTGGGACAGTTCTCTGATTTTGGCTCTTTCTTCTTTTTGTATGTGTGCATTTATCGATATAAATTGGCCTCTGAGCACTGCTTTTGCTGTGTCCCAGAGGTTTTGATAGGAAGTATTTTCATTCTCGTTGCTTTCTATGAATTTCCTTATTCCCTCCTTGATGTCTTCTATAACCCAATCTTTTTTCAGGAGGGTATTGTTCATTTTCCAAGTATTTGATTTCTTTTCCTTAGTTTTTCTGTTATTGATTTCTAGCTTCATTGCCTTGTGGTCTGAGAAGATGCTTTGTAATATTTCGATGTTTTGGATTCTGCAAAGATCTGTTTTATGACCTAATACGTGGTCTATTCTAGAGAATGTTCCATGTGCGCTAGAAAAAAAAGTATACTTTGCAGCAGTTGGGTGGAGAGTTCTGTATAAGTCAATGAGGTCAAGTTGGTTGATTGTTGTAAGTAGGTCTTCCGTGTCTCTATTGAGCTTCTTACTGGATGTCCTGTCCTTCTCCGAAAGTGGTGTGTTGAAGTCGCCTACTATAATTGTGGAGGTGTCTATCTCACTTTTCAATTCTGTTAAAATTTGATTTATGTATCTTGCAGCCCTGTCATTGGGTGCATAAATATTTAATATGGTTATGTCTTCCTGATCAATTGTCCCTTTTATCATTATATAGTGTCCTTCTTTATCCTTTGTGGCGGATTTAAGTCTAAAGTCTATTTTGTCAGAAATTAATATTGCTACTCCTCTTCTTTTTTGCTTATTATTTGCTTGATATATTTTTTTCCATCCTTTGAGTTTTAGTTTGTTTGTGTCTCTAAGTCTAAGGTCTGTCTCTTGTAGGCAGCATATAGATGGATCGTGTTTCTTTATCCAGTCCGTGACTCTCTGTCTCTTTATTGGTGCATTTAGTCCATTTACATTCAGGGTAATTATAGATAAATAAGTTTTTAGTGCTGTCATTTTGATGCCTTTTCATATGTGTTGTTGTCCATTTCATTTTTCCACATGCTTTTTTGTGCTGAGACGTTTTTCTTAGCAGCTTGTGAGATCCTCATTTTCATAATGGTTAACTTTATGTTTGTTGAGTCGTTACGTTTTTCTTGAGTTATGGAATTGATATTCCTTTTTGTGGTTACCTTATTATTTTCCCCTATTTTTCTAAGTAAAAACCTAACTTGTATCATTCTATATCGCCTTGTATCACTCTCCATCTGGCAGTTCAATGCCTCCTATATTTAGTCCCTCTTTTTGATTATTGTGATCGTTTATCTATTGATTTCCATGATTTCCTGTTATGTGTATTATTTTGTTTATTTATTTATTTTTTAGAATTAATCTTACTTTGTTTTTGTGCTTTCCCTATTTGAGTTGCGTTGATATCAGGATGTCCTGTTTTGTGACCTTGTATTGTGCTGGTACCTGATATTATTGGTCATCAGGCCAAACAATCTCCTTTAGCATTTCTTGCAGTCTTGATTTAGTTTTTGCAAATTCTCTAAACTTGTGTTTATCTGTAAATATCTTAATTTCTCCTTCATATTTCAGAGAGAGTTTTGCTGGATATATGATCCTTGGTTGGCAGTTTTTCTCCTTCAGTGCTCTGTATACGTCATCCCATTCCCTTCTTGCCTGCATGGTTTCTGCTGAGTAGTCTGAACTTATTCTTATTGATTCTCCCTTGAAGGAAACCTTTCTTTTCTCCCTGGCTGCTTTTAAAATTTTCTGTTTGTCTTTGGTTTTGGCAAGTTTGATGATGATATGTCTTGGTGTTTTTCTTTTTGGATCAATCTTAAATGGGGTTCGATGAGCATCTTGGATAGATATCCTTTCGTCTTTCATGATGTCAGGGAAGTTTTCTGTCAGGAGTTCTTCAACTATTTTCTCTGTGTTTTCTGTCCCCCCTCCCTGTTCTGGGACTCCAATCACTCGCAAGTTATCCTTCTTGATAGAGTCCCACATGATTCTTAGGGTTTCTTCATTTTTTTAAATTCTTTTATCTGATTTTTTTTCAGCTATGTTGGTGTTGATTCCCTGGTCCTCCAGAAGTCCCAGTCTACATTCTAATTGCTCGAGTCTGCTCCTCTGACTTTCTATTAAAAAAATTTTATTGCGTTGTCTAATTCTGTAATTTTGTTGTTAATCTTTTGGATTTCTACATGCTGTCTCTCTATGGATTCTTGCAACTTATTAATTTTTCCACTATGTTCTTGAATAACCTTTTTGAGCTTTTCAACAGTTTTATCAGTGTGTTCCTTGGCTTTTTCTGCAGTTATCCTAATTTCATTTGTGATATCTTTAAGCATTCTGTAAATTAGTTTTTTATATTCTGTATCTGATAATTCCAGGATTGTATCTTCATTTGGGAAAGATTTTGATTCTTTTGTTTGGGGGATTGGAGAAGCCGTCATGGTCTGTTTCTTTATGTGGTTTGATATGGACTGCTGTCTCCGAGCCATCACTGGGAAACTAGATTTTCCAGGTAATCAGCTATAAAAAAATGCAGTCAGATCCCTATCTGAATTCTCCCTCTGGCTCAGGGTATTCGGATGTTAATGGAGCCGCCTGGGGAGGGTGGGAGAGGGATCAGAGAGCTAGGAGTGTAGCACCACAGAATATAGAGCTGATCCCCGCGCTCACGCTCCGCCCCCATCCGCCAAAATCCCGGCGGGAAGGCTCCCCGGCTGGGACGGTACTCTCCCCGCTCCAAGACCTGTCACTTTCTCTCGGAGACTTCTTCCTCCGGTGCGCCGCACCGCTCGTGCGAACTTAATGGGCGTCTCCCGCACGAACGGGTGGGCCCGCCCCCGGGGTCTGTTCAGGGGAATATAACTGATCCCCGTGCTCACACCCTGCCCCCTTTCACCAAAATCCCAGCGGGAGGGCTCCCTGGCTGGGACGCTGCTCTTCCCGCTCCAAGACCTGTCACTTCCTCCTGGGAACTTCTCCCTCTGGTGCGCCGCACCGCACGCGCCAACTGGGTGGGCGTCACCCGCACGAATGGCTGGGCCCGCCCCCGGGGTCGCTTTAGGGAAATATAGCTGATCCCCCCGCTCGTGCCACGCCCGCTTCCTGCCAAACTCCCGGCGGGATGGCTCCCCGGCTGGGACGCTGCTCTCCCTGCTCCAAGATCCGTCACTGCCTCCCGGGTGCTTCTCCCTTCGGCTGTGCTGCTACGCAACCTGCGCCAACCAGCTAGACTCCCTCCCAGGATGGGTTCGGGGGTGGTAGGGCTTGGCCCCTTGTCTGTGCCATCTGCCCCCCTGGGCTCTGCCCCAGATCGGGCTCCGAAAGTCACCTCCTGGTACACTGTCTCCTAGTTCTGAAAACGGTCGCTGTCTGCCCATATTTGTTCGTTTTCTGTCTCTAAGTCTGTGTTTGTTGTTCAGAGTTCGTAGTTTGTTATGTATGTGATCGATTCACTTGTTTTTCTGAGTCTTTGTTGCAAGAGGGATCTGCGGTAGCGTCCACCTAGTCCGCCATCTTGGCCCCACCTCCCACCCACACCTTTATAAAATAAGCTTTATTTAGTCAGACCTGGAAACAACTGTATGTTCCTGGGTGGGATTGAGGGTGCAGGGGACGCACCATGGGAGAGGATTTAGTGAAGTTTTCAAAAGTGAATTTGGGCGTATTTTTAAGATCGGGAACTTGGAGACTTGAGAAATGGGATAAGGACTGACAAAGGGCATTATATTGAAATAAAGAGAGGAGACTGTTGGTTACTTAAGAGTTCATATTTCTCTGTCATTTTCATATCCTTACTCAACCCATTGCCATTGATTCCAACTCATAGCGACCCTATAGGACAGAGTAGAACTGCCCCTAGGGTTTCCAAAGAGTGCACGGTGGATTCCAACTGCGGACCTTTTGGTTACCATCTGTAGCTCTTAACCACTAGACCACCAGCATTTCCATCCTTACGCAAGGCACAAATAATTAATAGTAATATGCTAATACTTAGTGTTCCTTATAATTGACAATGTTTTATTTACTTGTTTTTTAAAAAACTGCATCTGTTCCAACTTGCTGGTGAAATGTTTAAATAACGTGTGATGATTGAAAGATGCAATACTGGTAAAACACCAAGACAGTGCCAGGCATATATACCCATTGCTGCTGGGTCAATTCCTACTCATGGTGACCCCATGTCTCAGAATAGAACTCATTAGGGTTTTCTTGGCTGTAGTCCTTATAGAAGCAGATTACTGGGCCTTTCTTCCCTACCACTGCTCGGAGGGTTTGAACCACCAACCTTTAGGTTAGTAGTGCAGATCATTTATGCTACCTAGGGACCTTGGCTATGAGTTGGAATTGAGTCGACGGCATTGGGTTTAGGGACCTTGGCAGGCACATAGCTAGTACTTAATTAACGGCCATCACTCACCTCTGTGTTCATATTTCTCTCAGGTGATACAGCAGGTTGCTATAAACTTTTTTTTTTTTTTTTTGCCTCTGCAGTCTACTAGAAATGGGACAAGTAGGCAGAACCTATATTTACTCATTTCTGTATTCCCAGTGGCTGATCCATGGTAGATGCTACATATATGTTTTTGAATGAGTCGATTAGTAACCAGTCCTAATTAATAGAAAACAATCCCAAGAGTTTGGGCTCTAGAATTTGGCAATCTGCTAATTAAATTCCAGATTTGTGACTTATTAACTCTGTAATATTGGACAAGTTACTTTCATCCCAGTTCCCTCTTTTATAAAATGGGGACAGTAACTGTACCTAGCTTAACGGGTATATCTACCTCATAGTTCTTATCACTCCATGTATTTTGCATGTTTATTTGTGTGCTTATCTTCCCTCTGACCTACCAGTGTTTAAGCCACATGATGGTAGGAGTTTCATCTGTTCAGGTCATTATTTTATCACCAGCACCTAGAACAGAGTCAGGCATTCAGTAAATATTTACTGAATGAAAGACCACTTAAATTGTAGTGAGGTGTTTAACAAAGTGCCTGGTACATGGAAGCCCTTATTTAATTAATGTTAGCACTTCCTATTATCATTACTAATAAGTACTGCCTGAGATAGGATTTCAAAGATGAAGTTGTATAGATTTTGCTACACACAGAAAGTCAAATTAGGTTAAATGTGTGGAAACTTTGAGTTAATAGCTAGATGGGATTTGTTTATAATTAACATATTGATTGCTTTTATGTAAATCAGAACTTTAAAAGTGTTTGAAAATAGTTTGCTCTTCTAAATGGGAGTTTAATTGTTATTCCTGCCACTTTATATTTATTGTTAACTGAATTGCTAAACAATCTTTCCAGTATTAAAAGTCATCAGATGCTTAAAGGAAAAGTCTGCTAATATTCTTTCAATTCATCTATGTTATGAGCTCTGATTGCACTTTGAGCAGAATTCCAAATAAGAAAATAATTCAGTTTTTTTTTTGTTTTTATTTTTAAGCAGCACCATTTCTAAAAAGACTGTTAGATAATATTATCATTTCTGTTATAATTCTTAGTAGAAAATACCATACATGTCACCTGGTTTGCTTAAACTGTAATGTAAAAGTATAGTATTTAGAATTCAGATACTAATTTCTTGTGGGAAGAAGATGATGACATCAGTATACTTTATGGGAGGTGGATTATAACATCACCAAGTCTTTCATTAATTTTTAATCGAACTTTTACATTTCACTCAGATAGTTAAGCATTGCCAAACTCCGTTAAATATTCTCTTTCTTACAGGTCATTTGATCCCTTGAGTTTTAAGAGCAAGTTATTATTTTTACATTGTGAGCCCTGAAAAACAAACAAACTTCTGTACAGGGAGCAATGGAAAGAGAAGTACTACACGTGTTAATTATTTGGCTACTTAAGAAGGACACAATTATAATAACAATTTGCTACATGATATACAAAGCACTTTTCCTATGTTTATTAAAAAAGGAATTACCCCAGTAATTATCTAATGAAACTAACCTGTTTATATTTAACATTAACATCTTTGGGCTTCTTAATTTTATGTGTTTTCTTTAATTTTCCTTAATTCATTCTCCTTTATTAATTGTTCTGTTACAACCTGTTTTCTAAATTTCATATTATCTGGTGATGATTCTGAATCATTTGGGTGATAAAGTAAGCAATTTCTTTAATATATTGGAGGCATAAAAAAGATGATAGAGCTTTTATTTATTTTTAATTAAAAATTATGCTATAATACAAATTCAGTTCCAGTCTTGAATACTTTCTATTCAAATCCTTGGCTTACCTGGGGGCACATCTCAAGCCATGTCAACTCACTCTAGCAAGGGTAGGTAGGAGTTCTGGTACTTTTGTAAAAATAGTCACGAAACAGATATAATTCCTAACTACAATTTTATTGTGATGAAATTCCCAGGATTCTGTTAAAAACTAACTAATGAAGTAACTAATTAACTAACTAAAATCATCCTAAAGAGACTTTTGCGGTGGTGGCAGCTTGTGCACTGACTGCATTTCATCTTCTCTTGGGTCTCTCACGTTGAAATTATCAGGACCTTAGAGAACACTGATTCCTTTTCAGAGGTCTGGACTAGGAGGCAAAAAATCCCATCTCTCCTTGATTTCCTTCAGCAGAGCTGGACTGAAATTCTATGGAGAGGCAGCCTGACACACTGCAAGGAGACTGCCAGGAGGAAGGAGTCCTGGCCTATCTACCAAATGCACCTTGCATGAGCCATCTCTTCTCTGTGCCTTGGGTGTCCTCTCTGCAGAAATATTCTACTTACTAAACATTCAGGGCCTGTATCAAAAGGGAACCAAAGACATCCCTTTAAGATGGCTTTATGGTAGAGGAGGATGAATGGCAAAATAGATGCTAGCCACTGCCACGAGCCCAACACACCAGGACATTTTATGTAAATTGAATAGGCTTTCTGAGTTTTAGTTTCCTCACCTCTAAAATTAAGATTTTTTAAAATTAAATCAATAATTTTGAAACTCTGATTCAGTGAGTGTTGGAGTTCTTAAAGAGACCCCTCTGGATTTCCTCTGGTGGATGTTAGTAGGGAAAATGGTCTTTGACATCAAAGCCTGCCTCTTCACAATTAAACAAGAACAATTCTGGATTTATCTATTTTATTTGTTTGTGCTTCCCAGTAAAATTTAATTTGAAAAAAATAATCTGCTGTGAAGAAGAAGAAGAAGATATAAAACCATCTTATAACTTTAGTCTATAACTTAGACATCTCAGGATGCTAATGATTGGGCTTCTGGTCCTTGCCTTATCCTATAAGAAAACAGAAATATTAGATGTGATGCCTGTCTTCACTGGGCTAAATCTGCTTTTTTTTTTCCGTAGAATAAAAACACAGACTTTTAATTGTTTTGCATCTCATTTAGAAGTGCTACCAATTCAGTAGGACTTCTAGAAATAAAGCTGAAAAATATTTTTATACATGGTTTCATATTCTGCAGTTTATGCATGTAAGATGCAGGAACACTTCCCAATTTGTGAAACATGAAAAAATAACAACTGCTATTCCATAGAAAGATATGAAAATAACACCCACGGTGGAGACGACATAGTAACAAATTATGCAAATCTGATTGGAACTGTTTCCTCTCCCATTCAGGCTTTCTTTAAGGCATTAAAAATAAACATTTTAATAAAGAAAACAAGATTAAATTCCCGCAGGACGAGAACATTACTTTTAATGAGATTCCTTGAAACAAAGACCCATAGCTTCATTGGTTAAAGAAAAAGAAAAGATTAACAGGTGATTATTTGCTTATGAACAAAAATAATCAAAATAAGAAACACCTGTAGTTGCTCATGCAGAGCAGGAATCCAAAGAGAGAAGGTTTTCGTGTTCGACTTTGTCTTATAAAGATGCTCATTTTAACATTGGACTAAACGTTAGGAGACCTGGTGTCTTAGTTGTCTAGTGCTGCTGTAACAGAAATACCACAAGCAGATGGCTTTAACAAACAGAAGTTTATTCTCTCGTAGTCTAGTAGGCTAGAAGTCCAAATTATGGGCGACAACCCGAAGGAGGCTTCCTTCAAGGTCCTCATCATCAATCTTCCCCTGGTCTAGGAGTTTCTCAGCTCAGGGACCCCGAGTCCAAAGGACACACTCTGCTTCTGGCAGTGTTTTCTTTGTGGTATGAGGTCCCCCTGTCTCTCTGCTTGCTTCTCTCTTTTATATCTCAAAAGAGATTGGCTTAAGACAAAACCTAATTTTGTAGATTAAGTCCTGGCTCATTAATATAACTGCCTCTAATCTTGCCTCATTAACATCATAGAGGTTAGGATACAACACATAAGGTAATCACATCAGATCACAAAATGTTAGACAATCGCACAATACTGGGAATCATGACCTAGTTAAGTTAGCGCATGTCTTTGGCAACACAATTCAATCCATTACACCTGGGTTTGAGTCCTGGTTTTGTAACGATTTAGCTTGTGACTACAGGAACATTACTTTAAATTTCAGGTCCTGAGTTACCTCACCATAAAATAATGTGGTTGAAATAGATCACCAGTTATAGATATAACATTTTATAAGTCTATATTTCAGTGATTTTAGTTAAACCGCTTCTATTCCTCTTTGAGATTTTAATTTTGAGATTCCTCAATTATGCATCGAAGAGACCCCTAGGCATGACACCTACCCACATTATTTATCTTATATGAGGGAATGGAAATAAATTAGTTTTCTTTTGTATTGTCAAGTAGTCTTTTCAATGCTAAGCCTAGTGGAAAACGGACTAAACTGTGTTTACCTAAAATTTATAGCACGTGGTTACTTACGGCCATAAAAATAGAACACCTCTAACAGAATTCCCTCATTTGGACTGGTGTTAAGGACTAAAAAATGGCACTCTGAGTTATGTCCAAAGTGGTTGTTAGCTGCTATCAAGTTAGCCCTTTACTCATAGTGACTCCATGTACAGCAGAAGGAAAAGCTGCTGGATCATGTGCCATCTCCATATTTCATTGCTGATTTTACCATTGTGTTCCATAGGATTTTCATTGCTGATTTTTGGAAGTTGGTTGCCAGGCCTTTCTTCCTAGTCTGTCTTAGCCTGGAAGCTTCATCATAATAACAATATGGAAACCACCACTGACAGATGGGTGGTGGCTGTGAATGAAGCTCATTGGCCAGGAATTCAACCTGGGTCTCCCACATGCTATTCAAGAGTTCTACTACTGAACCAGTAAGGTTGTTGCTGTTAGATGCCATTGAGTCAGTTCTGACTCAGTGACCCTATGTACAACAGAACGAAACACTGTCTGATCCTACGTTATCCTCACAATCGCTATGCTTGAGCCCATTGTTGCAGCTACTGTGCCAGTCCATTTCATTGAGGGTCTTCCTCTTTTTCATTGACCCTCTACTTTACCAAGCATGATGGTCCCTCCTGATAACATGTCCAAAGTACATGAGATAAAGTCTCACCATCCTTTCTTCTATAGACCATTCTCGCTGTACTTCTTCCAAGACAGATTTGTTTGTTTTTCTGGCAGTTCATGGTGTATTCAATATTCTTTGCTAACGCCATAATTCAAAGGCATTAATTCTTCTTCAGTCTTCCTTATTCATTGCCCAGCTTTCATATGCACTTGAGGCAATTGAAAATACCATGGCTTGGGTCAGGTGCACCTTACTCCTCAAAGTGACTTCTTTGCTTATGAACACTTTAAGGAGGTCTTTTGCAGCAGATTTGCCCAATGCAATACATCTTTTGATTTCGTGACTGCTGCTTCCCTGGGAGTTGATTGTGGATCCAAGTAAAATGAAGCCCTTCACAACTTCAATCTTTTCTCCATTTATCATCTTGTTGCTTATTGGTCCAGGTGTCTGTTATTTTGTTGCCTACTCTGGTAGCTTCTGTGTTGCTGTGATGTTGGAAGGTATGCCACCAATATTTCAAATACCAGCAGGGTCACCCAAGGTGGACACATTTTAGCAGAGCTTCTAGACTAAGTCAGACTTGGTAGAGGGACCTAGCAGTCTACTTCTGAAAAACAAAAAAGGCCAGTGAAAACCTTATGAATAGCAGTGGAACACTGTCTGGTATAGTGCCAGAAGATGAGTCGCTCAAGTCGGAAGGCACTAAGGTAGTAACTCGAAATACAAAGACCTAGAAAGAAATGGACTAAGTGGCATCTATTGATACAGATAACACCAATTGATGAGGGAGAGGACTTCATGGATTCAAAACCTCAAAATCAAACTTTAAGAGATGGAATGTTGACTTAAAGATCAGGGCAGAGTAAGGATTGTTGTTGTGTACTGTCTGGTCGATTCCGACTCATAGTGAACCTATAGGACAGAGTATAGCTGCCCCATGGGGTTTCCAAGGAGTGGCTGGTGGACCTGAACTACCAACATTTTGGTTAGCAGCCTGAGCTCTTAACCACTTCGCCACCAGGGTTCCGAGTAAGGATTAGCAGTAAATTAAAACAAAAACCAAACCAAACAAAAAAAAAAAAAACACTGGATACGGGAATAATTCTTGGTGATGGCAAAACCAAAACAAAAAAAAACAACTCATTGCCATGAAGTAAATTCCAACTCATAGTGGCCATACAGGACAGAGTAGAAGTGCCCCATAGGGTTTCCGAAGCTGTAAATCTTTGTGGAAGCAGACTACCACATCTTTCTCCAGCAGAGCAACTGTGAGTTTGAGCAGATGACCTGTCAGTTAGTAGCTAAATGCTTAACCACCATTGGACCTTCAGGGCTCCTTGATGATGCCAAGGGACGGTAAAGTGTGTCAGGGCTTTTGATGTGATTTTCTTAGTTTAGGGATGATGCCAAAACTGGAAAAAAAAAAAAAAGTTGTTTTCGAGTCAATTCTGACTCATAGCGACCCTGTAGGACAGAGTATAACTGCCCCATACGGTTTCCGAGCTGGTAGATTCGAACTGCCTGCCAAACTTCTGGTTAGCAGCCAAGCTCTTAACCACTATACCACCAGAGCTCCACAAGAGACTCTAAACTAAGAAAATCACATCAAAAGCCCTGACACAGCTCAGCATGGACCAGTTTCTAAATGCACCCCCTAGTAATGATAACCCAGGAATAAGTGCTCAATAACTAAAACAGGCAATGCATGAAAGAAAAAGAAATGGCTTTCCATGAGAAGGTATTTGTATAACTAACACCAACAATGGAGACCAGACAATAAAAATATTTATCTGGTGGACACTCCATTTCCTCCGCCTTTCAGGCTCATTCATGCTGGTTACACCGCAGGGGCAGAAACTCCCTGAGGGGCAGCCCCTCCTGTTCCTTCACTCACAGTTGTGTTTATATCCCTGCATCTCTTACCCGTCCCTATGTCCAAGTCTTCTTTCCCCACTTCCCTGACTGGGAGAGGAGCAGCCTTATGGGCGGTAAGAGTTGGGTGTTCCTGGGTGTCTGGTCCCATAAGAGCTTCCTCCAGAAGTGTGCACCGCCGGCCCAGGGAGGTGGGTGGGAGTAGGGATGGTAGGGTTGGGCAGGTGGAGTTCTCCACCTTATTGGTCAGAAGTTCATCAGGCTGCAGTGACTGGTGGGCAGCACTTGTGGCCCATGCTCAGAGCTTGCTTGCCTTACTTTCTGCCCTTGGGAGGCAGACTTAGGCACATTTGCTCTTCCTCTCAACACCCACACCTGAGTACACTGCTTATTATGTAGCTAGATGGAAGGTGGTGAATGTCCCAAGATTAGGATTGGATTTATGAGGATTGGAGAGACTCGTCTAGGCCTGGAGCTTGACTTAAACTTATGCTTAGATTTTACCAGAATTATGCTATAAATGTAATTCGTTACTCTCAAGCCTAAAAGTAAAGTGATATTTTGATTCCCATTGTTCCTTATCTGTACCACACCCCTAGGGATGTCTCCTGGGAAGGGAATGTGATTTTCAGTGCAGATGGGATGGGAATCCCTCAGGAAAATTCTCTACTTGAAACCTGAGATTCCCTGCCACTATCATGAAATGGTTTTCTTTCTCAGGAGGGGCAGATGGGACTAACAGACTGTGACTACTGTCTATTCTCTATAAGCAAGAGAGAGGCTGAGGAGCTTCATAACATGTCTGCCAATCCTTTGTTAAAAGTCCCTCTTCGTTCAGAAATTATGCTTGTTTGAATGTTATATTGCTACAAAACAATACAGAAAACTGTCCCTCCATGTCCCAAATGAAGTAAGAGAGCTGTCATTGTATATTATCTCAAGTTCACAATTTTTGCCTTGCTCCCACACCCTCTACCTCATAATGGTTGCTTGCTTATAAAACTTTAGAGATTGCAAATCTCAGGGAATCCTTCATGTTCAACCCAATTGCTATCAAGTTAGCAATGAATGGAAGTGAGTTTAAAAATCTCATCTTCAGGCAAAGGACTAGAGCAATGCAGAGAAAGGAGTGATGCTATTTGCACCTAACTTAACATGGAATAAAAGGAAAATGATGTTTCCAATTCATTCAAATGAAAAACAAATCAAAGTATAATCTCAGACAAGAAAAATATTCTACTTATGGAGATTCTAAGATTCCTGTGCCCATGACTATAAAATAAAAACAAAACCACTAGTAGCTGTCAAGTTGATTCCCACTCATGCTGATGCCACGTGTATCAGATTAGAACTGTATTCCATAGTCTTTCGATGGTTGATTTTTGAATGTAGATTCCCATGTCTTTCTTCTGAAGTCCCTCTGCGTGGACTCGAATCTCCAACTTTTTGGTTAGCAGCCAAGTGTATTGATTGTACCACCCAGGGATTCCGGACATGGCGATAGTGCCATCAAATATCACCAAACCCTACTTCTATTTCTGACTTATCAAACCAAAGAGGATCATACTGAAGATGAGATTTTGGAGTCTTTTAAAAAAATTTTATTTGCCATTATATTTTGGCTTTTATTCCTTTCATTTCCTCAAAAACATTTTTGATAGCATTTATCTCTTCCCTTACTATTGGGCATGTTTCTATTACAAACCATGCATAAAGGAATTTCCTTGTGCATAATTTTGGTGCATACCATGATACTTAGAGGGATTTACCTTAAGATACAAAAATGAGTGAACAAAATTTAAGGCACACTGCATTGATTCAGCTCTTGCTCTTACCGCCGCTCTCTACTCCTTGATCTCCCTAACCACAGCAGAGGAAAGGTGGCAGACCATATGATTTGTGCTGTTTCTAAAAATTAACCCATTGTTGTAGAGTCGATTCTGACTCATAGTGACCCTATAGGACAGGCTAGAACTGCCTCATAGGGCTTTCAAGGTTGTAATCTTTACAGAAGCACATTGCCACATCTGTCTTCCATGGAACAGCTGGTGGGTTCTAAACTTTGACCTTTTGTTTAGCAGCTAAGTGCTTAACCACTGCACCACCATAGCTCCTATGTCCTGTTTCTAGTCATAGAATTGAAGTGGCAGGAGGCAAGTGGATCAGTGTTACAGCATTGAGTCTACTTGGTGGCTGGTCTGACTCTGATATTGCAGGAAGGTTTTAGTAAATTGGATCTTGACTTGTTTCTTTTGACCACATTCTTTTCTCTGATTTCCACAAAGGCATTCCTTTCCTGAGACTTATGTTTTACAGGACCTGAGTTTTCTCTTCCTTTCATAAATATGCAGCGTGCTGAAATCTTACTCTAAATTCCTGGAAACAAGAATTTTGCTGCTTGCTACTGGACAATGTTACTTTATCTTAGCTCAAGTTCTTGGGCATTCCCAGGCAATTTGCCTCACTCCGTTGAAGTACCACATTCTAAGCTCTGAATCTCAGTGGTCTGGCCTGTCCCACTCCCGGACGAGTCTGAGTCTGATTCTCGCACCATCAAGTTTGCAGCAACAGTGGAGTTGTTCCTACTACCTCTGAGCCCTGTTGTTCAGCCATTCTCAGTAACCCAGGGAAAACTTACACTCTTGTATATTAACAGAGCATTGATGATCCTGATTATTTGACTCACTGAACTTGCATTAAAACTTCGTAAAATTCAAAGGCATGCTTAAGTAATTTGAAGTTCAATCAAATCAACAGGATGATTGTGAAGAGAAAGGGGATTTAATGACACCTTTGATGATAGAAACCAAGTAGTTTTACCTGGAGTCAAATCTGACTTGATTCTGTTTTTTCTTCATTCCAATTCAGGCTACAATGGTCAAAAAACAAAACAACACCATTGCTGACCACAGGGTTTCCAAGGCGTAAATCTTCGCAGATGCAGACCGCCATATCTTTCTCCTGTGGGGCATCTGGTGGATTTGAACCGCCAACCTCCCCGTTAGCAGCCAAGCACTTAACTACTGCACCTCCAGGGCTCCTACAAAGATACCTATCCATAATCCTTGTGTTAGTTATCTAGTGGTGCTATAACAGCAATACCACAAGTGGATGGCCTTTAATAAAGAAAAATTTATTCTCTCACAGTCTACTAGGTTTGAATTCAGGACACCAGCTCCAGGGGAAGGCTTTCCCTCTTTGTCTGCTCTGGGGGAAGGTCCTTGTCATCAATCTTCCCCTGGTCTAGGAGCTTCTCAGTGTAGGGATCCTGGGTCCAAAGGAGGCACTTTACTCCTGGCACTACTTTCTTGGTGGTATGAGGTCCCCCTGTCTCTTCACTTGCTTATTTCTTTTATATCTCAAAAGAGATGAACTCAAGGTACAACCTAATCTTATGGATTGAATCCACACTCATTAATTTAACTGCCTGTAATCCAGCCTCATTAATATCCCAGAGGTAGAATTTACAGCACATAGGAAAATCACATCAGATGACAAAATGGTGGACAATCACACAATACTGGTGATCATGGCCTAGCCAAATTGATACATATTTTGGGGGGTCACAATTCAACCCATAGCAATCCTTGATTACAGTGTTTCAGCTGGCAATGTAGTTTCTAATTCAACAATACCAGACTTTCTTACAATACACGTTCTCTATACTCTGAGAGTCTTAAAGTAGATAAATTTCAAAGTACTAAGTTCAAAGGCAGTGAACCAGGACAGCATCTACAAAAAATACAAGACTATGTATCAACACCCAGATGCAGAAGAGCCCACTTCTCATCTCTTTGGCATCTAACACTTGTGGCATTCATCCTTTCCTTCTACCCAATTCTCCCTGGGCTGGAAAGCTGCAATTTAGGAATCAATGGAGAATATGGTCTAGATCAACCAGAAGAGGGGTTAATATTTCTGCCTGCTGCTCCCTCTGCTCAGAGTCTTTCATAGGGAGAAATGTAATCATAACAATGTGGAAATCAGATACCCTGTACTTTTTCTTCAAGATAACTAGGGACAAAGAAAGGGACAAAACTGGAGAAAATGAAAAATATTTTAAAGAAGTAGAAAAGAAAGGGGTTTCCAAGGCATAAAGAGAACTGAATTTTTAGGAGAGAACTGAGTTAAATAAATTAGCTGAACTCATATTCCCAGATACCAAATAGTCTATTTATTATAATACACGCAATTCAACAAGTATTTATTGAGAATCTATTAGTATGCCTTCTCTGAGTATTAGCTATTCAGAGTCAGAGAAGAGATGTAACACCCAAACCCTGCATTCATTATTGGCAATGAAATATCCTCTACTATCTTCCATAGCTGATCGGAAGCATTAGATTTATGTACAAAATTGTAAGTAGGTACACGTATGAATTTAGTCGTACTGCATGCTGGTTCAAAGAGTATTTTTAATGCAGTGGGGTTCCCTGACATGCTCAGGGCAGTGAGAGAATCAGATCTTGAATTACGCTCAGTTTCTGTTTTTTTTTTTTTATTATTATCTCGTGTTTTCCTCCTATACTTGAGTGTCTCATACCTCAGAGAAGCAAACCAAGGGAAGACTACTTGTTGCTTCCCTAGCTGTTGTGTTTCACATTTCATGACATTAATGAAAGAGCATTCATCCAATTTCATGTGTCCCTGAGATCCCTCAGGACCTCTGATTATTCTAAATGATGGAAGACATTGTCCAGATAAGAAATCCAGCATCATTTCTTGGTATGTTTCAAAATCTGGAAAGCCTTCAATTTTCAAATGAGGAAAATTAGATTACAGTGAATACATACTATCTCTGCCTAACCTTGCTCCCTAATCATGAGTAAAAAGGAAATTATCTGAAGAATTGTTTAGTACAGTCTTATCAAGTTACCATAATCAAATCATCATTTCCATCCCACAGCAAAATGTGATGAAATTACGAGGCCAAGCCATTAAGTACTTCAAAGATTGCTTTTAATTATAAACAGTTTAATATATGTTTATAAAAATTGGCCTTAGGCCAGCATTTGATGGGAGTTTTTGTGATGGTCTTGCCATCCTTGGGTACTGTAGTAACATTTCATGAGTCTCTTATGGTTAGGCATTGTCTTATTTTCTGATTCCAGATTCTTAGATCATATTTTCACACTCTTTAATACTGTGAGAATTAGAAATATCTCTGTATTTTCGAGGAGAATTTTATGTGTGTGTTGGGGGACGGAGGAAGAGGAGGCACGATGTTGAGGGAGTGGGTGCTGAGATTATAAAGGGAGGAGGATGTCCCAGCCACATAGAAACCCACAGAGCAACTTGCAATGGCACACAGTACGTTTTTGGGATGGTAAAGTATGAAGACCATCTTTCATTCTTTGAAAATATTTTTCACTTACATGACAATGCATGCTTTTTTGTAGTAGATCTTGAAGCAAACGACTTCATCAAAGCGGGACTTCTAAATAGTAATGTAGGTAGAAAATCAGGTAAATTATTCATGTGGATGACTTATTCTTGACTAACTTATAAAGTCTATTCTCCTACCCCACACCAACTGAAGAGATGACTATTAAACTTTTAAAATTTCATAAATAAATGGCCAAGCCAAAAGAGGCATATGACAGAACAAGCAAAACTAGCTATAGCTAAATATTGCAATTGCATCTATCATTTCTCCAAGGACCATCAAATTCAAACATGAGACTATCTCATCACAGTGAACTTAATAACATGAGGCTTCTTGGGAAACATGAAAATAATCAGCATCAAGTAGGAAAAAATTCACATATGTGTGAAGACAAGCAAATCAAAATAGATAGGAAACAGCATCAGCACGGAGTTTAAACTACCTTCAGAAATCTGCAACCAGATTAAGTTCCTCAGGGATTTTAGGTGTTTCAGTAATGGCCTCTAGCTTTTCAGCTGAAATTTATTTCATAAACTGATAAGCATATGATACACATTTCTTGACTTATTCCCAAAATTCAGAACAAAAATAAAAAAAAACTTGAACAAACATAGTGACCATCATTTTCCCCTTATGAAAAACACGTTTACCACTCAGTCCAATTTGGGATGTTGTCTTTTTGTTGATCATTATTTTAGACTACCGATCTCAGGGAGGTTAAACAACAACCTTCTTGCTAAATTGCTATCATCCTAACTATGCCTTTCTACCCACACTGTCCTTTCTGTTCATTCTGAAGCAAGCAAAAAAAAAAAAAGTCCAAAGTGGTCAAGATAAGAAATCAATGCAAGCAGAAACAGAAAAACCAAACTTCCTGCGGTGGAGTGGATTTTGACTCATAGCAACACTATAAGACAGAATAGAATTGCCCCATTGGGTTTCCAAGTCTGTTAAGTCTTTACAGAAGCAGGCTGCCACATCTTTCTCTAGAGGAGCAGCTGGTGGGTTGGAACCGCCGACCTTTTGGTTAGCAGGTGAGCATGTTAATCACTGTGCCACTAGAGCTCCTTAACGCAAGTAGAAATTCATATTTTATTAATAGTAATTATTCTAACAACAACCACATTGATTGATTATGCCCAATATTTTCTTCTTTAACCAATTTTGCAACTCCCAAGAACCTGTTAAAAACCCGTTACCATCCAGTCGATTCCGACTGATAGTGGCTCTATGGGACAGAGTAGAGCTGCCCCACAGGGTTTCCAAGGCTGTAATCTTCATGCAAGTAGACTGCCACATCTTTTCCTGTGGAGTGGCTGGTGGGTTTGAATCACTCATCTTTCGGTTAGCAGCCAAGTACTTAACCACTGTGCCACCAGGGCTCCTTTTTCAAGAACAGAAGGATAATATTGTATAGTAACTCAATCAGTTGATGATTTATTGGTTATACTATTTTGTAGGTATTAAGACTAAAAGCCACTTATTGCAAATCAAACTATTTAGAAAGTGCTTCCAGCCATGCTTCCAATGTTCACCTGCTGGTATTTGGGTCCCAGCTACGTAATAAGTTCTCTGTGTTACCTTGGGAAGTTCCATAATCTATAATCTCTCCAGTGGGAACTCCTGGGGTCAGGTAATTAGTGGAGTTTTGTACTGAGACCAACTCAGTGAGCCCGTTGTGTCCTAGAAACCATCCTATTGATATTTTCCAGTTCCTGAATGTAGATTTGTAAAAGGTACAGTCAGCAACTCACCCATGTTGACGCATGGAATAAGGATATTATATTGAGAGGGGCCAAGTTAGAAGCTCCTGGAGATGCCCACACTATCAAAGCTGCATATCTGGAAAAGCCTGAGAGATCGGTGTCACCATAAAAGATCTGAAACATGCAGAGTTGGTGATTTTTATCACATTCATTTTAGTCTCACATTCCAAATGTGGAATATGGAGGAGTATATCGATCTTGAAGAATTACAGGTGATTAAACTAAATTAAGTGGTGATTCCAATCGAAGCTACTATTCTAGACATGAGTCTATACTAGAGGAAATCAATATATTCCATGGCACCTACAACTATTGTCCTAAAGGCCATTTTTTCTTTGTTACCTACCTCAGTAATCAAAGACTACCGTGAACAGTTAGTTTTCACCTGGCAGGCATGGTAGTACCTTTCCCCATTTTACATCCAGGGTACATCAATTCTTAAACTTTGTGCCATAATTTAATATGTAGAGAATTTGATTGTCTTACATCCCATAGGACATCATTGTCATTTGCCATAATGATGGCATTATGCTGATTGGATCTGGAATGCAAAGGGCAGCGATCCTAGATCTGATAGTAAGGCACAGGTATTCTAGTGCATAGAAAATAAATCCCATGAGACTTCAAGGGTCACCTACTTAAGTAAAATTTCTGAAGGCTCAGGGATCTAGGGCATGTTGTGATATGTCCCCCAAATGAAAGACAAACTGCTGACTGGTAAGAAATACGCACCCTTATCACACTTCTTTGGATTACAAAAGAAATATATTCAGGCTTCATTCTATTCATTAAGTAACATAAGCCTCCAGGCAAAGTTTTGTAACGAAGCAATGCTTTCTTATACAGATAAATGCTCCACTTCCTAAAAAGAGCTCTTCCTTTGCTATGGGCCTTGTTGGAGACCAAATGCCTGATTTGGTAGATAGAGATTCTGTGCCTAGCACAGACCCTAACATACAATAGGCAATCAATAATTATTAGTTGCATAAAAGAGTGAGTGACCAAATGAATGACCATGGGCAACAAATGATCATGCATCTTAAACCTCCATTAATGAACAATATCGTCTTGTTTCAACAAGACATGCAGTCAAGCAAATTCAGCAACACTTTGTTGTCAAGTAAATCATATAATATCAGGCACGAGCAATTCCTGAAGAAGTAAGTAAGGTGCAGGAGCAACTGGTTCATATTCCAACACCATCTTTTTCCTATTGCCCCTTCATCATTCTCTCAATCCTCACCTCATGGGGGAGTTCCCTATCATCAATGGAGTCAGGAAGGAAAAATAAACAAACAAAAAAACTGGGTTACATGTACTTCCGTATGTGCTAATATCAGGTAGAAGTGGATTGCTCTTGCATAAGGTCTCCAGCCGAAGGTGGACTTGAAGGGAAATCCTGTCAGTGGGGGTTGAACTTCCAGTGGCCTCTGGTTGCTCACTTTGCTTGGAAGGATTAGTGCTGGAGGAAGAGATCTATACTCATTTGGTGAGCAGAGTCAATGTTTTGACATGATGGAGGACTGATGACAAAGAAGTCTAAGGAAGGTATATGCCGATGGGTCTCTCAGAACGTCTAATGTGATCCTTGCTTAAATAGCTTTAGTTAGGTGGACAAAATGGCTTCCTTTGTTAATGTCAGTCAACCTCTTACCCTGGCTACATCTTTAATAGACTCATGAAAAAAAAAGTAGCCAGGATGTCACAATAGAGGTTACGCATTGGCTCAACACTCGCCAGGGCCCCTCTGACTATTGCCACTGCTGAGCATGCATTTCCTAGCAGTATACGCTAATGGAAGGAGAAGGCTAATGGCATCACAATGGCTAAATGCTAGGCTGCTAATCAAAATGTTGGCTGTTCAAACCCACTAGTGGTTCATGGGAGAAAAGACCTGGTGACCTGCTCCCATCAAGATTAAAAATGAACAAACAACAACAACAAAATCAAACCCATTGCTGTCAAGTCCACTCTGATTCACAGTGGCCCTACAGACCAAGGAGCCGCCATGGTGTATTCTAACGGCCAACCTTTGCGTTAGCAGCCAAGCTCGTAGCCACTGTGCCACCAGGGCTCCTCCAAGAAGATTACAGCCTGGGAAACCTGATGGGGGAGTTCTACTCTGTCCTGTAGGGAAACTTTGAGTTAGAATTGACTCGTGGGCACAAAACTACAACCGAGGCTAATGATGAGTGGGGGAGGAAATCTGGTAGAAGGTTACAATCTTGTACCTCAGAAGGGAGGCCATTTTTTCTTCCCTGGAACAGGTTTTGATACGGTATAAAATTTTGCTTCATTTGACTTCCGTATTTCTTCAGGTAACTTCCTCAATGGACTTAGTAATGACTTCTTCAAGTCCTGGTATCCCGAACAATGTAATGGGAGAAGGGGCTCATTTTAAGAAAAAATAAAGCAATGGGTAAGTTCAATGAGTTATTTCATGTAGTTCACAGTTTTTTCCACAAACGCCATCACATAGAAACATTTGACTTTGTAACAATAACAGAATGACCTTTTCAACACTGAGATGTGCCGTGAGACACATCTAACAGGTTGTGAATTATGCTCCAAACCACTGACCAGTATATGAAACTATTTCTCTCGTAGAAAGATTACAAAGGCCCAAAAATCAAACAGTGAAAGTGGGAGGGCCATCTCATAATTAGAACCTTTTCATGACTGGTGGATATTCTCCAGCTCTCGGGTTCATTGGGAAGCTGCTTTCCCACTGACGGTGCATGCTGCTGCAAGGCAGGGGCCTTTATGACTATGTAAAACTGGAGAAATAGGCATGTGCTGCAATCACAGTTTCTACAGGGTGTTGTATGAGGTGTGTGCATTTTTGGTAGGAAAAACATAAATTTTGAAAAAAATTTGGGGACACATATGTCCCAGTGGACTTGGAGGAGGGATTCTGCAGATAAAATTGGTAGGACAATGTTTGTCCCTCTGGACTCTAACGGTAGACTTGTGGGAGAAGGCAAGAAAAAAATCCATACTGACTACCAAAAATTCAACAATACTCAATGATTCAGCATGCTCCCATTTATGAAAACAAATGGTATCAACAAAAAATTCAAAGCAGGAAATAATTGGGTCTTGAAAGGGTTGTTAATGTGTCCAAAGACGCGCTCTCAAAATTTTTCCTTCCCATCTTGTGACTTAGGCATTTCTGGTGTCTTATACTCGAGAGAAATATTTTGTCAAGGTCACACCAATGGTCCATTCGACTGAAGGTTATGACTGTTCACTGGCCATTTTAGTTTTCCCTTGTCACTGGAACATCAAGCCCAAAAAAGACCTACGGTATTGTCTGACATGATAAAAAAACATGATAGATCCTGGAAATAGGATTGTGGGCAGGGAGGAGCTTTTCTCAAAACTGGGTGATTTTCTTGTAGTGTTGTCAAGTCCAGTAGTATTAATTAGTGGAAAACTCCATTCAAGCAGCACCAAAAAGGGCTGAAATCCTTCAAGAATATAGGTTTAAATCACCCCAGAGGTAAAGATCATCAACCAACTGGGTTGCTGGTTTAGGATGAAGGAAGAAATAGTTGGTAAAAGAAGGAAATCATAAAAATTAGCTTTGAGCTGGTAACTTGTGGCAGAAACAATGACTACAGTAACTGCCCATATTTTCTTCCATGATATTATATATGTATCTGTATCAAGAAAACCCTGCGGGGCAGATCTACACTGTTACATGGGATCACTATGAATCAGAATCAACTCAATGACATCCAACAATGACAACAACATCTAACTCTATTTCTATATCATCTATATCTATAGAAATAGAGGTATTTGTAGAGATACAGACATAGAGATATATAGAGATACAGATATGGAGATAACTACAGAGATACAGATTGCTTTCTTGCTTTTATCTTTGTGCTGGATAGTCTCCTTCATTCCTCAGGTCTACTTCCTATTCTTCCCACAAGTTCTGCCTGCAGAGCTGATCTCTATGTACAACATCAGCTAGATTTCCTTACCCTTTGGTAAGGAACCAAGGGCTCTGGCAGGAGACGAGAAGGAGGGAGAATAAAGAGGTCAGGGTATTTATTCCCCTAGCTCTCTCCCTGCCAGGCTGTGACAGTACTGCTATTTTCCGTTTAAGGACACAGCTTTGCTCAGTCAGCCCTTACTTAGAGTTACATGTCTCACAGGATTTTAGTAAACCACTCCCTCTGCTTGTCCCTTTAGGCCCAGGCAGGGTCATGACATTATGGATTGAATCGTGTTCCCAAAAAGCCATGTTTGGAAGTAGGATTTTTCTTTGAAGATGTTATCAGTTAATAAGGTCATACTGGAGTAAAACAAAAAACCATTGCTGTTGAAGTAACCCTATAGGAGAGAGTAGAACTGCCCCATATGGTTTCCAAGGAGCAGCTGGTGGATTTGAACTGCTGATCTTTTGGTTAGCAGCCTGAGCTCTTAACCACTGTGCCACTAGGGTTCCAAGGGTAGGTGCTAACTCCTTCTAAGCAGTGTCTTATAAAGGGGTGAAAAAGAGACAGAGACTCATAGGGGGAAAACAGATGTCATGTGAAGATGAGTCTAAAATGCCCGGAGCTATCAGAAGCTGAAAGAGACAAGGAAGAATCTTCCATTGGAGTAGACAGGAAGTGCATGGCCCTACCGACACCCTGAGGTCAGACTCCTCACCTCCACAGCCGTGAGACAATAAATTGCTGTTCTTTAAAGTCACCCGCTTTTCCAAATTTTGTCATGGAAACCCTAGGAAACTAACATATGTGCTCTCATTGTCCTAACCCTGGGGTTCTGTACTGCTCATTATTGATTTTCCTTAACCCCACCTATACCTTTTGTATGTAGAGCAGTCATTCAAACAGAACAAGGGGATACAGCACAGTTTAAAATTGGAAAAGATGTGTGGCAGGGTTGTATTTTTCACCTTACTTATTTAATCTATGTGCTGAACAAATAATCAGAGAAGCTGGGCTATATGAAGAAGAACGTGGCAACAGGATTGGAGGAAGACTCATTAACAACCTGTAGTATGCAGATGACACAACCTTGCTTGCTGAAATTGAAGAGGACTTGAAGCACTTACTCATGAAGATCAAAGACCACAGCCTTCAGTATGGATTACACCTCAACATGAAAATGGAAATTTTTGCAACAGGACCAACAAGCAACATCATGGTAAATGGCAAAGAAATTGAAGTTGTCAAGGACTGCATTTTTTTGGATCAATGATCAGTACTGAAGAAAACAGCAGTCAAGAAATCAAAGATTTACATTGGGCAAATCTGCTAGAAAAGAACACTTTAAAGTGTGAAAAAGCAGAGATGTCACTTTGATGACTACGATGAACCTCACCCAAGCCATGGTATTTTCAATCATCTTATATGCATGTGAAAGCTGAACAATGAAAAAGAAAGACAAAAGAAGAAGAATTAATACATTTGAATTGTTGGCAAAGAATGTTGAATATACCACGAACTTCCAGAAGAATGAACAAATCTGTATTGGAGAAAGTATAGCCAGATTATTCCTTACGGGCAAGAATGGTGAGACTTCACCTTGCTTATTTTGAACATGTTATCAGGAGGGACCAGTCCCTGGAAGAGGACATCATGCTTGGTAAAGTAGAGGATCAGCAAAAGAGAGGAAGTTCCTCAATGAGATGGATTGACACGGTGACTACAACGATGGGCTCAAACAGAGCAATAATTGTGAGGGTGATGCAGGACTGGGCAACATTTCATTCCATTATACATAGGGTCCCTATGAGTTGGAGCTGGCTTGATGGAACCTAACAACAACAACATTGATGGTGAATTTTAAATTTAAGCCATAGGCTACAGAACATCAAGATGGTATTCCGAATAAACTGGAGAAGGAATAAACAGCTCAGATAAAATTACAGTGACTGATGAAACTTTAGATCTCTTCCTCTTTTGGGATAAAGAGAGTGGGCTGTCATTTGTAAAAGGAATAAACCAAACCAACCAAACAAAAAACCCAAACTCATTGCCGTCCAGTAGATTACGACTCATAGCAACCCTATAGGACAGAGTAAAACTGCCCCACAGAGTTTCTGAGGAGAGCCTTGTGGATTCTAACTGCCAGTGTTTTGGTTAGCAGCTGTAGCACTTAACCACTACACCACCAGGGTTTACCTGCATAAGGAATAAATGTATTATATTAAATGGTAGTATGCTGTTTGGAGTCCCTGGGTGGCACAAACAGTTAAGCACTCAGCTAGTAACTGGAAGTTTGGTGGTTTGAACCTACCCAGAGGCACCTTGGAAGAAGGTCTGGCAATCTGCTTCTGAAAGGTCACAGCCATTGAAAACCGTATGTAGCACAGTTGTACCGTGCAACGCCTGGTGTCACACATGGGATTACATGAGTCAAAATGGACTCGAGATGTAACTGGTTTTTTTTTTTTTTTGTATGTTATTGTTTTGCAGTTTTTTGTATATTTTAACTTGTGCAGAAGGATGCGGAAGGATGCCGAGCATACAAAGGGGTGGACTGTGATGGGTACTGTCGATTAGCTCACTCATCAGTTACTCTAACCGCCTTTGTTTATGCTGTTCTGTATTGCAGAAATAAGAAAGCTTAATAACTACACTAGCTCCTCATTCCATAGTTACTGAGATGTGTTTTTGCAGGGCTTTGATTTGTAACTGAGTTATGTAAGAAGGGAAACAGGTTAGGGCACCCAGTTTGCTGTCACAAATAGTGAGAGGTGGCAGGGCTCTGGATCCAGGGGCTCTGGTGGCAGTTCCTGATTTTGCAGTTGACTGTGTTTTTTTTATGTCTTTCTTAGGAGCCCTGGTGGTGCAGTGATTAAGAGCTTGGCTGTTAAGCAAAAGGTTGGCAGTTTGAATCCACCAGCTGCTCCTTGGAAACCCTGTGGGGCAGTTCTGTTCTGTCCCATTGGGTTGCCATGAGTCGGAATCGACTCTGTGTCAACGGGTTTGGGTTTTTTTTGTTTTTTTTTTCTAATGTCTTTCTTTAGTTTTCTGAACATGCCAGAAACAATAGTAATTCGAAGGGGCACTTTAGGTGTGTGATTTGCACAACAATCCTGGTCAGTTAGCCTAAGTGTCTATGAGCCATTCTGTTTCTACAAGCTAAAACGGAATCCTTTGCTTGCAACTTAATGGCCTGACAAATTAAAAAATCATATTTTGTTTTTTTATCATAGATGATAGGTACCACCCTGTTGTTAAATTGTGTCTACTCTCAAACCTGAAGGCAAAGAGTCTTAAAACTTTGCCTACTCTCAAAATTGTTTCCTTTGAGGCATTTTCTATAAGAAACTACTTCCTAAAAATTGAAAAATAAAGCATATCAAAGGGCCATCCAGAAACTCCTTTGTCAATATCAGATAATCCAATTAATTAATTAAATGATGTTTTGCAGTTACATATGTGAGTGGCAGAAAAAAACATTCGATTTAGCTACTCTGGGTTTCAAACGCAAGCAAGGATCTGGTAGGATTCTGAGCCTGCTTTCCAAGTGTTGCAGGTTGTAATTGCTGAGGGTGTTCCTGCAGCGGTCAGTAGTTCCACAGCTACGTTTATGGGGTATCATAACAAACATCTATCTCAGGCTGCCATGTGATCACACCTCTCTAAGACTGAGATAGAGTTGTTGTGATTTTCCTAATTCTCTCAATTTTCTTTCCTTTCTTTATAGAATGAGAAAGTTTATATTCCCAAGTTTGAAGTCATTCTTTCTCTTAAAAATTTTCTGGTCAGCATACGAAATGAATACAACTATATTAAAAACCTGCCTGTGTATGAAGAGGCTTAGCCAAAATTGTCCAGACTATTCAGAGTGATAACGAGTGTGTAGAGGGCTAGATATTTTCCTCTTCCCAGTTTTTGACAATGGCGTTTTAAATATATTTTTAAAACAGGTAATACATTCATTTTCTTCAAACATTAGATAGTATAAAATGGTAAACAGTGAAAATTTTCTCCATCACTCTTTCCCAGTGAGATTTAATTTTGACTTCAAGAAGCACTTCATATCTACAATGAAAGTATTTTTGTATGTGTTTACTATTCATTTAACAAAGTGATACAGAGCACTTATCATGTAACATGTACAGTTACAAGCACTTTACAAATATTACCTTATTTAATCCTCGTAACAACCTGATGTGTGGAACATTCGAAAATCCATAATCCCTTGTAATTGTGACCTAGGGGTCAGACATATTAGAATTCAAAATTACTTTTGATTAATGGGAGATATAACATACCCCAGTGAAGACTGGAGTAGCACACATAATTGCATGCATTAATATTTTTGCAGCAAAATTAATCAAATGAAGCTTCACAATCTGTAGGACAAAAAAAGAGTATGAATAGCTTCATGCCCACAAAGGTCAGGTTTTGGCATCAATTGGTTAGAAAAGTAACTTTTGGTTTTCAGCACTTTTTGAATTTCCGAGCTGTGAATAAGGGGTCTTGAAACTGTCAGTTGGAATTGACTTGATAGCAACTAACAACGTATCAACAACAGACCTTTATTTTACAAAAGAAATGAGGAACCTGAATCCCAGGGGTTTATGTAACAGCCAAAGTTACACAGCGAGTGTATTCATTCTCCAGGACTGCAGTAACAACACAGGCTGGGTGGCTCATAAGAACAGAAATTTATTGTTTCACGGTTCTAGAGGCTACCAGTCCAAATGTGGGGTGTTAGCAGGGCCATGTTCTCTCCAAAGGCTCTATATAAAAAAAAAAAAACAAATCCATTGCCATCAAGCCAATCCCAACTCATAGCCAAGTTAGGGTTTCTAAGGAGCACCTAGAAGATTTGAACTGTCAACCTGCTGGTTAGCAGCCAAGCTCTTAGGCACTGCACCACCAGGGCTCCAAAGGCTCCATGGCAAGAGCCTTTCTTCTCTTTCCAGCTTCTGGTAGCCCCAGGCATTCCTTGGCATTACATGGCTGTCTTTCTTGTGTGCGTCTCTTCTCCTGATTTATAAGGATACCACCCAATGGGATTAGGACCCACCCTACTCCAGTATGACCTCATGTTAATTTGACTGATAACATCTTCAAAGACCGAGGCCAAGTTCACAGGTACCAAAAGTTAGGATTTCAACATACCTTTTGGGGTTCACAATTCCATCCATAACTGCTAGTAAGGAGTAGATCTGAGATTTGAACCCATGAAATCTGATTTCGGCCTCTATCTGTCTGTCTGTCTGTCTGCCTGCCTGTCTGCCTGTCATCTATGTATATAAATCCAAGTATATTTTCCCATTTTTACAAAAATTGCACCATAATATACACATTATTCTGAACCACTTTTTTAAAACTTAACGTTATATATTAAAGATAGTTCCAATTTAATCCATGAAGTATTTTATTTATGGCTGGTGGTTCAAATCTACCAGTGGCTCTGGAAGAGAAAAGACTTGAGTGATTTGTTCCTGTAAAGATTACAGCCTAGGAACCCCATGAAACAGTTCTACTCTGCCCTACAGAGTCACTATGAGTCCGAATCGACTCAACAGCACAAAATAACAACATCAATATGCCATTTGGTAATGAGCTGTAATTGATTTACCAGCCCTCTCTTGATAACCATTCAGGTTGTGTCCTAATTTTTGCATGACAGCATAGGCAGTCCCTGCTAGGAGTAAGGTCATTCTGCCTCGTTTTCTTGTGGTTGATATCATGACTTTCAGTTTCGTCTTTGCTATTCCATTGTGACAAAAAGCTGAAGTATGTAGGAGTTTTTTAATAGGCCTCTGAGGGAAAAAATTGAAGACACACCTCACTACTGAGACTAGAATAAATTACCAATGAATCAATGGTTTTGATGTAAAAAATATACACGTATACTGCAAGAAACCAGAGGAAAGTCATTTGTAATATTGGAGTGGGAAGCTTTTTCTAATTATAACACAAAACCCTGAAGCTATAAAAACGCCTGATAAATTCATCTAAATAATGATTATAATAAAAATACATAATAACAATCCTGCATAGACAGTCAACCATGGAAAACAACAGATGGAGGAAGTAATTGCAAATTGTGTCAGAGGTAAAGGGATAATGTACCTACTAGTTAAAGAGTTAGAGGAAGACCAACAAAGTAATAGGAAATTGGGCAAAGGATAAAAATGGACAATTAGGCAATTGAAAAAAATAAACAATACAGTTTTTAAACACAGGGAAAGATACTCCGCCTTACTTATAATAGGGGAAATGAAAATCAGTTGTCTTTTTAAGCAATAAATAACAACAACAACAACAAAAACAAGACATTTAAATCTCGACATGTTTATTAGGTAACATACATTTAAAAAGCTTGCTTCTAAATTAAGTAAGGAAATAATAAAAAGGAAATTGTGGGAAGAGTAAGTAGGCTCAAATAATCTTGTCATTTTTATTGAAGGTTGGGAAAGGTCAAGGCAAACCGTCTGAATTTCTATCCCGTTTTTTATGTACACCGACAACAGAACGAGCATAGATTTAAAAGCTTTCAATAAAAGTCTCTTTATTCAAAGTGTTTATTTTTCCCAATTTTGTGATGTTTTCTCTGAGCACCACCATTTGTTACTTTGAGGATTCTTGAGAGTGCTATAAAGGAAAATCAAAAGGGAAGCTTTTCAACTTGGGATAATTTTGTCAGAATAGTACTATTTTGTACTGAAATAATCGTGAGTATTAGCCAATTCCAACATCAAATGCATTTCTTCAAATCTGGCCTTTTCTCACAAAAGGTTTTTGTCTTTTCATTCAGTGTAATATTGCTCAGACAACTCATTCAAAACTCGAAGACTATTTTGGGCTACGGGCTGCGTAGTAAATATCACTTAGATCTCTTGGGTTTTCTGTGCAACCTGAACTTTTGGTTGGGAGTCAAAGTCAGCATCTAAAGCCAAGTTTTGAAAACTAAAGCATAATTGCAAAGAAGCAGGTAAAAACCAAACTTTTGAAGAATGGGAGAAATGAGTCCAGGACAGAACTGAGGTCAGACAGGAACTGAAGGAAACAGACTGTGAGGTTCTAGGCTTTGAATCTGGAGACAAGTATCGAGAAGTGCAAAATGGGAAGAAAAGTAAAGCAGAGATAGGAGAGTACTGAGGACACGCTCTGTTTACCATTTCCTTTGAGGTAGACCGGAACAAAGTTTTGGTTTCTCTGTGGGTTTTTATATGTTGAAAAGGAGTTTATTAAGCTCTCTGTCTGCTGGAATCCAAGTTTCTTTACACTCCAGAAACTGCTGTTAGTGTTTCCAGTGAACAGACTAGCCTGGCCATACCTGATGGGGCTGGATGACTATTTGACCAACGACTATTTGACTAGCTTCCCAGGTGGTGGCCTTCAACCAAAGCACCCAATGCTGAATGGCATCACCTTCACGATGACTCTAGCAGAAGGTATTGTGAATAGCCCTGGTGGCACGGTGGTTAACCGTTCAGCTGCTAACCAAAAGGTAGGCAGCTCGAATCCACCAGCCACTTCTTGGAAATGCTATGGGATGGTTCTAACCTGTCCTGTAGGGTTGCTCTCAGTTGGAATCCACTTGGCAGCAAAGGGTATGTGTGAGTTAGGAGCAAGCATATTATATAGCCTCATTAGCATGGCTCGTCTTAAGCAGTGTTTCAGGGTTTTTGAGGTCTGGCTGCCCTGGAACTTATGTTTCTCTCTCTCTTTTTTTTTTTTTTTGTAAATTTGAAGATTTCCTCTGTAACTAAGATTTCTATCTTCTTATTTCTGCTTTGTCCTTAAAAAAACCCTTAGTATTTAAGATAAACTGAAAGGGTCTCTGTTCCTTGATAAAAAGTTTTCATTCTCTGAACAACAAGACCTTAGAACTTCCTTTAGGTGTCCTGTTTCTAACCCTTCTTTCTATACTTGCGGGATTTCCAAGCCATGCATCTCAGTGGGAGGCAGAGACCTCTGCTCACTAGATTTGATGAAAGTCGTCTTTCCAAGTCCCAACTCCAGCTGGGGATGTGACCTAAGTCCATCCATCTGATGTACCTGCCCTGGATTTCAGCAAAGGAGCTAGTGACCGAGAAAACTCAGAACTCCACGGAGTCCTCTCCTGGAGGGTTGTAGTTACTACCTCGTTTTCCCAAGGTAACAGTGATAACGGTTTGAAGGCAGTGGGCTGACAAAAGCATTGCAAATCGCAGCATCTGCACTCAGCAGACAGCAGTATGCCTCGTGGAAAGTTCTGTAGTGTGATGTTTACATGTTTTTCTTGACTGTGTGGCTTCTAGGTCAGCTCTCCCACCCTCCTGAAGATCCTGTTAGCTACCCAAGATTATTTAAAAAGCTCTCTTTCTGATTATATTAGCCGAAGTTGGCTTCACTGTTTGCACAGCCCTGACAAAACCATTTGTCAAAAAAGATAGTAAATCCAACTTACGTGTCTGAACTTCCCTTACGCCTTAGACTGCCCAGTAAGCAGAACTTCTGTGGCAGTATTTGCTAAGACGAGAGAGAATGGAATTTCAGTGCTTCAGAAAACGATCTATCAGACATTGTGTACAATACCATACGCTTTTACTTTCACTGTGAATGCGCTCTAATTCTCTAGGACAGGAAGAGTCTAATCTGGTATTTTGAATTTATCTGCTTAGCTCTTTTTTTCTTGGAGAAGTGAAGGGCAGATTTAAGGAAGAGGGCGAGGGATAAAAAAAGAAATGAAATGAAGAAGACATAGGAAAACAGCATTTATTATGAAGGAATTTAGACACAGGGTGATGTTTAAGAGAACTTCTTCTTTTGGTCTCCATTAAGAAAAGGTTCTAACTGGTGTGAGCATGAATCAGGTGCTAGTCTGGGGAAGAAATACTTCGATTTCTCAAGTGTAACCAAGGTTTGCTCTCAGGACCTGAAAGGCCTCAATTTGGATTTCAGAATCAATTCCTAATGGGCTTCTAGAGAGAAAGTAAAAAAAGGGAGGTGTGAAATTGGGGGTTTCCCCGTTGAGCTACCTTGAAAAGAACAAATTCAGACATACAATATAGATGGAGCCAGGAGGAATGCAGACCTTATTCGCAAAATAAAAATAGATCATTCCACGCTTTATCCATGGACACCCATGTCAACTGCTCTTCCTACGATCCAGTGTCCACTTGTGTCCACTTTCTTCACTTCTCTTGGTCTCATGATGGATGACCTTCTGTTGACCTGAAATACAGAATTTACAGTTTACTAATGGAGAGTTCTATAATATATATGAGGGAGTCTTTAGACAGAAAGGCAAGTAAGAACAAATGTATCCAAGTACCCAGGATTTTGGCACAGACAACATAGAACAGAAAAATGAGTAAGGTCAGGATGTACGGACATCAGCTAGAGTGACTGTTTGTCCTAAGTTTCCTGGAAAAGTCCCAGTTTAGGACTGTTGGCCTGGCAGAATGATTAATAGTAAGTACTCCCTTTTCATTCTCAAAAGTGTCTGAACAATAAATCCTACGGTTAACATTGCTGTTGTTAGGTGCTGTTGAATTGGTTCTGATTCATGACGACCCTGTGTAAACAGAATGAAACACTGCCTGGTGCTGCACCATCCTCACAATCCTTGTTGTGCTTGAGCCCATTGTTGCAGCCACTGTGTCAGTCCATCTCTTTGAGGGTCTTCCTCTTTTTTGCAGACCATCTACTCTACCAAGCGTGATGGCCCTCTCCAGGGACTGGTCCCTCTTGATACCATGTCCAAAGTACGTGAGACAAAATCTCTCCATCCTCGCTTCCAAGGAGCACTCTGGCTGTACTTCTTCCAAGACAGACTTGTTCACTGTCCTGGCAGTCCATGATATAGTCAATATTCTTCACCAACACAATTCAAAGGCATCAGTTCTTCTTCGGTCTTCCTTATTCTTTGTCCAGCTTTCTCATGCATATGAGGCAACTGAAAATACCACGGCTTGGATCAGGTGCAACTTAGTCCTCAAAGTGACATCTTTGCTTTTGAACACTTTAAAGAGGTCTTTTGCAGAGATGTGCCCAATGCAATATGTCATTTGATTTCTTGACTGCTGCTTCCAAGTGTATTGATTGCGGATCCAAGTAAAATGAAATCCTTGACAACGTCAGTCTTTTCTTCGTTTATCATGATGTTGATGATTGGTCCAGTCGTGAGGATTTTTGTTTTCTTTATGTTGAGGTGTAATCCATACTGAAGGTTGTGGTCTTTGATCTTCACAAGTAAGTGCTTCAATCCCTCTTCATTTTGTGCAAGGTTGTGTCATCTGCATATCTCAGGCTGTTAATGAGTCTTCCTCCGATCCTGATACCACATTCTTCTTCCTATAGTCCAGCTTCTTGGATTATTTGTTCAGCATACAAATTGAGTAAGTATGGTGAAAGGATACAGCCCTGACACACACATTTCCTGATTTTAAACCATTCGGTATCCCCTTGTTCTGTGTGAACAACTGCCTCTTGAGGTATGTACTGGTTCCGTGGAGCACAATTAATGTTCTGGAATTTCTGTTCTTCACAATGTTATCCATAATTTGTTATGATCCACACAGTCAAAAGCCTTTGCATAGTTAATAAAACACAGGTAAACATATTTCTGGTATTCTCTGCTTTCAGCCAGGACCTTTCTGACATCAGTAATGTTATCCCTTCTTCCATGTACTCTTCTGAATCCGGTTTGAATTTCTCACAGTTCACTGTCAATGTACGGCTGGAACTGGTTTTGAATGATCTTCAGCAAAATTTTTTTTCATGTAATATTAATGGTATTATTTGATAATTTCTACATTCTGTTGGATTACCTTTCTTTGGAATAGGCACAAATATGGATCTCTTTCAGTCATTTGGCCAGGTAGGTGTCTTCCAAGTTTCTTGGTATAGACGAGTGAGCATCTCCAATGTTGCATCCGTTTGTTGAAACATTTCAATTGTTATTCCGTCAATTCCTGGAGCCCTGACTTTCACCTGCCTTCAGTACAGCTTGAACGTCTTCCTTCGGTACCATTGGTTCTTGATCATATGCTACCTCCTGAAATGGTTGAACGTCAACCAATTCTTTTTGGTACGGTGACTCTGTGTATTCCTTCATCTTCTTTTGATGCTTCCTGCATCATTCAATATTTTGGCCATAGAAAGCTTCAAAATTGTAACCTAGGTTTGAATTTCTTCTTCAGTTCTTTCAGCTTAAGAAATGCTGAGCATGTTCTTCCCTTTTGGTTTTCTAACTCCAGGTCTTTATGCATTTCATTATAATACCTTACCTTCTCTTCTCAAGTTGCTCTTACAAATCTCCCATTCAGCTTTTTTACTTCATCATTTCTTTCTTTTGCTTTAGCTACTCTATGTTCAAGAGCAAGTTTCGAATTTTCTTCTGACATCAATTTTGATATTTTTTTCTTTTTTGTCTTTTTAAGGACCTTTTGCTTTCTTCATGTCCTCGATTTCATCCTACAGCTAGCCTAACCTTCAGTTATTAGTGAATTAAAGCTATTCATGAGATGGTCTCCAAATTTAGATGGCCTCCAAAATACTCACGGTCATATTTTGGCTCTTGCGGACTTGTTTTAATTTTCTTCAGCTTCAACTCGTACTTGCATATAAGCAATTGATGTCCTCTTCTGCAGTTGCCCCCTGGCCTTTTTCTGGCTGATGATATTGAGCTTCTCTGTCGTCCCTTTTCACAGATGTAGTCAATTTGATCCCTGTGTATTCCATTTGGCAAGGTTCATGCATGTAGTCGTGATTTTTGTTGTTGAAAAAAAGGTAGTTTCAATGATAGGTCATCGGTCTTGCAAAATTCTATTATGTGATCTCTGGTTTCATTTCTATCATCAAGGCCATGATTTCCAACTACTGATCCTTCTTCTTTGTTTCCAACTTTTGCATTCCAATCACCAGTAGTTATCAATGCATCTTGATTGCAGGTTTGGTCAATTTCAGAGTGCAGAAGTTGGTAAAAATCTTAAATTTCCTCATTTTTGGCCCTAGTGATTGGAGCATCAATTTTAATAATAATCGTATTAACTGGTCTTCCTGGTAGGCATATGGATATTATCCTATTAATAACAGAGTTATACTTCAGGATAGATCTTGAAATATTCTTTTTGATGATGAATGCGATGTCATTTCTCAATTTTTCATACCTGCAATTTAGGCTGTTTGATTATCTGATTCAAAATGGCCAATACCAGTCCATTTCAGCTAACTAATGCCTAGGATATTGATCTTTATGTGCTCCATTTAATTTTTGATGACTTCCAATTTTCTTAGATTCATACTTTGTTCAGTGCCCATTCTGATTATTAATGGATGTTTACAGCTGTGTTATGGATTGAATTGTGTCCCCGAAAAATATCTGTCAGCTTGGCTAGGTCATGATTCTCAGTATTGTATGGTTGTCTACTATTTTGTCATCAGATATGATTTCCCTGTGTGTTGTAAATCCTATTTCTGTGATGTTAATGAGATAGATTTGCAGCAGTTATATTTATGTGAGCTACAAGATTAAATATTGTCTTTAGCCAATCTCCTTTGAGATATAAAAGTCAGAAGTAAGCAGAGAGACGGGGGGAACCTCACACCACCAAGAAAGCAGTGGCGGGAGCAGAGTGTGTCCTTTGGACACAGGGTTCATGCACTGAACTAGGACAATTGAGAGACACTGAACTGGCTGGGTGGGTGTTCCAAGGTCCACTTAAAAAGAGTGAAGAAACTCATCCCTGCCTCCTTCCTATTCACTTGCTTGGTGTCAGACAAACCTATAGAATCAGTAGTCTAGGTTCTTGCTTCAGTCAGGCTCTTCTTCTCTAAGGAACTAGGGGTGAACTTCTGGAGTCTCTGCATAAATGGAGGGTCAGTGTGACTTTTGGCATTTCGTGGGTCACTGGTCAGTCATTACTGGAACTGTAGGAAGTTCATGGCTGTGGATTCAGAACCCTCTGGCTTTGAATCCTAGTCCTGACAAATACTGGTTACCTAATTTTTGGAAAATTACTTCATCTCTCCGTCCTCTCTGGAAACTTTTATTCTCATAGCTAAAAAAGAAAAAGCAAGTTAGTTTTGCAAGACTTAAATAAATTGCATAAATTTCTAACCCAATGCCTGGTATAGAGTGGGTGCCTAATGTATTTAAGACCTCAAAAATTTTCCACCTCATCACCTTTCCACTTCTTAAATTTTCATAACAATACTTAATTTGTGTTATACTTTTCTATCCTCTTTATCTCTTCTTTTCTTTTTCCTTGATTATGCCTTAGGCCTGCCACTAGCACCCAAAGGCTATATGACTAAAAAGTTGCTGACTTCAGGAATCCAGAGGAGCATTCAGATGGGAAATGCATCTGAAGTTTCTGATCATCCTGAATGTCCTGTGGGTGGCAGGGACATGTTGCCCCAAGGAAAAAGAGGTGGTTATCCTTGACCCAGTTACTATTAGAAGGCTGACAGGCAGTGGTGATTTTAATCCCCAACAGAGTTGATACTTGCATATAGATTTCTTATGTATCCTTAACTCCAGCGTCTATTTTTACTTAGAAGCATTTCAAAACCTTTAAAGTCACATTTTACAAAGATTCTTCTGCAAGTAGTTCATTACACGAATTGTTGAAACAATTCAATTCAAGTTAATCATAATTTCTAATTACTATCTCACATGATTTCAAGTATATTCATGTAAGATGTTTCATACAAATCCCAAAGCAGCTTGGTCCTCTGTGAGGAAGGCCACACTGTTGTTATTGCACTCATTCCCCAGAGGAGGATGCCTGTTTCAGGGCTTAAAGATGATTTACTTAATTACAGCACCTAGCTAGTGACCCCAGAGAGGGGCAAGGAGCCAGCCTCAGAGCTTTATTACACCGCAAGGCAGGGCTTCTTATCTACCTCCACGTGGACTGTGCTGAGTGTTTCCGTGCTGGCTCCGTGCAGTGTTGGTGACGAAGTGACTGCATCTCTAACCTCATATCACCTCATGCACATTGATGACTGAATCAATCTGACGCCAAAGAGCTCCTGAGAGCAGGAAAACCAGCGGTGTATGTGCTGGGCCTGGTTTTTTGCCAGTAAGAAAGTATCACAAAATTGACAGATTGAAAATGTCGACGCTTTATTTTTCTATTGAAGGAAACCTATGAAATGGAAACACAAGTGATAATGTACAGAGCAGGGTCTCTGTCATCAGAAGGAATCAGTTCCTGGGAGGAAAACACACACACACACACACACACACTGCACTCAGAAAGAAGCAGTTTACTAATAATATAGTACTTAACACCTGACCCGTTTGACAAACAGCAATTGTGGGGAATTTTCAACATATGCTGAAGACAGACTGTAGTATTGTGGGACAGTCACACCAGAATATCGAAAGGGCATTGCCAGAATAGAGCCACACAGATTCAAAACAAAGAGAGAGACTACATTTCAATGGAAATGCACCTCCGTTTGTGAAATACCTTCTTCGAGTTCAGATATGGAAAAACATATCGCATAATTTCTAGATAAGAATAAAGTTGTTTAGTACTTACTACACTTTTAATAATTTCCCAGGTGAAAAGCATTTTTTTTAGGTAGTGCAAAGTCTTCCACCTATGAAAGCAAAGCTTTACATTTCACTCTAGAAAAGTAATACTTTTCAAAGGTTTTTCAAAAATATACTAAAAAAAGAAAGAAAAGCACTAGCCTGAAGCAGAGAATAATTGTATCGTAATTCTTATTGTGCTATGTTATTATCCGTTATAATTTTGCCCATTAAGAAGTCTCCTAAGGTAAGCTTAAATAAATTAGAAAATATAAAATCCAGACAAAAGTCCAAGAAGGAAAATCTTTGTGGCTACCAGAGGGTGATTCCATGAGAGCAATGTAATCACAGACTAGAAGGTTGCCACAAAGTGGAGCTTTATTAACCATTCAAATTTTATAGCTTTGTTCCCATCTGAATCTCCCAGGTCAGTTATTGATGAATTATTCCTCTTCTAACCTTTTCTAGGCTAAATATATTGGTTGGGAATTGAAGATATTGAAAACATTTATAAGCAGACCCAAGGTATGTGCCATTCTGGTACCACAACTTGATGGGATGTTTGTAAGTGAAGTATTAAAAGCTTCTTCTTATTACAATGACCAAAAAAAAAAAAAAAAGAAAGAAAAAGAATAGCTGCTGAGACTGCTTATGTACAACCAAAAAACTCATGGGATTTGATTCCTTGGTTTGAGGTTTAGGGTCACAGTTTCATGGGACACCCCAGTTGGCCCACTAACGTGTTTAGTGCTTCTGTTCTACCTCCTAGTTCCTTGTGTAGTGTCTGGGGCCTTAAAAACTTGCAAGTAGTCATCCAAGGTGCAACAATTGGTCTTTATTTGCCTGGAGCAGCAGAGGAAGAAGGAGAATCAAGAATAGGAGGAAGACATGGGATGTGTGGCTAATTGCCTATGTGAACAACAGCCTCCTTTGCCATGAGGCCAGAAGAACTGGATGGTGCCCAGCTACCATTACTGAACATTTTGATAAAAAATTCTATAAAAAAATCCTAATCAAAAGGGGAAAAATGCAGAACAGATGTTAATATTTTCATAGACTCCAGAATTTATGGAGCCATTGAGGTTGGATGAACCCCCAAAACTATTGGCCAGAGACAATATTTAAACCTTAAACCAAAAATATCCCATGAAGTCTTCCTAAAAACAAACAGTAGTTTAGCTTAACTAGTAAAGGATGTCTGCCTTGAACATTGTGCTCTTTTAAGATCAATCTATATGGGATCAAATTGACAAGAACAACAAAAAAATTAGATAGGAAACTTAGGGGGTAGTGAGTGAGTTTATGTCAATGGGGGAGGAAGAAATCAGAAAAGGAGGATGAGAATGGTTGTACAACTCAAAGAATGTAATCAGTGTCACTGAATTGTAAATGTAGAAACTGTTAAATTGGTGTGTGTTCTACTGTGTGGACTCTCAATGACAACAACAGAAATAAAATAAATTATTAAAAAAAGAGTTTCTTCTTATTAAATATAAATAAGAAATAACCACAGAAACTCTTTAGAGAATTCAAAATAAAAAAAAGCACTGTGAATAACAAATTAAGACATATTTTAATAACCCTATTACATCGTCATAAATAGGGAACATGGGTATTGAGTCTGATGCATTCAAATACTTTAATATGCCAGCTCAAGATAGAAGTCTGCTCAGAAAATTCTCATTAACCACACATACCAAGCATAAAGAAAGTAAAATACATCTTAGAGGAAAATTGATTTTTATGCTCTCAATTTTGTCATAAAACAGATTATAGTCAATCAATGGTCACAGCTTCTGCACTTAGTCCTTTAAAATTGAGCAGTCCTTTTGAAACTAAACTACATGAGTTAGAAGTATATTCTGAGTTCATTCTAAATATAATCTGAGAATATTTTAAGATTAATCAAAGAAAGTTTGAAATAATTTTTTCTATAGTCATATCTTCTCATCTGGAAAGGACATTAGGTTTATTTCCACTGATCTTCATATTTTTACAAATGGCAAAACTGAGGTCCATCCACAGTCATTGAGTGACTTGTGAAAATTTCCTATGTTAAAGTCAGGTTCAACTAACACTTGATGGTCAGGTTCAACTAACACTTGATGGTGAAAATGGTTTGTGCTTGGGTTGGCGGTTTGAACCCACCTAGCAGTGTCGTGTCAGGGAAGAAAGTCCTGGACATCTGCTTCTGTAAAAGTTTCGTAGTTAAAAAACAGACAAACCAAAAAAAAAAAAAAAAAAAACAGTCCAATGGAGCAGTTCTGCTCTGTAATGCATGGGGTCTCCATGAGTCAGAATCAACTTGATGGTAATGGGTTTGGTTTGGTTGTTTATGCCAGGTATTATATATGATTACCATGAGCAGTTATTATGATTTTTATCTCACAAAATAGGAAAATGAGTTCATCAGTCACTCAATGCCACATAGCCCATAAATGGCAGAGCTGAGGTTGGACTAGAACTTTCAAAGCCAGCGCTGCTCCTACTGCGTTATTCAGCACATCTGCACCAAAAGAGATTTCGACTGATGTCTGTGATACTTCACCTTCAGAAAAGACAAGTGCAAAACCCCAGGATCTTGGAACTCAAAAATAACCTAGTGCGTTTACATAGTAACAGCAGTTCTTCCTGGCTATGCTCTTTGGATGATGGCCAATTACTCAGGCTCGATTGTAAATCATCTACAATTTGGAGGTTGTGTTTCAGTCTCCTGTTAGTCGGGCACTTTTCACACCATCAGATACATGCATTCCTCCTCTTTTTACTGGGCTCAGGGAAGCGAGAAGTATAATATATATCAAAAAGCTACACAAGTGGTACTTTACAGGATTTATTCTGTACATCCATAGCACTCCAAGAGATGAAGAAAAACTTTGTAATCCTTGGGTGCCGATGAGGAAAAAGGCAGATCTCAAAGAGAAGTAAATTTGACTTTATAGTTTTATAAGTCATAAATCCTGCCCTGCTTTTGTAAAACCACTTATTTGAATGGTCGACTCTACTCTCTTAATGTGGGTGATGCACACAGTCATGGCACCTTCTCTCTAGAGCAAGAAAGAAGGAGAGAGAAAGAGAGAGAAGACTTAGTGCCAGATCCTTACCATATCTGTGTCTTAAGAAAGGAAAAGTGTAAGGGGACTTTCATGCTGCCCTGGTTCTCTGTCGTACGTCCCAGGAATACTGACAAAAAAGATTTGCTGTTTCACCTCCTCTCTGTTTGACATAGTTATAAAACTCAATAACCTTGAACTCACCCTTTTCCCATGTTTTCCACGATATTTCAGCAAGCTTAATTAAGATGAGATACAAAATGTCTTAGAAATCCGTCCATTTATTTGTCTTCTATCCCAATTGCCATGACTTTAGTCCATACATTATTGCACGATATGTTGATGATGGCAAAGCCTCCTAATTTCTTCCTCTGCATTACGCCTTTCATTTCCCAATCTATTCTTAACGGCTTCTCATTTCCTACAGTCAGGATCTTCACAAACGTGGCTGCAAATCCCAGGTCATGATCGCCCCATTTCCAGGCTCGCCAGATTGACTTGTAATTCCCCTAAGGCATCATGCATTTTCACATACCTGAGCCCTGGTTAAGGTTCTATGACTCCCTTCCCTCTGCTCTGAAACAGGGCAGTCTCGTTCAACTTTAGAGGTCTGGTTAAAGTGTCACGTTCCCTGTGAAATATATCTAGTAACTGCAAAGCGGAATGACTTACTTTTTCCTCTGTGCTCCCTTATAGCATTGCTCAGGCTATGACAACACATACATCTAACCATAATGCTGGGTAATGTTCCCCCCTGCTCCACTGTTGGCTCATGAGGTCAGAGTCAAGGTTGGGAACACACTGACTTAATAGTAAGGGGGAATACAGGGAGTAAGCTCTTACTAACATTAAGGGAAGATTGGTGGGATTTTAGGCATAAAGACCTATTTCTGTTTAAAACACCTACAATATACACCGAGGCAATCATATATAAATAAAGAAGTCCACGTTTCCACGTGTTCTCCTGCCGCATGGTATGGATGGGACTAATAAGTTACTAACGTGAGATTTGATATTCACTTTATAACATCAGCAAGGCCTTCATACACCTTCACTGGCCATTTTCCTTAACCCAGCTCTTCATTCTTTGTGCCCAGTTGTTCAAGTCCAAGTATGATGGACATGCATAGATCTTGGTCATCCCGGCATCTAAATGTTCTCCCTATTTTGGGTGGCTTCCTCAATTGTTTGAGAGGCAAGACACATTCTCACTCTGGGAACCAAAGGATACTGTTTACTTCCACTCTGTGTCCCAGGGAGATAGGGTTTTTGTACATGACTTAGCTTCAAACAACTGGAATGAACACTGGAATTTCCAATCTCTAAACTCAGAAATAGTTTAGATTTATTCCAGCAATCATCAGCAGTGGAGTGTAATTGCAGCACTGTGCAGCCCCTAGAACATGGATACTTTTTTTTTTTTTTTGGCAAGTTGCTTTTTCATTCTAAGAAACAGAAAACTGGATTTCCAGAAAATCTGGCAATTGGATGGGGACCCAGAGTAAGTTAGAGTCTCCAGCTCAACTGAATGGCAGTGCCAACAACTCTGCCATTTGACCCTTTGGCTCTGTAGAGCCCATGGTATTTGATGGATTTGTGGAAGTCTGAAATTGCAATGTTACATAAAGGCCCTATAAGAGACACACAACTGAGGTCTCTAAAAAAAAAAAAAAATAGGATTTAATAATGCAAGTCCTTGACTGTTCAGCAAGTAAGTACTCTCTTCTTGAAAAATAGCTCTAGGCTTGGTGCTTGAAACTGTAGCAACTGAACCGTTGACCATGTGCCACCAAGTGACCATACAACCCAACCTGAACTGATTGTTATCTGATCAAGCCAGCCATGCATTTGAGCTTGCCTGGCAATACACCATCTCAAGTGGAAGGGGTAAACGTGGGGCCAGGCCAGAGACTTTTCTGAAGGCACCAGTAAATTGCATGAAGAGTTTTCTCCCGTTCCCAAAGTGCTTGTTCTTACTGCACTGCTATTTCCCGTTTAGCTTACACTTAGAGCCTCATGGGAGAATTCCCTATTACTAGCTGACTAAGGAGAAAAGAAATGGAGCGTGATTTAAGTCGTATCTGCATAACAGGGCAGTATCAGCTGGCTATAGACTGCTGTAACATTGCACTCCAAACTAGGAAAAGTGAATAAGCTAAACCCAATGGACAAAATTTTGTCCTACACGTAGGTTTGCCTACTTCCTACAGAAGGAGAGACAGAGTCAGGTAAAGATCTACAATGATCCATGAGGTATGACATGGTTTAGTTGTATGATCACAAATTTGGAAGAAGGAATATGAAAGGATTGATGATAAGGAGTCTGTATAAGGCATATTAGAATAAGCCCAGATGGTGGAATTCTTTTCTCTCCAAGATAACATATAGAATATTATATTGCCTCTATCCCTGCCATCAGAGCTTTTTTTTTTCTCCTTTACACGAGTTCTTTCAGTAGGTAGGTCTTGTGTTCATCTGTGTTTTTAAAGTCTCATCAGGAAAGAGATGTAGGATAATTTTCCATTCATTTTTAAAATAAACATTGTATTTTAGAATAGATTCAATTTATAGAAAAATTACAAAGATAGCATAGTGAGTTCTCATATACTCCATACCTAGTTTCTCTATTGTTAACATCTTACATTAATACAATGCATTTGTCAAAATTAACAAACCAGTATTTATCAACTGACATTCATAAAAACATACTTTATTCAAATTTCCTTAATTTTAACCTAATGTCCTGTTTCTTTTCCAGGATTCAATCTAGGATATCACATTATATTTAGTTGCCATTTCTTTTTGGACTCCTCTAGACTGACAGTTTCTCAGACTTTTCTTGTTTTTGATGACCTTGACAGTTTTGAGGAGTACTAGTCAGGTGTTGTTGTAGAATGTTCCTCAGGTGGGATTCGTCTGATGTTTTTCGTCACGACTAGGCTGGGTTTATGAGTTTTTAGAAAGAAGATCACAGGCACATAGTGCTATTTTCATCACATCCTACCAAGGGTACATGGTATCAACCTGACTTAACACAGTTGTTGTTAATTTGTATCACTTGGTGGAGACAGTGCTTGTAAGATTTCTCCACTATAAAGTTACTCGTGTTGTCCTCTTTCCATACTGTGCTCTTTGGATGAAGTCATTATAGGCATCCCACACTCAAGGAGTGGGAGTTATGCTCCACCTCCAGGAAGGCAGAGTATCTATAAAAATGGTTTGAATTCTTCTAAACAGGAGATTTGTTTATTCTCTCCCCCTCATTCATTCACTCATTCATTCAAGTATTCATTCTTATCAGTGTGGACCTATACATATTTATTTTATACTTTGGATTATAATATAATACTTTATTCATTTTGATGCTCAAGTTATTTCATCTTGAGCTGTTGGGAACTCTTTCAGTCAGCTCCTGTATCCCTTTGACACATTCCCATCATTTTGTGTGTGTGTGTGTATTTACTGGTTTGTTTTATGAGTACTTCCTTACTTTCTGTCATTTCTATGCTTTACCTATTCAACTCTTCCCACTCTTCCTTCTCCCAAACCCTGGCAACTGCTTATTTGTTTACCATTTCTACGTTTTTGCCTTTTTCGGAGCATCACATAAATGAAATCATACAGGATATAGCCTTTTCACTTGCACTTATCACTATGTGTTTAAGATTCATCCCTGTCTAAGCATAGCTTGAGAGCTATTTCTTTTTATTGCTGAATAGTATTCCATTGCATGGATATGTACCAGTTTGTTTATCCATTCCCCTTTTGAAGGACATCTTAGTTGCTTTCAATGTGTGTTGCTTATGAATAAAGCTGCTATAACACGTGTGGGATTTTATGTGGATATAATTTTTCCAATCAGTTGTGCAAAAACCTAGGAGTGATTGTTGGATTGTATGGTAAGACTACATTTAGCTTTGTAAGAAACTGCCAAACCGTCTTCCAAATTGTATCATTTTGCATTCCCAAAGGCAATGAATGTGAGTCCCTGTTGTTCTGCATTCCTGCCATTGGGTTTAGCTTATTCACTTTTCCTAGTTTGGAGTACAATGTTACAGCAGTCTATAGCCAGCTGGTACTGCCCTGTTATGTAGATACGACTTAAATCGGGCTCCATTTCTTTTCTCCTTAGTCAGCTAGTAATAGGGAATTTGCCCATGAGGCTCTAAGTGTAGGCTAAACATCTTGGCTGAAGATTCTGAGAAAAATATGGAAATTTGGAATTTGTTATCATGTCAACCTATAACTAAAGCAGGGAAAATATTATTTGTCTTCAGAGATGGGTATCTGAAACCCATGTCAGCTAGTGATGAAGTGGCATATTAAAATGTCTCCTATGGCATCATACATTGCTTGTGGGAGTGCCAAGTGCAATATCCAAAAAATCTATGTATGCGTTTACTCTTTGACCCAACAATTTAACTTCTAGGAACCCATTTTTAAAATAAACCTTCAAATATACACATCTATTCACAAGGTTACTTATTGGGACATTATTATTATTACTGTACTTTAGATAAAGGTTTACAGAACAAACTAGCTTCTCATTAAACAGTTAGTACACATACTGTTTTGTGACATTGGTTAACAACCCCACAACATATCAACATTCTCCCTTCTTGATCTTGGGTTCCCTATTACCAGCTTTCCTGTCCCCTCCTGCCTTCTCGTTCTTGCCCCTGGGCTGGTATGCCTATTGAGACATTATTTTTTAATAGTAAATAGATTTACTAAACAATCCAAATGTCCATAAGTAGGGTGTAGTTGAATAAATGATGATGCTTCCTAAAATTGAAGCACTATAGGGTCATAAAAATTAATGAGGGATATTTTCACTGCCTGGTATGACTTCCATGCTTAATTATTAAGCAAAAAAAGCAAATTACAGAATATATACAATTTTTTTATGTCTCTATATAATATATGTAGTATTTGCTTATATTTGTAAAATAAAACAATATATTAGAAACTAATCATAATTGCTACCTATAAGAAATGAAAGATTGGGGCTGATAGAAGGGGCGCAAGACTTTTCTGATTATAACTTTTTATATGGCTTTGAATTTTGAACTATCTGGATATTTGTTCTATTCCAATATATATAAGAACAGTGCAGGACCGGGCACTGTTTCGTTCTGTTGTGCATGGGGCCGCTGTGAGTCGGAACCGACTCGAGGGCACCTAACAACAACGACATGTATATAAAATCTCTAATACATACTATGGATTAACCTCAACATAAAGAAAACAAAAATGCTCACAACTGGACCAATAAGCAACACCATCATAAACAGAAAAAAAATTAAAATTGTCAAGGATTTCATTTTTCTTCATTCCACAATCAGTGCCCATGGAAGCAACAGTCAAGAAATCAAACGATGTATTACATTGGGAAAATCTGCTACAAAAGACCTCTTTAAAATTGTGAAAAGCAACAATGTCACTTTGAAGACTAAGGTGCACCTGACCCAAGCCATGGTGTTTTCAATCACCTCATATGCATGCTAAAGCTGGACAATGAATAAGGAAGACCAAAGAAGAATTGATGCCTTTCGATTATGGTGTTGGTGAAGAATATTGAATATACCATGAAATTCAGAAGAAGGAACAAATTGGTCTTGGAAATAGCACAGCTAGAATACTCCTTAGAAGCAAGAATGGTGAGACTTCATCTCATGTACTTCGAACTCGTTATCAGGAGGGAACCAGTCCCTGGAGAAGAGCATCATATTTGATAAAGCAAAAAGTTAGAGAAAAAGAGGAAGACCCTCAACAAGATGGATTGATACAGTGACCCGAAACAATGAGCTCGAACACAGCAAGATTGTGAGGATGGTGCAGGATAGAGCAGTGTTTCGTTCTGTTTTCATAAGGTCATGATAAGTTGGAGCCGACTAGACGGCACCTAACAACAACAACATTAAAACAACAACAACATTATGTAATATATATCATGACCAGCTGGAGAAAGGAGGACTGTAGCAGCTATACATATTGATTTCCTTTTCCATTTTCTCTCTATGTGTTTTCTCATTTGCACATCCTAATTTCTTTTTCTCTCTCTACCTTCTACTTACTATTTTATACAAAGGTTATTGATACTGGATCACTTTGCAAACTGATCTTCAGCTAAAGACACTGAGAGAGGACAAGAGTTTCTTTTCTTATATGAGGTTGTATCTTGTTTGGAGGAAGTTGTATCTTTTTTTTTTTTTTTTTCCTCTTATATGGGAGTTCAAGTGTAGAAACATGTATGTAAGTGCTGAGGAATCAAAGAGACAAACTGTGCTTTTATTCTTGTGTTGTCTCAGCATCAAACTCTTTCTAATGCCCAGACTGGGACTTAAAAAAAAAAAAATTTTTTTTTTTTTTAGCAGACCACATTTCTCCTTTGATAGCCGGCTCCCTATTAGGCACTGCCAGTAGAAGTCACTAGTGAGAGAGAGACTGAAAGTCAAAGGCGAGAGGAAGGGCTCGCTCAGTCCTGTTTGCATTCTGCTCTTGTCAGCATCACACAATGGCATTTGCTCACCTTAGCAGTGACAGTTGATTCCAGAAGTAGTGATTGGTTCCAGTTTGCAGTTTTCTCATATTATCAGAACCAGCTCTCAGAGAAATATGAGCACCCACTAGTGGGGATATCCTCCTCACAGGCTTAAGTCCTAGCTCTGCTGGACCCTCCAACAAGCCTCTGAAATAGAATAATCCTAACCTCCTCTCTTGGTAGCTACCACTGCATTCACTGTGTCCATGATGCCTTAGTATTCCGTCTTTTCCTTCCAGTTCTCTAACAACTCATTAAACCTTCTTTAGAGTAAATTCTTTATGTTAAAAAAAAAATGATGGGGAGCCAAGATGGCGGACTAGGCAGACGCTACCTCGGATCCCTCTTACAACAAAGACACGGAAAAACAAGTGAATCGATCACATACATAACAATCTACGAACCCTGAACAACAAACACAGATTTAGAGACAGAGAACGAACTAATATGGGGAAGCAGCGATTGTTTCCAGAGCCTGGAGCCAGCATACCAGTCAGGTACGGCACAAGCACAGAGACCTACTCCACCCTCCTGAACTAACCCCGGGAGGGGGACCAGCCGGTTCCACGGGCGGCGTGGGACGCAGCCGGTAGGAGAAGTCCCCGGGACACAGTGACTGGTCTTGGAGCAGAAAGAGCAGCATCCGAGCCGGGGAACCGTCCCGCAGGGATTTGGACTAGATGCAGGTACGCCATAACCACGGAGAGTTGCTCCACCCCCCTGAACTAACCCCAGGAAGGGGACCAGCCGGGTCGCGTGGGCGGCGTGGGACGCAGCCGGTAGGAGAAGTCCCCGGGAGGCAGCGACTGGTATTGGAGCGGGGAGAACAGCGTCCCAGCCGGGACACTCGGTCACCGCACAAGCACGGGGAGCTGCTCCACCCATCTGAACTAACCCCGGGAGGAGGCTCAACTGGTTCTCGGGGCGGCACGGCCACGCGGCTGGAGGGACGAGAAGTCCCCGGGAGGCAGCGACTGATTTTGGAGTCGAGAGTGCACCGTCCCAGTAGGGGAGCCTTGACGCTGGGCGTGGGGCTGGAAGCAGAGGATCTGACTGTGACTCCAGCGGGCCAGACCCCCCGGGGGCAATCTCCACACAGCCAGCACACATAGGCGACGCGCCCGCGGGAATCTCAGATATAATAGTCATTCCAAGCAAGACAAGCAACTCTGGCTATATTCTGAGGTGCTACTCTCCTATCTCTCTGTTCCCTCCCCCACCCTCCCCAGGCGGCTTCATTAACATCTGAATAGCCTGAGCCAGAGGGAGAACTCTGATAGGGATCTGACTGCATTTTTTTTTTAGCGGATTTTCTGGAAAAACTAGTTTCCCAGTGATGGCTCGGAGACAACAATCCATATCAAACCACTTAAAGAAGCAGACCATGACAGCTTCTCCAACCCCCCAAACAAAAGAATCAAAACCTTTCCCAAATGAAGATGCAATCTTGGAATTATCAGATACAGAATATAAAAAACTAATTTACAGAATGCTTAATGATATCACAAATGAAATTAGGATAACTGCAGAAAAAGCCAAGGAACACACTGATAAAACTGTTGAAGAACTCAAAAAGATTATTCAAGAACATAGTGGAAAAATTAATAAGTTCCAAGAATCCATAGAGAGACAACATGTAGAAATCCAAAAGATTAACAATAAAATAACAGAATTAGACAATGCACTAGGAAGTCAGAGGAGCAGACTCGAGCAATTAGAATGCAGACTGGGACATCTGGAGGACCAGGGAATCAACACCAACATAGCTGAAAAAAAATCGGATAAAAGAATTAAAAAAAATGAAGAAACCATAAGAATCATGTGGGACTCTATCAAGAAGGATAACCTGCGGGTGATTGGAGTCCCAGAACAGGGAGGGGGGACAGAAAACACAGAGAAAATAGTTGAAGAACTCCTGACAGAAAACTTCCCTGACATCATGAAAGACGAAAGGATAGCTATCCAAGATGCTCATCGAACCCCATTTAAGACTGATCCAAAAAGAAAAACACCAAGACATATTATCATCAAACTCACCAAAACCAAAGATAAACAGAAAATTTTAAAAGCAGCCAGGGAGAAAAGAAAGGTTTCCTTCAAGGGAGAATCAATAAGAATAAGTTCAGACTACTCAGCAGAAACCATGCAGGCAAGAAGGGAATGGGATGACGTATACAGAGCACTGAAGGAGAAAAACTGCCAACCAAGGATCATATATCCAGCAAAACTCTCTCTGAAATATGAAGGAGAAATTAAGATATTTACAGACAAACACAAGTTTAGAGAATTTGCAAAAACCAAACCAAAGCTACAAGAAATACTAAAGGATATTGTTTGGTCAGAGAACCAATAATATCAGATATCAGCACAACACAAGGTCACAAAACAGAACGTCCTGATATCAACTCAAATAGGGAAATCACAAAAACAAACAAATTAAGATTAATTAAAAAAAAAATACACATAACAGGGAATCATGGAAGTCAATAGGTAAAAGATCACAATAATCAAAAAGAGGGACTAAATACAGGAGGCATTGAACTGCCACATGGAGAGTGATACAAGGCGATATAGAACAATACAAGTTAGGTTTTTACTTAGAAAAATAGGGGTAAATAAGAAGGTAACCACAAAAAGGTATAACAACTCTATAACTCAAGATAAAAACCAAGAAAAACGTAACGACTCAACTAACATAAAGTCAAGCACTATGAAAATGAGGATCTCACAATTTACTAAGAAAAACGCCTCAGCACAAAAAAGTATGTGGAAAAATGAAATTGACAACAACACACATAAAAAGGCATCAAAATGACAGCACTGAAAACTTATTTATCTATAATTACCCTGAATGTAAATGGACTAAATGCACCAATAAAGAGACAGAGAGTCACAGACTGGATAAAGAAACACGATCCATCTATATGCTGCCTACAAGAGACACACCTTAGACTTAGATACACAAACAAACTAAAACTCAAAGGATGGAAAAAAGTATATCAAGCAAACAATAAGCAAAAAAGAAGAGGAGTAGCAATATTAATTTCTGACAAAATAGACTTTAGACTTAAATCCACCACAAAGGATAAAGAAGGACACTATATAATGATAAAAGGGACAATTGATCAGGAAGACATAACCATATTAAATATTTACGCACCCAATGACAGGGCTGCAAGATACATAAATCAAATTTTAACAGAATTGAAAAGTGAGATAGATACCTCCACAATTATAGTAGGAGACTTCAACACACCACTTTCGGAGAAGGACAGGACATCCAGTAAGAAGCTCAACAGAGACACGGAAGATCTAATTACAACAATCAACCAACTTGACCTCATTGACTTATACAGAACTCTCCACCCAACTGCTGCAAAATATACTTTTTTTTCTAGCGCACATGGAACATTCTCTAGAATAGACCACATATTAGGTCATAAAACAAACCTTTGCAGAGTCCAAAACATCGAAATATTACAAAGCATCTTCTCAGACCACAAGGCGATAAAACTTGAAATCAATAACAGAAAAACTAGGGAAAAGAAATCAAATACTTGGAAAATGAACAATACCCTCCTGAAAAAAGACTGGGTTATAGAAGACATCAAGGAGGGAATAAGGAAATTCATAGAAAGCAACGAGAATGAAGATACTTCCTATCAAAACCTCTGGGACACAGCAAAAGCAGTGCTCAGAGGCCAATTTATATCAATAAATGCACACATACAAAAAGAAGAAAGAGCCAAAATCAGAGAACTGTCCCCACAACTTGAACAAATAGAAAGTGAGCAACAAAAGAATCCATCAGGCACCAGAAGAAAACAAATAATAAAAGTTAGAGCTGAACTAAATGAATTAGAGAACAGAAAAACAATCGAAAGAAATTAACAAAGCCAAAAGCTGGTTCTTTGAAAAAATTAACAAAATTGATAAACCATTGGCTAGACTGACTAAAGAAATACAGGAAAGGAAACAAATAACCCGAATAAGAAATGAGAAGGACCACATCACAACAGAACCAAATGAAATTAAAAGAATCATTTCAGATTATTATGAAAAATTGTACTCTAACAAATTTGAAAACCTAGAAGAAATGGATGAATTCCTGGAAAAACACTATCTACCTAAACTAACACATTCAGAAGTAGAACAACTAAATAGACCCATAACAAAAAAAGAGATTGAAACGGTAATCAAAAAACTCCCAACAAAAAAAAGCCCTGGCCCGGACGGCTTCACTGCAGAGTTCTACCAAACTTTCAGAGAAGAGTTAACACCACTACTACTAAAGGTATTCCAAAGCATAGAAAATGACGGAATACTACCCAACTCATTCTATGAAGCTACCATCTCCCTGATACCAAAACCAGGTAAAGACATTACAAAAAAAGAAAATTATAGACCTATATCCCTCATGAACATTGATGCAAAAATCCTCAACAAAATTCTAGCCCATAGAATCCAACAACACATCAAAAAAATAATTCACCCTGATCAAGTGGGATTTATACCAGGTATGCAAGGCTGGTTTAATATCAGAAAAACCATTAATGTAATCCATCACATAAATAAAACAAAAGATAAAAACCACATGATCTTATCAATTGATGCAGAAAAGGCATTTGTCAAAGTCCAACACCCATTCATGATAAAAACTCTTACCAAAATAGGAATTGAAGGGAAATTCCTCAACATAATAAAGGGCATCTATGCAAAGCCAACAGCCAATATCACTCTAAATGGAGAGAACCTGAAAGCATTTCCCTTGAGAACGGGAACCAGACAAGGATGCCCTTTATCACCGCTCTTATTCAACATCGTGTTGGAAGTCTTAGCCAGGGCAATTAGGCTAGACAAAGAAATAAAAGGAATCCGGATTGGCAAGGAAGAAGTAAAGTTATCACTATTTGCAGATGACATGATTATATACACAGAAAACCCTAAGGAATCCTCCAGAAAACTACTGAAACTAATCGAAGAGTTTGGCAGAGTCTCAGGTTATAAAATAAACATACAAAAATCACTTGGATTCCTCTACATCAACAAAAAGAACACCGAAGAGGAAATAACCAAATCAATACCATTCACAGTAGCCCCCAAGAAGATAAGATACTTAGGAATAAATCTTACCAAGGATGTAAAAGACCTATACAAAGAAAACTACAAAGCTCTACTACAAGAAATTCAAAAGGACATACTTAAGTGGAAAAACATACCTTGCTCATGGGTAGGAAGACTTAACATAGTAAAAATGTCTATTCTACCAAAAGCCATCTATACATTTAACGCACTTCCGATCCAAATTCCAATGTCATATTTTAAGGGAATAGAGAAACAAATCACCAATTTCATATGGAAGGGAAAGAAGCCCCGGATAAGCAAAGCACTACTGAAAAAGAAGAAGAAAGTGGGAGGCCTCACCTTACCTGACTTCAGAACCTATTATACAGCCACAGTAGTCAAAACAGCCTGGTATTGGTACAACAACAGACACATAGACCAATGGAACAGAATTGAGAACCCAGACATAGATCCATCCACGTATGAGCAGCTGATATTTGACAAAGGACCAGTATCAATTAACTGGGGAAAAGATAGCCTTTTTAACAAATGGTGCTGGCATAACTGGATATCCATTTGCAAAAAAATGAAACAGGACCCATACCTCACACCATGCACAAAAACTAACTCCAAGTGGATCAAAGACCTAAACATAAAGACTAAAACGATAAAGATCATGGAAGAAAAAATTGGGACAACCCTAGGAGCCCTAATACAAGGTATAAACAGAATACAAAACATTACCAAAAATGATGAAGAGAAACCCGATAACTGGGAGCTCCTAAAAATCAAACACCTATGCTCATCTAAAGACTTCACCAAAAGAGTAAAAAGACCACCTACAGACTGGGAAAGAATTTTCAGCTATGACATCTCCGACCAGCGCCTGATCTCTAAAATCTACATGATTCTGTCAAAACTCAACCACAAAAAGACAAACAACCCAATCAAGAAGTGGGCAAAGGATATGAACACACATTTCACTCAAGAAGATATTCAGGCAGCCAACAGATACATGAGAAAATGCTCTCGATCATTAGCCATTAGAGAAATGCAAATTAAAACTACGATGAGATTCCATCTCACACCAGCAAGGCTGGCATTAATCCAAAAAACACAAAAGAATAAATGTTGGAGAGGCTGCGGAGAGATTGGAACTCTCATACACTGCTGGTGGGAATGTAAAATGGTACAACCACTTTGGAAATCTATCTGGTGTTATCTTAAACAGTTAGAAATAGAACTACCATACAACCCAGAAATCCCACTCCTAGGAATATACCCTAGAGATACAAGAGCCTTCATACGAACAGATATATGCACACCCATGTTTATTGCAGCTCTGTTTACAATAGCAAAAAGTTGGAAGCAACCAAGGTGTCCATCAACGGATGAATGGGTAAATAAATTGTGGTATATTCACACAATGGAATACTACGCATCGATAAAGAACAGTGAAGAATCTCTGAAACATTTCATAACATGGAGGAACCTGGAAGGCATTATGCTGAGCGAAATGAGTCAGAGGCAAAAGGACAAATATTGTATAAGACCACTATTATAAGATCTTGAGAAATAGTAAACCTGAGAAGAACACATACTTTTGTGGTTACGAGGGGGGAGGGAGGGAGGGTGGGAGAGGGTTTTTTATTGATTAATCAGTAGATAAGAACTGCTTTAGGTGAAGGGAAAGACAACACTCAATACATGGAAGGTCAGCTCAATTGGACTGGACCAAAAGCAAAGAAGTCTCCGGGATAAAGTGAATGCTTCAAAGGTCATCGGAGCAAGCGCGGGGGTCTGGGGAGCATGGTTTGTGGGGACTTCTAAGTCAATTGGCAAAATAATTCTATTATGAAATCATTCTGCATCCCACTTTGAAATGTGGCGTCTGGGGTCTTAAATGCTAACAAGCGGCCATCTAAGATGCAGCAATTGGTCTCAACCCACCTGGAGCAAAGGAAAATGAAGAACACCAAGGCCACACGACAACTAAGAGCCCAAGAGACAGAAAGGGCCACATGAACCAGAGACCTACATCATCCTGAGACCAGAAGAACTAGTTGTTGCCCGGCCACAATCGATGACTGCCCTGACAGGGAGCACAGCAGAGGACCCCTGAGGGAGCAGGAGATCAGTGGGATGCAGACCCCAAATTCTCATAAAAAGACCAAACTTAATGGTCTGACTGAGACTAGAGGAATCCCGGCGGCCATGCTCCCCAGACCTTCTGTTGACACAGGACAGGAACCATCCCCGAAGACAACTCATCAGACATGAAAGGGACTGGTCAGCGGGTGGGAGAGAGATGCTGATGAAGAGTGAGCTAATTATATCAGGTGGACACTTGAGATTGTGTTGGCAACTCTTGTCTGGAGGGGGGATGGGAGGATAGAGAGAGAGGGAAGCAGGCAAAATTGTCAAGAAAGGAGAGACTGAAAGGGCTGACTCAAGAGGGGGAGAGCAAGTGGGAGTAGGGAGTGAGATGTATGTAAACTTATACGTGACAGACTGATTGGATTTGTAAACGTTCACTTGAAGTTTAATAAAAGTTATTAAAAAAAAAATGATGTAGAATCTGTCTTCTGACTAGACCCTAACTGATACAGTTGTGTAAGAGAGGGTTCTTATTCTTAGAGCAATAGACTGAAGTATTTGGAAGTCTGGATCATGGTCAAGAATTTTACTCTTAAATCTTTAGTAATAATAACATGGGCCAACTTCTTCAACCTAGGAAAGGGAGTATACATTGTTAGTTGTATTCTTCCAACATCCTTGTAGTCATGAACATTTTAATAATAAAACTTTGGGCAAAATATGGTCTTGAATCACTTGAAATGACAAGGCTATGCAGAGCAAGGCTTTGGAAGATGACATTGTTATGGTCATAAAACAGTATGAGGGAAATGAATAATGTAAAAGCTTCAGTGGGGTGTCTGCCTCTAATGCTGCTGGAAAACTTAAAGAATGAAAATGAAAAGCCCAGTGCTGGAGGATGCGGTGTGTTATGGGGAAAGAGAGTTCAGAAACGAGAAGGTTATCGGTACTATTAGTATGATTTGTGTAACTGGGAAAACAGAAGTTGTACTTTCCCGCCTGTTATACAGAAAGCATTAGCCTACTTGAATATTTTGCAGCATTTAAGATCTGTTCATCCTGACTCAGCAATTAAGCAGTCATCATAGATGATCATTTTTGTGAGAAAACAGTTAATGGTGTATTGGGGGAAGATGCCATAACTGAAGCCTAAATGAGAAGTAAGGAAATGGAAATACATGCCTCTCCAATAGGTAGCTGATATTTGTATGATCAAATAGCAATCTTCTTCAAGGAACTTGATAATACTAGTAGCCTTCAAAGTTGCAAAACCATGGAAAATAACTCATGTGTAAAGTTATCACTAATCATCATAGGTGCAAGGGCTTTTCAAAATACTGTAAGGAATATCTGATTATGACTGAGCAGTCATTTTTGATACTCTTCTGAAATAAGAACATATAAGCAATTTTGCACCCTCTAAAAATTACTCTGTTAAATTTGCCACCTGACTACACCTTCTGTTCAGTTTTAAAAAACAACATACATTGGATTCTATCTGATTCTTAAGGGAAAAAAAAAGCAATACTCATTTTATATGTAGGTGCAGAACAATAGGTATTTATTAGTTCAGTTGTTGTTTATAAGTACCTGCAATGAGCTTTGTTATACTACGTGTTGTGAATAATATAGACTGAAGCATAGATTTTTCCTGCCTTTAGCGTCTGAATGTTTTCTCAAGAAGAAAAATTACAGGCATTAATGAAACAACCAAAGATATATATTTATGCAGAATGATTGCTTCCCAGTATCATACAGATTCTGGATGAAATATGAATCTAATCTGAGCTCAAAAGTGAGAAAAGGAAATCCTAGAGCACCAGGGATGAAGAGAGAACTCACAGTCAGAATAGTTAGTGGAAATTGATGGCTTAGTGATCCATTGCTAGGATTGAATACCTGGATAAAGCACAGAGGGCTGAAATTTGTTTTGATCACCAAAATAATGACTGAAGTGTAGATATGCTGTCTATTTAAAGACACTGGATTAGGAAACTTCACCAGTAGGGCTAAAGAGGTAGCATGAAAGCTTATCATCTACCCCATGGACCTGGACGGTAAAAATGTCTCCCAAAAGAAAGAAGTCTGTATCACATATAGGTTTGAGGTATGAAGTTTTAATTTCTGCTTAGTGTGAGACTAGGAAGGAGAACCTGGTGGCCCACTTCTGAAGAACACTGACAGGTGAAAACATTATGGAGAGCAGCAAAACATTGTCTGATATAGTGCTGGAAGATGAGCCTCTCAGGTTGGAAGTAACTCAAAATATGACTGGGGAAGAGTTGCCTCCTCAAAGTAAAGTCTAAGATGTAGATGGAGTTAAGCTTTCGAGACCTTCATTTGCTGATGTGGCACAACTTAAAATGAGAAGAAACAGCTGCTAACATCCATTAGTAACCATAATGAGGAATGTACAAAGTATGGATCAAGGAAAATTGGAAGTCATCAAAAGTGAAATGGAATACATAAAGATCAATATCTAAGGCATTAGTGAGCTAAAGTGGACTGGTATTGGCCATTTTGAATCAGACAATCATATGGTCTTCTATGCAGGGAAAGACAAATTGAAGAGGAATGACATTACATTCATCATTAAAAACAACATTTCAAGATCTTTCCTGAAGTACAACACTGTCAGTGATAGAATATCCATATGCCTAAAAGAAAGACCAGTTAATACGACTATTATCCAAATTTACCCACCAACCACTAATGCCAAAAATGAGGAAACTGAAGATTTTTACCAACTTCTGTAGTCTGAATTTGATCAAACATTCAATCAAGATGCATTGATCGGAATGTGAAAGTTGAAAACAAAGAGAAGGGTCAGTAGTTGGTTATAGTATTATAGTAGTTGTTTATAGAAACGACAGGAGGGATTGATTGCATGGTAGAAGTTAGTAAGACTAAAAAAAATTTTTTTTTAATTACTTATTCATTGTAAATACCTTTTTTCAAGAACAAAAACAACAATTACACACGTGGACCTCACTGGATAGAATACATAGGAATCAAATTGACTCCACCTGTGGAAAGAGATGATAGAGAAGCTCACTATTGTCAGTCAAAACAAGGCCAGAGGCCATCTGCAGAACAGGCTAATCAATTGCTCATATATAAGTTCAAGTTGAAGCTAAAGAAAATAAAAACAAATCCACAAGAGCCAAAGTATGACTGTGGTATATCTCACCTGAATTTAGACATCTTCTCAAGAATAGATTTGACACATTGAACACTAATGATAGAAGACCAGACCAGTGTGGAATGACAACAGACAGGAAGAAAGAAAAATATCATTAAAAAGACATTAAAGAAAGAAAAGACTAAAGTGGATGTCAGAAGAGACTCTGAAATTTGCTCTGGAATGTAGAGAAGCTAAAGCAAATGGAAGAAATAATGAAGTAAAAGAACTGAACAGAAAATTTCAAAGGGCGGCTCAAGAAGACAGAGCAATGTTTTATAATGAAACGTGCAAAGATACGGAGTTAGAAAACCAAAAAGGGAGAACTTATTTGGCCTTTCTCAAGCTGAAAGAATTGAAGAAAAAATTCAAGCCTCAAGTTGCAATGTTGAAAGATTCTATGGGCAAAAGACTGAATGACACAGGAAGCATCAAAAGCAGATGGAAAGAATACAATTTTTTTTTTTTTATACCAAAAAGAATTGGTCGATGTTCAACCGTTTCAGGAGGTAACATATGATCGGCACCGATGGTATGGAAGGATGAAGTCCAAGCTACACTGAAGGCATTGGCAAAAAACAAGGCTCCAGAAATTGATAGAATACCAATTGAGATGTTTAAATAAACACATGTAATGCTAGAAGCACTCACTTATCCAAGCAAAGAAATTTCAAAGACATTTATCTGGCCACCTGACTGGAAGAGATTCATATATGTGCCTTTTCCAAAGAAAGATTATCCAACAGAATGTGGAAATTATCTATCAAACCAGAGCATTAATATCACCTGCAAGTAAAATTTTGCTGAAGATCATTCAAAAACAGTTGCAGCAGTACATCGACAGGGAACTGGCAGAAATTCAAGCTGGATTCAGAAGAGGACATAGAACGAGGGATATCAATGCTGATGTCAGATGGATCATGGCTGAAAGCAGAGAATACCAGAAAGATGTTTACCTGTGTTTTACTGACTTTGCAAAGGTATTTGACTGTGTGGATCGTAACAAATTATGGATAACATTGCAAAGAATGGGAATTCCAGAACACTTAATTGTGCTCATGAGGAACCTGTACATAGACCAACAGGTAGTCATTCTAAAAGAACAAGAGAATACTCTTTGGTTTAAAGTCAGGAAAGGTGTGCGTCAGGGTTGGCTCCTTTCACCATACTTATTCGATCTGTATGCTGAGCAAATAATTCTAATCTGAGAAGCTGGACTGTATGAAGAACACAGCACCAGGATTGGAGGAGGACAAATTAGCAACCTGTATGATGCAGATGATACAACCCTGCTTGCTGAAAGTGAAGAGAACTTGAAGCACTTGCTGATGAAGATCAAAGACCACAGGCTTCAGTATGGATTGCACCTCACCATAAAACAGAAACCCTCACAACTAGACCAATAAGCAACATCATGATACAGGGAGAAAAGATTGACGTTGTCAAGGATTTCATTTTACTTGGATCCACAATCAACACCCATGGAAGCAGTAGTCAAGAAATCAAAAGATGCATTGTATTAGGCAAATCTGGTGTAAAAGACCTCTTTAAAGTGTTAAAAAGCGAAGATGTTACCTTGAAGACCTTGAAGACTAAGGTGTGCCTGACCCAAGCCATGGTGTTTTCAATTGCCATCTATGCTTGTGAAAGCTGGACAATGAATAAAGAAGACACAAGAAGAATTGACATGTTTGAATTGAGGCGTTGGCACAGAATCTTGAATATACCATGGACTGCCAAAAGAATAACAAAACTATCTTGGAAGATGTATAGCCAGAATGCTCCTTAGAAGCAAGGATGATGAATTTTCATCTCACATACTTCGGACTTGTTATCAAGAGGGTTTAGTTTCTGTAGAAGGACATCATGCTTGGTAAAGTAGAGGGTCAACAAAAAGAGGAAGACCCTCAAGGAGATGGATTGATACAGTGGCTACAACAATGGGCTCCAGCATAGCAACGATTGTGAGGATGGCTCAGGAAAGGGCAGTGTTTCATTCTGTTGTATCTAGGGTTACTATGAGTCCAGACCTACTTGAGAGCACCTAACAACAACATCTATCTTTTTGTTTTTTTTTAAGAAATAATTTTTAGACATATCCTTTTCTTCCATGTAACTGATCTTCTTTTCTTCTAAAGAATGTTTTCATAGAGCCATATTTTGTTGTGTTTTGTTGTTTGCTATTTATTGATCTTTGAAACAAAATAGATTTATAAAGATTTTTACAATAGTCACAATGCTGGATACCCTTTGTTCTCTTTCCTATCTATTGTGGTGGTAAGTAGATCTGAGAAAATTTTGCAACCTAGTTGTTTAGTAAAGCCCCTAGCAATATTTTTTATTGTCTGTTGAATATTAATTAGAACATTTACTACCAAGGCAGTATACTACCTCTTTGGTTTGGGAAAGATTACCTGAACATGCGTGGTAATTTGCATTGATGGATGTTAGTTATTTAATTAATGGGAAAAAAATAGAGGCATTTACAGTTTTTGGAAGTGGGATGGAAATTCACATAGCTACCTTAAGTAGCTGCTTGGCTTTATAGACCTTGAATAAGCACTAATCAAAATGGATCAAAGTTTTTCTACCTTCTTTCTGTCCTTACTGTTGTTATACTTAGAGATTAAAGTGTGCAGACCCTGTTTTTCTGTTCCCAAAACTATTCCCAATTTCCTTCTCTCGACGGAGGTTGGAAAGCCACATAACCATGTGCTCGCTTTCCTCATAGAGAGAGGGGCCGTAAACCGCTCACAAGGTGTATTGACAGCAGGATACACAGAGGAATAATACATAACAAGGAGTGTCTCTGTGTGTGTGTGTGTGTGTTGCGAGAGGGGGAGAAAGCACCTTTTCTGCCCATCGCTTTTCTCATACTGGGGACGACGTTCTGTGGGAATTGACATTGGCAGAGGCTGTTGGCAGATCTCAACCAGGAGAGGAAGAGCAGGAGCCCTTCGCACCAGTTCTAGGCGTGCCTTCTTCCAGGCGCCTTGTATGCGAGAAGGGAAACCACCCTTTTCTTTCACCACTATTCGTCAAATTTTATCTGGCTTACCGATGATGAAAACATTTCTTCCTAAATCAATAGAACAACATGGTTCCTGAACCTAGATCCATCCATATCTCATAAAGGATTCTCTCTCCATTCCCACCTCCCCAATTCCGGGTCTATTAGCTAACTAACACCATCTTAACCTGGAGTCTTACAGTATATTAAAAATAAAAGTCACAAGTAAGAAATAGTTTTGCAGAGTTTTGTTTTTTTAATCTAGGCTGTGTTATCTAATATATGGTGCTATGGACAAGTTTCTTCTCTAAGCTTGGCTTCCTCATTTGTACAGATGGGAAAAACAACATTGGTCTACTTGTGACTTCCTGCTTCGAGCCACTTTATCAGATGGCCAGTATCCAATAAGTCAAAACTTTTCTGAATTATTTATATCAACCTGTCCTAAACTTTGATTCATAGCTTGGTTTTATTCTCTTTGACCCCACATTCTGGATTACAATTTATACCTTCACCAAGCTCTGTGGATCTGACATTGGGAGATTGATAGCTTTATGGCTCTAACTGCTGGTTTCTATTCTTGATAGGGATTTGTACTGAAGTCATATAATTACATTTTGACTTGTTCTGCATAAATACCTTTTTTAAAAAATCTATTCTTAAACTAGACAAATGCCCTGATTGTACATTTTCACATCACTGTGCATCACTGCTCAGAGCATCTGGTAGTGTTACAATTATTTTTCTGATGGTTTGTGACTTTTTTCCATTATGTGTATCTTCATTTTCTTTTTTTCTTTAGGACTAAACCTCCATGAAATGAGTGACTCTGTTTTTACTTACAATTACATCTCCAGTAGCTGGGTATGTGCCTGACACAAAATAGACAATTAATGTAATTAAAAAAAAAATGGCTTAATGGAACCAGTCCCCAAATCCAAGGATTAACTACTGTGGCAGGCGCTTTGAGATGGGATTGGGTGTTAACTCCTTTAACTGCCACAGCACCCTACTTGGAAACTGTTATACGTGAGCATGTTGCCAGTATCAAATTTCAGACACAGGAACGGTTTACAGAATACAGTGTAAGGTCAAACCTGCTCATATCCCCTTATTATGTTTTCAAGGTATCATATGCTCTAAAAAAAGATGTTATTAATAAAAAAATGTAAAAAACTACTATCAGGTATAATAGGCTTTGGGAAATTCCTTTGTATAACTAACTTACTACATTCACATATTTGTTCTGCCCACGTGGACCGCTTCTAAACTAGAAAACCATGTGTTCACTTATCTGACCATGGTTATATATGAAAAGAAAACTTGAATAAAGCAGAATGCTTACTTTTGCACTGTGTTGTCAAAACTCATTTTACTCTACCTTTTTAGATGAAGGTGTGCTTGCTATAAGAAAAAAAATAAATAAATGATTTTAAAGTGAATCAGTTAAGTCCCCAAACCAAAACCAAGCCCAGTGCCGTCAAGTCGATTCTGACTCATAGCGACCCTATAGGACAGAGTAGAACTGCCCCATAGAGTTTCCAAGGAGCGCCTAGCGAATTCAGACTGCTGGCCCTTTAGTTAGCAGCCATAGCACTTAACCACTACACCACCAGGGTTTCCCAGTAAGTCCCAGCTCTTATTTATTTTACTTAAGCAATTTCAGATTTGCCACTGTGCATAATTTTAGATTGTCACTTCAACTTAGTTGGACCCGATTCCTTATATGTAAAATATATTTTGTACATCGCAGATCTGTAAGAACCAAAAAGCCAAACCAGACCCTTTGCCGTCGATTCCAGTCCAACTCATAGCGACCCTACAGGGTAGAGTAGAACTGTTCCTTAGGGTTTCCCAGGAGCAGTTAGTGGATTCGAACTGCCAACCTTTCAGTTGGCAGCAGAGTTCTTAACCATTGAGCCACCAGTGTAACGAAGGGCTCACAAATAGTGTGCTTTATCACACAGTATATTCCGTACATTTGTATTGGAAGGCATGATATCATTAGACCAGCTGCCTATGCGTGAATTAAGGGTCTTCGAAGTATTACAGAATTTACATAATGGACAATCTCAGCTTGGTGCCAGTTTGCAAGTTAGACCAGCTGACAGATCCTTTTATGTAGCTGCAGTGATGAGGCTCAAAATATCTACCACTGAAACAAATACAGGAAACAAATGGTTTGAAAAACATGCCCACAGTCTTGGTGGTGTCAGTCCATACTCTGTGCGTGTGTTGTTTGTGTGTGTGTGTAAACAACAGCAACTAACGCTGTGCCTTTTTTTGGGCATGACATTGACACACATCTGCTCAGATAAATTAACATTCCACTATCATCTGAGTCTTCTAGCAGGAACAAAAGGTTCACAGGCTGCTATGAATGAGCAAGTGGGAAAGTTTGCACTAACAAAAAAAGAAGAGGGTAGGGATGTTTTTTAAGGTTTCAAGAACTGAGTTAGAGAATCAGGTTTTAAAGAACACTGGCTGAAAGTAAATCACATCAAATGGTTTTTTAAAAAGTCAAAGATAAATTTATGTTCTGTGCATCAGTGTTTAAAAGTAAGGTTTATTTTTAACAATCATAGTGCTAGTTTTAGGGAGGAGTGGCTCTGTCTGTATAAATATGTCTAGTTTGAGAAGGAAGCCAGTTGAGAAATGGGATGTATTCTCCTTTGGGAAGGTCTAAGTAATATAAAAATCAGTTGCTGTCGAGCCAATTCCAACTCATAGTAACCCTATAGGACAGAATAGAGCGGATCCATAGGCTTTCCAAGGAGCACCTGGTGGATGGGAATAGCTGGCCTTTCGGTTGGCAGCCGAGCTCTTAACCTAAGTAAAGTAGATTGAATAAAATGGCACAGGGTAATTACAGCTTAATTTACAATAGTGGGAAGTACATTATGAATTCATCTTTTCACTTTTAAATTACGTTGTTTAGCTGCTTAAAGACATTCACCAGAGTCTAAATATCAAAAGATTCATCCAGGTCAAGGAAAGAGTCATTTTTTTTAACTGAGTATTAATGAGGACATGGAGCATTTCTTTAAAAAAATTATCTCTTCACTTTTATATCCAAATTATGGAAATATGAAAGTTCAGAAATAACAAAAAATGGCATTATTAGTTAATTTAATAGGGCAAATGATAAATTAGCTTCCGATTTTATTTCTTTGCTAAAATAAAATTGTCACCTTTGTTTCTTATTTTGCTAATTGCTATATTTGAAGCTCCAGGGGTATGTTTTAAAAATATTAATATTTAATGTGTGTGTGTGTACGTGTGTGTAACAATTTCTTTTTCAACCCTACCTGCCAGCACCAGAATTTACTTCCTTGTCCTGGGAGTCGTTGTTCATGTTTTTATAGATTTTAAAAATAAAAACCAATTGTATTCACTTAGCTTTATAATGCATTTGTAGTAAACTTTACCACATTCACATTATGTCTGTAATATATCCCGCAAACACTATCTGAAAAATTTAAAAGTACTCACAGACCATAGGGAGACCCAGCAATATCTAATCTGGCAGAATTATGCAGAATTAACACACCAGTTGTAAAGAGACAAGTTTTTTCAAATCTTGCCTTTATTATGAAAATTATGCTCTCTTGCTCCTCTCCCAGGTAATTCTTCATTAGTAATCTGTAATGCAAATTAGTAACTTAACATTTAATTAGTAATTCGTGTCCAAGTCTTCGCTGTATTAGCTTGAATAGTCCTCACAATGACTCTATAAAGTAGTGTTAATATTTTCCTATATTATAGATGGTGAAATTGTGGCAAAAGAGATTAAACATTTTGTCCAAGGAAAATAAATACTAAGTGGCAGAACCAGGATTTAAAGCCCCACCTTTAATGGTTTAAAGGAACAACCATTTTGCTTACCGCTCATTTTTTTTGCAGAACTGTGTGGAGAAAGCTTAACTTTGCACATTCTGGTGTCAGCTGGGACTGCCTGACTGGGCCTGGGAGATCCACTTCCAAGATGGCCACACTCATGTAATTGGCATGTTGGTGCTGCCTGTTGTTGGGACTTCAGCTGGGAGAAGCCTCAGTTTCCTCTCTGTGAGGCAGTCTCATGGTAGTCAGGTTCTTATGGGGTGGTAGCCATTCTCCCACCTCCCCCCCCACCCCCCCAGTAGCAAATGCTACGAGGTCCTCTTATGGATTAGATCCAGAACTGGTACAGCATTGCTGCAGTTACACTGTTGTTGCTGAGGTAAGTCACAGGGCCAATTCAGGGTCAAAGAAAGGCATGAGCATGTAAATACCAGGAGTCATGGTTCACTAAAAAACCCACTGCTGTTGAGTAGATTCTCACTTGTAGAGACCCTACAGGACAGAGTAGAACTGCCCCGTAGGGTATCTAAGGAGTGGCTGCTGGATTTGGACTGCTGACTTTTTGGTTAGTAGCTGAACGCTTAACCACTCTGCAACCAGGATTCCCATGGTTCATCAAAACCCATTGCCGTCGAATTGGTTCCAACTCATAGTGGCCCTATGTTGTTGTTGTTGTTGTTAGGTGCTGTCGAGTCGGTTCTGACTCATAGGGACCCTGTGCACAACAGAACGAAACACTGCCCAGTCCTGTGCCATCCTTACAATCGTTGTTATGCTTGAGCTCATTGTTGCAGCCAGCTGTGTCAATCCACCTCGTTGAGGGTCTTCCTCTTTTCTGCTGACCCTGTACTCTGCCAAGCATGATGTCCTTCTCCAGAGACTGATCCCTCCAGACCACATGTCCAAAGTATGTAAGACGCAGCCTCGCCATCCTAGCCTCTAAGGAGCATTCTGGCTGTACCTCTTCTAAGACATTTGTTCATTCTTTTGGCAGTCCATGATATATTCAATATTCTTCGCCAACACCACAATTCAAAGGCGTAAATTCTTCTTCGGTCTTCCTTATTCATTGTCCAGCTTTCACATGCATATGATGTGACTGAAAATACCATGGCTTGGGTCAGGCGCACCTGAGTCTTCAGGGTGACATCTTTGCTCTTCAACACTTTGAAGCGGTACTTTGCAGCAGATTTACCCAGTGCAATGTGTCTTTTGATCTCCTGACTGCTGCTTCCATGGCTGTTGATTGTGGATCCAAGTAAAATGAAATCCTTGACAACTTCTACCTTTTCTCCGTTTATTATGATGTTGCTTATTGTTCCAGTTGTGAGGATTTTTGTTTTCTTTATGTTGAGGTGCAATCCATACTGAAGCCTGTGGTCTTTGATCTTCATTAGTAAGTGCTTCAAGTCCCCTTCACTTTCAGCAAGCAAGGTTGTATCATCTGCATAACGCAGGTTGTTAATGAGCCTTCCTCCAATCCTGATGCCCCATTCTTCTTCATATAGTCCAACTTCTTGTATTATTTGGTCAGCATACAGATTAAATAGGTATGGTGAAAGAATACAACCCTGACGCACACCTTTCCTGACTTTAAATCAATCAGTATCCCTTTGTTCTGTCCAAACAACCGCCTCTTAATCTATGTAAAGGTTCCTCATGAGAACAATTAAGTGTGCTGGAATTCCCATTCTAGTGGTCCTATAAGGACCACCAAATAAAAATATACAACACCTCTCAACACTTTATCTCCGAATCTACTTCTCTGTTTGCTCTAACTGATCTTCTGGTTTCAAGTGCCATTTTTATCAACCCAAGTCAAGGACCAGGTTTTTTGTAGAGATTTTCTAGATTCCCACTGGAAATTTCTCTGATGGTTGTGCTTTTATATAACAATCAATTGTAACAGTAGTGTCTGTGCTTGCATTATATATATTTAGAAATTTGAACACAGGGGCTCCCCTTAATTGAACTTCTTGTGGAGAAGAACTCAGTTGGGGCATTTTTCTTTTTATCCTCACTGATTAGAATAGGGGTTCCCCATCTAGCTCAATTGGCATAACATAGTTAATAAAGAAAATGTTCTACCTTTTACTTTGGTGAGTAATGTCCAGGGTCTTATAGGACTGTGAGCAGCCACCTAAGATACTCTACTGGTCTCATCCCTTCGGGAGTGAGGAATAATGAAGAAAACTAAAGCTACAAGGGAAAGATTAGTCCAAAGGACTAATGGACCACATCTACCAGGCCTCCACCAGACTGAGTCCAGTACAACTAGATGATACTTGGCTACCACCACTGACTGCTCTGATAGGGATCACAGTAGAGGGTTCTGGACAGGCTGGAGAAAAATATGGAACAAAATTCTTAGTCAAAAAGAAAGAACAGTCTTGGTGACCTGACAGAGACTGGGAAACCCTGAGAGTATGGCCCCCGGACACCCTTTCAGGTCAATAATGAAGTCACTCCTGAGGTTCACCCTTCAGACAAAGATTGAACAGGCCCATAAAACAAAATGAGACTAAAGGGGCACACTAGCCCCGGGGCAATGACTAGAAGGCAGGAGGGGACTGGAAAGCTGGTAATAGGGAACCCAAGTTTGAGAAGGGAGAGTGTTGACGTGTCCTGCGGTTGTTAACCAATGCCATAAAACAATATGTGTACTAACTCTTTAACTAAACCTTCATCTAAAGTACAATTTAAAAAAAAAAAAAAAAGAATAGTGGTTCCCATGAACAGGGACTCAATGAATGAATGTTGACTAATGTGAATATCAGGCCTCATTTTTAAAGCACTAAGGCTAAGCTTGGTGCTCCAGGAATCCTTTTTAATAGAAAATTAATGTTTGTTTTAAAATTCTCACATTCAGTTTGCTGGTGACATAACCAGCTGGATTGGCAAGGATCAACAATCAGACTTCTCTGTTTTTAAATCACAGGTTTCTCCAAGTTTCATTTTAATTATCAATGCAAAATGTGTAGCTGATTTGTGACTATAAACTCAAAACTTTTTATGTATTACTGGCTAGGGTAAAAGAAATATGAAGAATGGAGATGAAATGACAAAGTACTGTATTCAACTTTTAATCTTGTGAGAAGTTCAGAGCAGATGGCCCATTTGAATAGAAATGTTTTATTTCTTATGAAAATATATTTTACCCCAGGCAAACATTGTAGCACTTGATATTCACTTACCATTCTGATTAACATTACAGCCATTGCATGGGACTATTAAAATGTGGAATTTAAATGTAATAAGACATTTTAACAGATTTTTAAACATACATTTATTCATTAAAAGAGGACAAAAGCATTTGTAGTGGTAGAGTTGCTTTCTTAGGAAAAGGCTACTGTGCCATGTATTGTTTCTCAAACATTATCTTCAAAGGAAATTTGAGTTCCTTTTTTTTTTTTCAAGAATTCTGACTCTTTTGATAAGTGTTGACATAACTGGCTAGAAAATCACATATCTGTGGCTGTATTTGATTCTATTTCTAATAAATATTTTGAAAATTGTAAATTTAAAATATAGATTTACCAGTCAGGATTGGGGACCCTATCCATATCTGCATGACAGCATACATATAATCTGAGGTGTTGAACTGAGGAGACTTTAAAAAAATTAACTAGTTAAGGCTTTGTGTGTATTTCTATGGTCAATTCTAATATTTTTAAGATGAAAATTTCCTGCTGTAATCATTATGACTTGAGAATGACAGGCTTGCAGACAGCTAGAAATTCTTATATTTCTACAACTAGTGTCTTAGTGAATATTTTACATTCTTTTTAGTTTAAACAATAATTATACCATGACACTAAAACCCAAACTAAACCTGTGGCGTCAAGTTGATTCTGACTCATAGCAAACCCATAGGACACAGAGTAGAACTGCTCCCTGGGGTTTCCAAGGAGCACCTGCTGGATTTGAACTGCCGACCTTTTGGTTAGCAGCTGAGCTCTTAACCACTGTGCCACCAGGGCTTCTTGCCATCATGATAGGCATTAAATAATTATCCTCCAAAATCAAGCTGTGAAAGTAGAGCCATGAATTTGTAAATGGCTCTTTCTCTTCGATTTGTATCCCTTTTTATACTGGCCTCACATCCCACAGAACCCCTCAACCTCAAGCCCCAGGGCACACACAAGAACAAAAACCCAATCCCTGGCACATCCTGTATTTCCTACTGGGAAGCCAGCACTGGCTGGTTTAAAACATTTGCTGGCTGGATTAAAGACGGCATGGAGTCTCAGAATTTTATTCTCTTATACTCAGAAATTTTAGTGTCTACCTTAAGTTGGAGGTTTGCTAAATGTTTACTGAGATAAACTTTTCATAAAATACGATCTATTCTCTTGATTAAATCTTAGACTAGTATTTCCTATTACAGGTTGCATATTTCTAAATCACCCCCCTTCCCCATCACACACACACATAAGTCTTTAAATACTTACCTGGAAAAATGTATTTTTAAAGAGATTTTTTTTCCCTTCCCAATAATTTATTTGAAGTTTTATTTTTAAGACATGATTTACAGAGGTAATATGTTGTAGTGTTTCTCAAATTATCAGAAAATACTGTATTACAGGAGCATATATTTTCTTCCCCATATATGGAAATAGCTAACAACATTATAAAATAAAAAAAAGAGTTTTTCAGAGCAAATATTTATGTATTTTGACTCTCATTTTCACAAAGTATTTGCCAATCTAAATTACCGTATGCTGGTTTTAATGGGGTCGTACAGATCCCAAACATTACCCAAGACTGATTTCAATGCCTATAATCATGAATGGTTCATTTATTCATTTATATAACATTTGAGTGCTACTTGTAGGTATGGAAACGCTGGTGGCATAGTGGTTAAGTGCTACAGCTGCTAACCAAAAGGTCGGCAGTTCAAATCCACCAGGCACTCCCTGGAAACACTATGGGGCACTTCTACTCTGTCGTATAAGGCCACTATGAATCAGAATCAACTCGATGACAATGTGTTAATGGGTACTGTAGGTATGTCTGGCACTCTGGCAGGTATTGGTGTTACAACAGTAAAGATGACAGTCATAACTGCTGTCCTTGTATAGCTTTTAGTCTATACAGAAATATTTGTGGGGAGGTTTGAATAACAGCTATACACACCTGATATAGAAATTGATATGTAGAAGTGGGTTATCGCTGTAAGAAAACCTAAAATATGTGGCATGGATTGGCTTTGGAACTGGGCAACTGGTGGCAGCTGAATAGGTAGTAGGCAAACAGCAAACGTTCAACAAATTGTTATTGGGACTTGGATGTGTGTTATGTAGCTCCAAAACTATCAGTAAACTGTTACCTGCCATAAACTGGGAAGATAGAAATGAACCTGATTGTCCTAGGGTTCTCTAAAGAAACAACCAGTTAAAAAGAGAGAGAGAGCGTTCATTTTTAGGAAGTGACTCACGCAGTTACTGGTCTGGCAAGTCCGAATCTGTAGGTTTGGCAGCAGGTTTGGAAATTCTGGTAATCTTATCTATCTACAGTCTTAAAACAGAATCTTTCTCCCTCAGGAGATCTCCAGTTTTGCTCTTAAGGCCTTCAACTGATTGGATGAGGCCAGCCCACATTATGAAGGATAATCTGCTTAATTTAAGATCAACTAATTTAAAAGGAAACCAGATGTAAATATCTTCATAGTAACATCTGGACTAGTATTTGACCAAACAACTGGACACCATAGCCTAGCCAAAATGACACATAAAATTGATCATTGCCCTGGTGAACATTGCGTGTGGCAAAGGTGAGCGCCAGACAGTGTTTTTAACATTTCGGTTGAATACTCGTAATGGTGTATGACCAAACCAAAACCAAACCCAGGGCCATCGAGTCAATTCCGACTCATAGCAACCCTATAGGACAGAGTAGAACTGCTCCGTGGAGTTTCCAAGGAGCGCCTGGCAGGTTCAAACTGCCGACCCTTTGGTTAGCAGCTGTAGCACTTAACCACTGTGCCACTAGGGTTTCCAGTGATGTATGATAAGCTACAAAAGAGAAAGAAGAGCTTAAAGAATAAACTGCTCAGCTTCCAAGAAGAATTTAGAGGGAAGATAGATAGGCCAAGACTTGCCGGAGCCCCAGTGGCACCGTGGTTAAGAGCTCAGGCTGCTAACCAAGAGGTTAGCAGTTCGAATCTACCAGCCCCTCCTTGGAAACCCTACACGGCAGTTCTACCGTGTCCTGTAGGGTCACTATAAGTTGAAATCAACTCAAGGGCAATGGGTAAGTCTGGCTGGCTTGCAATAGAAGAAAATCCATTTTCAGTCTCCTTCAGCCAGTAAAACATTAAAAAATAAATAAATAAACAGAAAATCAGCCTGGGAACATAGATCAAACCAAGGGTACGACTTTAAGACCATTGTTGAAGAACTCAAAAATAATTAATGCATAATGGACACTCTCAGCGAGAAAAGATGACTTCTAAGAATTTTGAGGATGTTATCCCAGAGCAGTCTGAAATGTCTAGAAAAGCTGAAAATCGAGAGTTAAAGGGATTTCTCAAAAAGGCTCGTGCCTGTAGCCTTTGTCCAATGGAGTAGATTCCAAACAAATATACAGAAAGCCTCCAAATTTATTTTTCCATCAAACTTCTTTTTAAAAAATTCTCACGATGAAATGTACAGGTAAGTAGTACACAGTTTGATAACTTTGGACATCTATATATGTCACCACCCTAATCGAGAGATATAACATTTCTGTCACTCTAGAAAATTCTCTCATTTCCCTTTTTCAATTAATTACATTTCTGCCTTTGAGGCAACTGCTGCTATCTGATTCTCTCGTCATAAATCAGTTTTCCCTGTTCTAGAACTTTATATAAATGCGGTCATAGAGCACGTGCTCTTAGCACCTAGCTTCTTTCACTCAGCCTTTTTTTCTTTTTTGAGATTCATCCATGTTGCTGTGAGAACCATGTGCGCATTCGTTTTCGTGGCTGACTAATATCCTATGAATAGGTTATAATCTGTTTTTCCAGTCTGTTAACAGAAATTTGAGTTATTTCCTGTTTTTGTGTTATTGTTAGGTGCCGTGCAGTCAATTTCAACTCATAGTGATCCCAAGTGACAGAGTAGAACTGCCCCATAGTGTTTTCTAGGGAGCAGATGGCCAGGTCTTTCTCCTGCAGAGCTGTTGGGTGGGTTTGAACTACCAACTTTTCAGTTAGCAGCCAAGGGCTTAATGGTTGTGCTACCAGGTCTCATTTCTTCCTGTTTTTAGCTGTAATGAACAAAGCAGAACATTTTATGAACATATATTACTCTTGGCGAAATATCTAGGAGTTGAAGTGCTGAATCAAGGGGGCTGGGCATATGTTTAATTTTATAGGAAAGTTCCAGACAGTTTTCTAAAATAGTAGTATAATTTTACTCTCCCATCAGCAATGTATAGAGTTCCTGTTATTCCACATCTTTGACATTATTTGTCATTGTTAGTCTTTTTAATGTTGGCCATTCCAGCAGGTATGAAGTAATATATCACTGTGGTGTTAATGGGCATTTCACTGTTGACAAGCAGTGTTGTGTGCCTGTTCTATGTACTTCTTGGCCATCTGTATATCTTTTGTGAAGTGTCAATTCAGGTCGTCTGTCATTTTTTTTTTAATGGATTGATTTGTATTTCTTTTCATCTAGTCAGGACACATGTCTTCTGTTAGATATATGCATTGTAAATATTTTCCACCATTCTGTGGCTTGCTTTTTCATTTTCCTAATAGTATTTTTCAATAAGCTGAAGTGTTTAATTTTGATAAAATCCAATTTATCATTACCCTCTCCTCTTTTTTCTAAGTAAGAAATCTTTGCATATCCCAAGGACATAAAGACATCCTCCTATGTTTCTTTTGAAGTTGTATAGTGTGCTTAAGCCTTGGTGCCTTTAATAAAAATCAATTAACTATATATGTGTATATTCCAAGATCTATTTCTAACCTTTTATCAACACCACACAGTTTCGATTTCTGTAGCTTTATATAAAGCCTTGAAACTAGGTTGTGTAATTCTTCTAATTGAAAGCCTGATGGCGCAGTGGTTAAGAGCTACGGCTGCTAACCAAAAGATCGGCAGTTGGAATTCACTAGGTGCTCCTTGGAAACTATGGGGCAGTTCTACTCTGTTCTATAGGGTGGCTACGAGTCAGAATCGATTCAACAGCAATGGGTTTGGGTTTTTTTTGTTTGTTTGTTTTAGTTCTCCTAATTTTGTCCTTCTAAGCACTATTTTGGCTATTTTAGGTCCTTTTCACTTCCATCTAAATTTTGTAATTGGCTTCACAATTTCTACAAATAGCTTGCTGGGATTTTTAGTTGTAAATGAGGCAAAATTCACACAGAATAAAATGTAGAGAAATGAAGTGTAAATTTGATGAGTTTTGACAGATGTCCACACTTGAGTAATTCTCACTCCAACAAAATATAGACAGTTTTCATCACTCCAGAAAGTTCACTCCTGTCCCCTTCCACTTAATCCCCTTCAACCAAAACTGAACAATGTTTTGGTTTATATCAGCACACATTAGATTTGCCTGTTCTTATCCACATCTGTTATAAATAAAACCACACGGTATGTATTCTTGTGTCTTATTTGTCTGAATACAATGTTTTGAGACTTAGTCAAGCTGTGACATACATCAGTAGTTCGTTTTTCTTTATAGCTGATTAGTGTTGTTATAGAAGTATTCTCATTTGCATCAACTGTTAGCTGCCTTCGAGTCAGCCCCAACTCATAGAGACCCCATGCAAAGCGGAATGAAATGCTGCCGGTCCTGCTCCATCCCCATGAGCAGTTGTGGATATAACCATTGTGATTCATAGGATTTTCACTGGCTGATTTTCAGAAATAGATCGCCAGGCTCTTCTTCCTGGTCTGTCTTAGTCTGAAAGGGCTGCTGAAACCAGGTTAGCGTCATAGCAACACGTGAGTCTCCACTCACAGATTGGTGGTGCCTGCCTAAGAGCTGCAATTGCCAGGAATCAAACTGAGTCTCCCACACAGAAGGTGGTAATTCTACCACGGAGCCACCAATGACCCCTTGATTTATATTGTCAATGGACTTTTTTCCACCCAACTTTAGCTTTTATAAACACTGTTGTTGTTTTTTGTTGTACAAGTCTTTTGTAGACATGTTTTCATTTCTCTCGTGCAAATACATAAGAGCAGAACTACTGAATCACAGCAAACAGCTCTATCTTTAACTTCCTAAGAAACTGCCAAATAGGTTCCAAAGTGACTGTACCATTTTGTCCTCTCACCATCAATACATGATGTTGGCACTCTTTCTCTAATTATTAGTGAAAAAAAAAAAACAAAACTGATAAAGAAAGTAAATAAATGGAGAATTAACCTAAAAATTTTCCTAGGGTCATGGGGACTCAAAGTCACATTTTGTATTTTTTACAATTAAAATTATATTTCTCTAACAATCAACCCTTGTTTGAGTTAATGTAAAAAGCAGTTTAAAAAAATTATTGATCAATCTGTGTGTTAAGCAATTTCTCATGATTACTTGAGTCTTATAAATGCCTTGGAACTGATGTGTGAATTTTATTATTCTCATACAATCTGTGTATGATAGAAATTATTCTTTTTGATTTTAGAAATCTCCGTATTACTTGGTTTCAGGTCCTCATAGTGTTTGGCACACAATAGGCTGCCAGTAAATGGTAGGTCTTCTTTACATTCTCCGTAAAACATGGCCAGGTCAATAGCGTGATCTCTAGTCAATTAATGAGGAAATAGGAGTCTAGGGAGGTTAATAGGCTCGGAAGAGGTTGTATGGCTGGTAGGTGCTGGAGCCAACAACACTGTTTATATGAATTCTGAACTTCTCTTTGCTTTCATTACTCCGTTTTCATTCTCAAACCTTTGATAAGTATAGCGGCCCATGGGGGCGTGGATACTTGAAATAAAGGCAAAGTATAACAAATTTTCAGCTTTACCAGTCTCAAAATCAATCAGTCTTATTGTCCTTGCTCTCAATGAGTTCTTAAAACTCCTTGTTTCAAAGGAAATCACAGTAAATAATATGAAATATAGTGATGTGTAAAATTGTTAACCCAGGGGATACATGCTGTAGGGTTTCTGAGAATAGAATGTTCAGTCAAGGCTTCATGGAAGAGGCGGCAATTGGATTCACCTAGTCAGCCACTTTGTATTTGGTTATTGAACGCCTACCCTGCACGAGGCCCTGTGCTAAGTTCTTCAGAAATTGTAATGATGAATAAATAGGGATACAATTGTGTAAGAGAGATAGATGTTTATAAAATTAGGATAGTGTTTAGGAATGTGTGAACGAACATCAGAAATTGGCTGCAGGCACTTTTAATTGTCCTTCAATATCCCTTCTTCTTTGCTTCTTCAGGAGTAGAACCCTGCTTTTTTCTGTTAAAGCTGGACTCATAGTTGCCTGGTTAAAAGACCATTCTTTGTGCTTTTTATATCTAAATGTGATCATGTTGACTAGACAATGGAAAATAAGTAGACATTTTTACACATGTTTTAGAGGAAGCCTCCTGTCCTCTGCTGCATGGAGCTCATGTGACTGAGGCTCTGGAAGTGATCTTGAACCAGTAAGCACGAGGGCAGAACCGAGAGCTGGGACTAGCCTGGGTCTCTGAGGACTCTGAGTGGCCATACTGGCTCTGGGCTGCCTTCCTCCAGATTCCTTCCTCTATGTGAGCAAAAATAAAACTTGATTTTACTTAAGCTACAGCCATTTTTTCCCATTATGGGGAGCCAAACTTAATCCTAACTAATACAAATTGGTAACAACAAAGATTCCTTGGGGTTGAGAGGAGAAGAAAATGAATTTTAGATGAAGTGACTGGTAAATCTTCATGAAGGATACAGCACTTAAGCTAGGTCACGATAGATGGTTATTTCAGCTGGTAGAACAGTGAAAAAAATGACATTACAATTTAAAATGTCAAATAGACAAAGGTCGCAGAAAGGACAGATTACTACATATATGTTTGTTAAGGAGCCCTGGTATTGCAGTGGTTAAGCACTCGGCTGCTAACTGAAAGGTCAGCGATTTGAACCCACCAGCCACTCCATGGGAGAAAGATATGGCAGTCTGCTTCTGTAAATATTTACAGACTTGGAAACTGTATGGGGCGGTTCTACCCTGTCCTATAGGGTCACTATGAGTCGGAATCAACTGCAATGGGTTTGTTTTTTTGGGTTTTATAAGAGCATATGAAGAAGGACCCCAATCCAGCCTAGGGTAAGAGGATCACAGAAGTGTCACTAGGGGTTAATACTTGAATTTGAGCTCTACAGCAAAGAATGCATTCTGTTCTTTGAGGCTCCTACAATCCTGGCCCCCACCCGTGAGGCTAGACTGATAGCCCACTGTTCCTTTTCTATATTTCATAATAAATATTTCAATAACTGTGTTTCTTATCTATAATTACTGTGAGAGACTCAAACCACCTAGGCTGAATGTTTTTCTTTCTTATTTGGCAACAATTTAGAAGAGATTTAGGATTTGCGCTCTCTCCAAGCCTTGAGTTTTAAGTGGCCATTTCAACTACCAATGAGACATTAAATCAACCACCCATCTCTGCGCAGTGACTCATGTTTTATGAACATGTGGATTAACTGCAAGCGAGGAACTGGAAACTAGAGCCCACCCATGGTTCTGTGGCTCAGCACCCTGTTGGCTGTTTCCTGTAGCTGCAGATCATCCCAATTATTTAAAAAATTGCCCAATCAATAACAACCTGTGTTTATCTGCCTTAATCTAGTTAATTTAAAAACCATTAACTAATATATTTTCTCCTTATGTTTCAATTATTCTCTTCAGCTTCTCCATTGATTCTCTACAGTCCATAGCCTTTTTACTACTGCAGTTCTTTTTTTTAGTCTGGACTTCTTGGGGGCCAAACCTACAGAAAATGTTTTCTTGCTCTTCCCTGCTCTATATTCTCTGGTCTTGACCTCTGTAAGACTTGCAGTTGTACTCTATTTGAGAAAAATTAAAATAGTTTCTCTTAATTTCTAATAATTTTACCTCTGTAATAGTGATGGTCTCTGTACACTAAAGCTCATTCCAGACATTTCTTTAACCAATGCCTCCTGTATTCCTGGCCACCACATGTCTGTCAGCTTGTCATGGCTTGCATGTTGCTATGATTCTGGATGCTATACTACTGGCATTTCAATACAAGCAGGTTTACCCATGGTGGACAGGTTTCAGCTGAGCTTCCAAACTAAGACTGGAAAGAAAGGCCTGGTAATCTAATTCTGAAAATAAGCCAATAAAAACCTTATAAATCACAACAGAATATTGTCATATATAGTGCTGAAGATGATACTGGAAGGCACTCAGAATACACAGTGGCCACAACAATGGACTTGAGCATACCAACAATCAAGAAGATAGCACAGGACTGGGCAATGTTTCATTCTGTTGTACATGGGGTCATCATGAGTCACAGTCTACTTGATGGCAACTATTACAGATTGAATTGTGTCCCCCCAAAATATGTGTCCACTTGGCTAGGCCATGATTCCCAGTATTGTATGGTTGTCCTCCATTTTGTGATCTGATGAAGTTATCCTATGTGTTGTAAATCCTAACCTCTATGATGTTAATGAGGCAGGATTAGAGGCAGTTATGTTAATAAGGCAAGGCACAATCTATAGGATTAGGTTGTATCTTCAGTCAGTCTCTTTTGAGATACAAAAAGGAATGTGAGCAGAGAAGAGAGGGACCTCACCACCAAGAAAGTAGAGCTGGGAGCAGAGCGTGTCCTTTGGACCTGGGGTCCCTACACTGAGACGCTCCTAGATCAGGGGAACGTTGATGAGAATTTGGACTTCTAGCCTCCCAAGCTGTGGGAGAGTAAATTTCTTTTTGTAAAAACCACCCACTTGTGGTATTTCTGTTACAGCAGTGCTAGATAACTAAAACAGCAACTAACGACAACGATACTGGACTTTAGCTTTAAGGCCCTGTGTGATGGTTTTAAAATAAGACTGCAGGTTCTTCGATACTCCTCCCATTGAGGGGTGGTATCTATATGCCTCCCCTTGAATCTGCTTAGGCTTGTGACTGTTTAACAAATAGATCACAGCTGTACAGTTAAAGGGTACTAAAACCAAATACCAAACCCATCGTGGCCGAGTCGATTCCTACCCATAGCAACCCTATGGGACAGAGTAGAACTGTCCCAAAGGGTTTCTAAAGAGAGCCTGGTAGATTTGAACTGGTGACCTTTTGGTTAGCAGCCGTAGCTCTTAACCACTACACCACCAGGGTTTTTGGTATCAGAGTCATAATGACCCTATAAGACAGAGCAGAACTGCTGGAAAGTGTTTCCAAAGAGTGGCTGGTAGATTCAAACTGCTGACCTTTTGGTTAGTAGCCAAATGCTTAACCACTGCACCACCAGGGCCCCCACCAGGGCACTACTCGGCTTAAAAGACCCTCAGCTGTAGCACTCACTCTTAAAGCCCTGCGCAGCCATTTAAATGTCTGGGTGCTTGAGGCCACCATGCTGGAGAAGCTGCTTGCAGGCTCTCCAGTACAGCCCCTGCTGAACTCTGTCCCAGCCACCCCTTCCAAGGCACCAGACTTGGATAAAGCTGTCTTGAATGCTCCAAATTAGCCCACTGTGCAGCTGAGTATCACCAGGTGATTTCACCCATGTCTAGGGAAAGCAAAGAATTCCCCAAGATGTAGCGGTCTGCTTCTGTAAAGATTTAGAGCCTTGGAAATCCTATAGGGTCACTATGAGGCGGAATCAACTCTATGGCAGTGTTTTTTGTAGAAAACCCATTAAGAAGAACCATTGCCATTGAGTTAATTCTCACTCGACCCTATAGGACAGAGTAGAACTGCCCCATAGGGCTTCCAAGGCTGTAAATCTTTATGAAAGCAGGCTGCCGCATGTTTCTCCCACAGAGCGGTTAGTAGGTTAGAACCACTGAACTTTCAGTTAGTAGCCACATGCTTAACCACTGTGTCACCAGGGCTCCCACTGAGCCTTGCCCAAATCCCTGGCCAACAAAATTGTTGTATGTAATAAAGTAGCTGCTATTTTAATCCACTACGTTTTGAGGTACCAGTATGCAGTAATGGTTGACTGAAACATTCTAACATGTCTTCACGTGAACAAACATACAAATCCTGCCTGCGTCCCCCACGTGGATCCTTGACAGTGGAGTGTGACCCTTAAGTTAAAAAAAAAAAAATCTATCCCTCTGGGCATCGTCCCTTCTTTAGGTAGACCTATTTACCACCTACGCAGCAGAATTGATTTTTTGGCCGGAAATTTCATTATGTCCAGGACCACCACCTGGGTAAAATTAGGTAAGTTGCTTAAGGTCTGTTTCTACGAAAACATTTTCACTAATAAGCAGAGACCCTGTTTATTCATTGTGCAGATTTCATAAGTACATCCCCTTAAATGAAATTACAAGAAAACTTAAATGAATAAAGAGAGGAAATGAAAAAACATAGTCCCCTGATCAATTTTCCGTGTCACCTATCTTATTAACTTTTTTTTCATTTTTATTTCCAGGGACTGTTTCCATCAATCTTGATAGAATTAAACATCATAGAACAAAGTAAAAGTGATCAAAGCTAATACGGGAACATAAAGGACAGCTTATTTCAAGGAATTTGATTCCTGGAAATCAAGTGAAGTAAAATGGGAAATCAAATTGAGGGAAGCTCCAGCAGCTCTCCCGGCTGCCCTTCTTGCTCCGGGCCTAGGTGGGCAGGCAGGCTTAGGAGCCGGCTAGGTAAGCGGCTGCCAGCCCGAGCAGAACAACCGTGCCGTATGTATTTTTCTGAACAGATTCAATCATTCTGGTAATTTCATAAGTTACCTGCTGAGCAATGTGATAGGCAGACAAATTGATTTACCTTTGCATTTTAAAGCCATGGATTTGAGGAAATACAATATGCTGCAATGCTTAAGGTTGTCTAATCACACGGAGAGCGAGCGGGAACCACGTGAAAGGAAGGTTTTCCTGAATGCTAATCAGAGAATGTCTGTGAGCTTCCCCTGGAAGCAATTTTCTTCTCACCTTCAATAAAATCAAGCACAGTGACGCATTAGAGATGTGGGACATTTTCATTAATGTGACTTCCCTGTATTGCCAGATCTGACTAAACTGTATGGGTGATTGTATAATTAGTGCATTTGTCTTCCTTAATAATTACAGCAACTTTAATTAAACAGTATATGGGGGAAATATAAAATAGATTAGGAGACACAGCTTACAGTTATGATTTCAAAGATTTAATTCACCTATGTGGTTTCTCGTGGTTTGCTTTTGTGCTAATTAGCACCTTAGCATTTTAAGTTAAACTGAAAAGTTCTCAAAATAAACACGTTTAGCACCCTACCCCCATTATGTATTTAAAAGGCAAGTATTTATTGAATATTTGAATAATTTAACTAATAAATAATAAAATGCTGGAAGGTCTAAAGGCAGCAGTAAGTACACTTTACTCATTAAGAAAAAAAAAAGCTATTTGTATGTTGTCCTTCCTAGGTGGAGAATCATACCACACACCAAGCACATGTAACAGAAAGCTTACATGCATAATGCATTTAATAGAGACACATATCAAAGAGGGGGTGCTGTATTTTCTCAATTGTAAGATAATTTTTCTGAATATTTTCATTACGCTGGAATCAAGATGCTTCTCATAATCAATGTATCTTATTTTCCTCTCTCCAGAATTGTTATTTAATCTGTGGTGCATCTTAAAACTGATTATTTCAAAGACCTGAATAAATGTGATTTTCCCTGTTCTCTGGTCTGGTCAAGCGATATCTAGAATACAGATGTCTACCAAAGTGCGTTCGGGGGATGACAGAAAAGAAGACCAAGGATTTGTGATGTTGAGCCTTTGAGGGAATTGGAAATGTTTGATGCTTAAAAAGAAGTGTTGAGTGATTTTGGATCAGGTCTTTGTTCCCCGTCTTGCATTTACAGCTTTCTTTAACTTCCACTCCTGGGTCTGGATCTGTCTTCTAGAATAACAAAAAATTAGCATAACCACTCTTCTGTGTTCCAGCCCTTTAAATGATTGAAATTCAACACACTGAACATGCTGTACTCATAGGGCACAGTAGCTGAGAGCAGATTCTAATGCCAGATAGGCCTGGAAGAGAAGTCCAGCTCTGCCTCTCGCCACTTGTATGACAATTGCACCTCTGTTCAAGCTCTTTGTGCTCCAGAGTGTTTATCTGCTAAATAAGGCCAATGAGAGCATTACATCATAGAGCTAAAGAATAAACGAAATAAAATAGCACTGTTCCTGACATATACTAAACGTGTAATGAATGGTAGCTATTTTGTGTCCCTAGACATTTTATTAAGCTAAAAAGATAATAAAGTCTTGATACATGGTCATAATCTACTGAGAGGAACGAACACATAAATATCTATAAAACAAACACATAAATACTTGTAAGTGCTGTGAGAAGCGTTCCGTGAAATAAGAAGGAAGCATATCACTTAGTGACAACTGTTCTCTTCCTGTCTTCCCACGCACCCTCCATGTTCCAGGAAGAAATCAAGGAAACGGGCACTTCTACTAAGCAGAGATTTCTCCCTCAGTTGGACTGGTCAAGGATCTGGGTGACCGCCTGCCAGGGATTCAGGATTGGGAAACAGTTAGGACATATAGCATTTTTATGTGTTCCTTGTAAATCCTCGTTACACAAGATGATTCAAGACAGTAAAAGAAAAACAAACCATGGACAAATTTTTGAGGGCACATTGCTTTGTACAATGCTGATTTAAAAAGCACAATAGCATAATGATGGGTATAGGAAGTGAGGCTTTGTTTGATTCGGCACTTCCCCACCTTCACCCATAATTTGGTAGAGGGTGTGAATTCTATTTATACTCTATAGGGCCGAGACTAAGAGGAGGTAATCAAAACGACTAGGGCACAAAATTTAAGGAGGCACTTACTGTCTGGGTCATGTAAGGGTAGTGTCAGCATCTGAGAGTCAGTGCCTCCTTAAGCTGTATGCCCCAGGCACCTGTGTGCCTAGCCCTAGTCAGTTGCAGAATTGGCTTTTGGCATTTTTGTTGCCTGTAAGCCTATTTGCAAATACAGCATTGTAAGATTTATGAAATACTTCAAAAAATAACTCTTTCCAAAGATGATGCCCAGCTGTGGAATCAGAAAAAAAAAAAGAAAAGAAACCTAAAATGTAAGAGTGCTTTCTATTAAATATACCTTCTTTTGTAAATTATTTTTGTATAAATTACATGCCTCAGGTTTGAAAGTTTCACATTGAAGTAAAAGGCCGAATTAAGTTTAAAAGCTGCTGAAAACTAAATGTAAAGAGAGAGAACATGACAATGAAAATAGAGACAGAAGTCTGTGCTGGTAAGACAGAGGAAGAGCATTTAGTGAAGAGTCAAGAGATTTTATTTTTATTTATGTAAGCTGAGAAACCGAGTTTTTTGAAATTGGGCACAGATTTACGATAATTGCGCTTGAGGAAGATGAGTCAAAGATAATTCTGTGTACATGGGGTTGGGTTAGGCCCAAAGTGAAGGTGAGGAAACGGGAAATGATAAAGAGAGCAGCCTCTGAGTCCCCCAAGTCTGGGGTGAGGCAGGCTTCTACATTTACAAGCCATGTGGATATTTGGAAGAAAGACATTCCAAAAAGAGTGAGCTGCATGTTCAAGTCCCAAGGAAGTATTTTGCAGACATGTAGGGAGTATACCGCAGGATCCATTGAGGCAGGAGGAAAAACTCAGAGAAGGCATCGGGGAGAAACCACACAAGTTCGTAGACCAGTGTGGAAGGATTATGGTTTTTATTCGAATGAAGAGGAAAGACACAGGAGTGGCCTGAGGTGGCTAATAGGTCTTAATACGTTATTGTGTTTGAGTTAGACGGTAATGGATGTAGGCAAAGACAGAAGTGAGGAGATTAGGCAAGAGGCTATTGCAGTAATCCAGAAATGGTTAGGCAAAAATGGCAGAAGACACAGAGAGCGAGAAGTGATAAGATTTTGGCTCTATTTTGGAGTTAGAATCATCAGAATTTTCTGGTAGATAGATTATGGTATGTTGAACGAAGAAGAGAGACAAGAATGATTGCAAAGCTTTTGGCCTGAACCTCTGAGAAGGTGGACTTGCCATTTGCTGAGATGGAGGATCTATGAGGGCAGCAGCAGGCTTAGGGACCAAAAAAAAAGGCATCCTGTTTTGCTTCTGTTGAGTTTAGGGTGCCTAAAAGGCATTTGGGAGTCCTGGTAGTGCAGTGGAAACCCTGGTGGTGTAGTGGTTAAGTGCTATGGCTGCTAACCAAAGGGTCAGCAGTTTGAACCCGCCAGGCGCTCCTTGGAAACTCTATGGGGCAGTTCTACTCTGTTCTATAGGGTCTCTATGAGTCGGAATCGACTCGACGGCACTGGATTTGGTTTGCTGGTTTGGGTAGCGTAGTGGATAAGAACTACAGCTGCTAACAAAAAGGTCCGCACTTCGAATCCACCAGCCACTCCTTGGAAGCCCTATGAGGCAGTTCTACTTTGTACTATAGGGTTGCTATAAGTTGGAATCGACTCTGTGGCAATGAGTTTGATTCTGTTTTTTTAAAAGGCATCTGAGTGGAGAGATAAAGTAGTCAATTGGATCATATTTGCTATTATTCTCATTAGTCACTTAGGCATGAGATGAAGAAAGCCTAAAAACCACTAAAAAACCCACTGCCATCGAGTCGATTAGGCCAGCATATTTGTAACTGAAAGTAGAAAGCAAAGTAGGAAGAATCATGACTTAAGGTGTATGGGACCAAAATGGTGGAAGAACGATGGGCCATGGAAAATTATGAGAGTCTGGAAAAGAATATCTATCTGGAATGTGAGTTTGTTGAGATGATAAACTTCATTTTTGGTTGTCTTGGGTTTAGGGTAGGGGTGGGGAATCTGATGTGCGCTCTGTGAGGCAGGAACAATATTTTTTTCATCTTGGTTTCTGTATCTCTCAGATCTACAGTTGTTGACCCAGTGTAGGTGATTCTTCATTCACATTTATTGAATTGGACTTATCCACATGAAAATAAGTTATCCTGGGAGGAAAGCAGCATATGGAGCTGACGAACTTGTAAGACACTTGGCTAGAGCTTCAGATTTCTGTGTCAGACACAAACAGGTGGGACTTGGAACCTTGTGAGAGAATGTCAACGCTCTGAGGGGGTTGACATCGAGATTGCTAGGAAAGAGACAAGTGTAAGTGAGGAACAGATGAAGCTAATTCTTCAAAAATGAAAAGCTCAGGCAGGCACAGTGAGTCAAGTTCCAAGGAGTCTGCTTTTCTAAATTTCTTTGTTTTTAATCAGAACAGCCAAGCGATTCCCTGTGTTTGTTGCAACTATCAATGGCAATTTTATTAACTGGTTCGTCAGAGTAGATCAAGCACTGGAAGTTATTTTTGGTAGCTGTGGTGACAGCTGCCAAGTGTGGAGACCCTGTGTTAGGGAACACAATTAGGTTAGTGATAGCTAATAGATGGAACTATTTGCTACCTAGAACTTTATCTGAGAGTTGTTGCATTACTAATTCTCAACTTTATGTTGGTGAGCTGTGATTATGGTGAATTTCACTTAAGCCATAATTTTAAATACCTAGCCAAAAGAACTTATGTCAAGTCATTTTTTTTTTTTTTTTTAATCCATTCAATTCCTAAAAGGCTCAAGTTTCGAAAGAACACCTAAAGGCAAATGGCCTGAGTGGGTCACCCCAACTCCCTGGGCCCAGAGATCTGGATTCTAGGAGAATTAAAAATGTTTCTTATTTCTACCCTTTTGATCATGATTTTGCTATAGAATTTTCAATCACAAATGTTCAATAGTGGTAGCTGGGCCTGTAAGGAACTGTTTTCCTAAAGTCACCTTCATGTCAAACAACAGCCTAGTAAGCAGTTTAGCAGAAATGGTGTTGCCTTGGGCATTGGGCTTCTTTAGAGAATTATCTATGAGCAGCCAGTTTCCAGGAACAGGAACCCCAGGGTCTGACTGGAAAGTGCATGGCTGGTCCTTAGTGACTGTTTCTACAACCAAATGACCCTGGAAACCTGCAAGCATTTTGATGCTATTTCCTGAGAAATTAACGTGACAAGCACCTATATCTGTTTTCACTATCCCCTCTTCAGAGCCCTTTCTGGATACATTTGTGTTGATGCTGCCCAATTGGAAGCATGTCTACTCATAATAAATATATTTTGTTACACTAATTTTTGATGTTTCTCTGGTCATTTAGGCTTTTGACACCTTCTAAACCATGGGGAAACAAATTTCTGTTTGTTAAAGCCCCTCCCCACACACAAATGTGTTCACGTTACAGTGTCATTTATTTATTGTTTTAAAACTCTGTACTTTAATTGGAAACCCTGGTGTGTATTGGTTAAGAGCCACCTTGCTAACCAAAATGTTAGCAGTTTGAATCCTCCAGGCACTCCTTGGAAATGCTATGGGACAGTTCTACTCTGTCCTTTAGGGTCTCTATGAGTCGGAATCAACTCGACATCAACAGGTTTGGATTTTTGGTTTTTGGTACTTTGTCGGCAACCATTATTTATTATGTAATGACAATGCACCTCAGCATCGCCCTCCCAATTTCTTTGTTTTTAAAAAGTTATGGTGAGGATAATAATGTAAAACAAGGTTATGTGAAAGGATTAGTCCAGTAGGTGCTCAGTGATGTCAGTCTCCTCCCCTTCCTACTTGCCAAGGGGTTATGCCTGTGGTTGTCTCAACAAGTCACTGCTCAACTCTCAAACTGTAGGCTCTAAGCTTATTGTCTCCCTTTTCTATTTCTTTAAAATGATATGGTATTCTCTGTCTTATTTCCCTCTGTCCAGAACAATCTCCACCCTTCTTCACCTGGTTAATTTCGTGTTCATCCTCCAAGTCTCGGTTTATGTGCTACTTCCTCCCAGAAAGTTTCCTTATTCTTCAAACGGGGACTACCCACCCTCCTATCTACTCCAAGAGATCTTGTACTTTCCCAATTTTTGTACTCAGTTCTCTGTCTTATTATTTGTTAGAATTTCTTACTATATAGTTAGCTTCACTAGAGAAAAAAATCATTTCTGTTTTGTTCATTATTTTATCCCAAGGTCTAACATGTTATTAGTTATTCTATGCTTATTGAATGAATGAACGACTACTGACACCGGTGGAAGATGTAAAAATACAAGATGTGATTCTGCCCATAAAAAATTTACGTTTTGGTGAAACGCATACAAACAAGAAATGATTAGATGACAATACAAGACTGTATGTAACTAATTGTCTGTATGATGTTATTTATTTTTTTTTTACTACAACATAAACTCAGGAAGTGCAGGAACCAAGCACATTTTGTCCAACAATGTGTGTACAAGCCTGGTGTATAGTGATAAACATACGTAATTAGTTAAAAATTCTGATCAAAATCATGGAAAAGGAAGAGTGGTGAGAGGAATTTGGGCATAGAGAGAGATGGTAAAGAACTGGGTTTGTAGATTTGAATCATACAAGAGTAGAAGCAACTTTGCAAAGATAACATGGATTTACTGAGGCTGAATCTTAGCACCTGCTGGAAAATTTCTTCTTAATTCATAGACAAGACGGGACCACTGTTGTCTATTAAGGAAGGGAGGGGCATAAGCCAAGTATTTACATTTCATGATAATAATAATGCTTTAGTTTTATGTATTATTTCACAATTTATGTAGTGCTTCAATATGTTGTTCGTTGCCTTTGAGTCAGCTGTGAATGGTGGCGACCCAAAGTAAAACAGAAGGAAATGCTGAAATCCTGCCCAATCCTGCTCCATCCTCATGATAATTGGTATTCTTGAGTCCATTGTGGCAACTTCTTGATAATTGGTATACTCAAGTCCATTGTGGCAGCCACTGTGTATTTTGAGTGCCTTTTTTTTTTTTTTTTAACCTAGGTCCTATATTGAACAGTATCCCGATGTGATTCATAGGTTTTTCATTGACTTATTTTTGAAAGCAGATCACCGGGTCCTTCTTCCTAGCCTGCCTTAGTCCAGAAGGTCCTCTGAAGCCTTTTCACCATGGGTGACCTTGCAGGTACTTGAAATACCAGTGGCATAGCTTCCAGCACCATAGGAATAATCAAGTGGCCACAGCACATCAAACTGACAGATGGGTGGTGGACTTCAGTAAACACTGTCTAATTTAATCCTCACAACATTCTCAACAGGATAAGCCTAATTACTTCCATCCTATAAATGAGCAAACAGAGACTCAGTCATGAGAACCATGGGTAATTCAACCCAGGGAAAACACTATTCTACAGGCTTGGATCCCATTTTTCGTTTTTGTATCATTCCCTGGTCTTTTTTGTTATTATTATTATACATTTTAATGGAGAAAAAAAACTGATAAAATTATGTATATAAGGCCCATAATAGTACTGCCATATATCTGAAATGGGTTATGGAAATAGTCACGTTATACACACCACACTTGGGAAAATTTCCACTTGGGTGAGTGCACAACACACACACACACTCACAGACTTGCTGAAACAGAGGAAGGAAGCAATTGAGTGCACACAAGTCTAGTCCTTGTAAACTACACTAGAAAGATCTAGATGGGAGCACCAGTCCTGTGGTAGTGATGAAGCCACTGTGAACATGGATGTCAGTTCTTACTAGAAATTTTCAGAATTTGGACATAGAAATCTGAAGAGTGAGGCAAAAATGAAAGCATGAAGTAATTCTGTTTATCATGTAAAGGGCATCCACATCAAGATCACATTTCCCATAAGCTTTGTCAGTCACCACAAGATTCTTCCTTGGGCTTTTACATCCAATGGCTCCTCAAGCTGGAGTCTCTCCTTTGTGCAGATCACCCGGAATTCCTAGCGAAAGCTGAAGCTTGTGGTACAGCCCACGGAAAGGAAGTAAGTGCCAAGAGCATCTCCTATGAGCCAGTTCTGCTCATAGATGCATGTACCCTAGCTGTCAAAGAGGTGGCACCCGGCTGTCTTCTCCTCATATGAATGATCTTAGGCGAAAAGAGATTTTTGTTTTCAACAAATATGATAAAGTGGAAGAGTGACTTGTATTTCTTCAGGCTATGCCAGTGCAGCAGAAGACAAAACAAAACAAAATGATTATCGGGTATACTTTCTAACACAAAAGAGTACAAAACAATGCTAGGTGGATATTTTTCAATAAGCCTTTAAAATTAGACAAAGTACCTTTATTCACACAATCAATGTATTTCAGTCTTCCTGTAGAGTTTTTAATTAGATCCTCTGGCTGCAGGGTTTGCAGTATCTCTAAGAAGCTGTTTGGATTTAAAAATCAAGAAATCTGTAATAGAAATAATTACATGAAAATACATTAACATGGATTATCTTTTAGCAAAACCAAAGTAACAAGATATTTAATTTTATATAAAATGAAAGGAAGTAATTACGATGCAGACAGTTTCTCATCATTTTAACATGAGGATATTCAAATAATAAACTACAGCATAAGAATCAGGAACATAATTTTTTAAAATGTCACTGGAAAACATTCGATAAGGCCAGAAGCTCTGGTGTCATTCTTCTGCACCACGTGACGTATGCAGCATCATAGCTGCCTGCACCCCCACCCAAAAGAACAAGGCTCTGCCCAGTGGTCCAGTTTACACAAAGGTTCTAGATAATTTTTTCACATCTGTTTTGAAGAAAAGCCCCAGAGACAGAAAAAGATGGGAAAAATTAACAAAAAGAGACAGGGTGCAAATAAAAAAAAAAAGTGGAAAAATATATAGCCCCTAGGTGACACTCTTGCTCTACATTTCATGGCTGCTTCGCTCTCAGAACCTGGAGCTGCAGGGTTTTTCTGCAGGGTTTAGAGGTTTTTTTGTCCGCTGAGCATAATGCTGGAATTATGTATATTTTTAAACTACGCAACCCTGTCCAACAAGATTAGGAGTGAGAAACCTATTTTGTTCTTTTTAACAATGGAATGGGCTTCAATAATGAACACCCAAAAGTCTGTTTATTTTGCTGTAACTGGGGTGTGTGGCAAGGACAGGCATGCAGTAAATTTTTGCTGTTTGCATATTAAGAAATAAAACTTTTCCCCTTTATTTGGTTATTGAAATGAGTCCTTGAGAAAGAACTCTTTCTTTGATTGATGAAATTCAAACCAAATTAAGTATCTCAACGCATTTTGGGTAAGTGGATGCTTAAGAGATATTTTTCATGCTCCCATCTCAAAGGATTCCAGCATATTTTAAGCAGGATTATGTATAATCAACCTTTAGAACCTAGGAAAAAAAATGCCTTTATTCTGTTTTTCTATATAACTCCCCGAATCAAAACAGGTAATTGCTCTTAATGGGTATTTCTTTCTCTTTTGTGAGACAATATAAAGGAAAGGAAATGTTGTTCACTCAGTATTTTGTGAAAGTAGAAGCTTACCAGAATTATCTGCAGGTAAAATGGATTGGTGAATATTAATTGGGCTAGAGTTACTATACAAATTTATATTGCTATGATTTCTTTTATAAATGCATTCTAAGTTACTTGGTTCATTACAACTCATACTATGCATACACTGTAAGCAAGTTATGGAATTATATGGTCACAAACCCACCTTTCAGTCCAGGATATGGTGACATCCACAGCCCCTCTTGCCCATGGCTCCACGCAGTGTTCACTGGGTGACAGTTCTTCTCCCCTCATGGCTGGGGTGGGTATTATGCTGGGTAGTGTGGGTTATGCCGTGGTTACATATAACTCCAAAATTACAGCGTTGTCTGTGGCGTAAACTCCGCATCTCCCCTACTGAGGAGGGACCCTGCTCATGGAGATTTTCACACCTGCAACGTGGTGGTTCACCATCCCTGGCGCTATCTCACATGGTCAATGGTGCATCAACTCTTCAAGGTTTTTACCTAGAACTGACACACCTGGTTGCCATTTACATTTCCTTGGCTAAAGCAAGTCACACGGCCAAGCCTAACCTCAAATGAGCGGGAAAGTGCAATTCTACTGTTTTCAGATGAAGGCAAACCCAAAATGCTGGTAACTTAAACAACAGAATAAAACCCAGGCATCACAAACAGTTGTCTCCTTTCCTTTGGCAGCATGGAAGCGGTAGGGATGCCTTCTCATCCCTCTCTTAGATACCACACCTAAGTCTGCAAAGAGAGTTAGAATGTCAATAGTCAGGTGCTGCCCAAGGTGGAGATGACGATGGTGGTGACTCTACCAGGCAATGCCTTTGTGGCTTCTCTCTGTTGAAGAATCCCGGCAAGTCCCTGCTGTTCTGCAGAGCCTTCAACAGCGTCAGGTTTAGGCAGTTCTCTTAAGCAGTGTCCAAGCTGCAAGAAGCAGTGCAATAGTGGGTAGCGAAATCGATTCAGTGCATCTTCATCAACCTTGAAAACAGGTTGCATTCCATGTGGTAAGAGTGAGTACTGCTTTGTGAAATGTTGTTTTGTCTGCTCAGGGTCACCGTCTGACATGCATTCCTTACTGTGGATTGAGGTCAAAAAAGTTGAAAGCCGCTGCTCAGGCACGGCTCAGTGATACTTAATGCTGCTTTTGGAGTGTAACACGCAATACCTTCTCTGCTGAGCCTTCTAAAAATCTTAATCGTGTTACCCAATTCTGCCAATAAATAGCTTTCTTTTTTTTTGTCTAATAGGAAGTGCTGTCACAATTGCATCAGGGAGGAGATCTATGTGACATTACCTGATGCCTCACTGGTAGCTTCCAACTCAATTTTGATTTTCTTTCTGACCCTGGAGAGTCACCTGGGAATTGTCCAACACAATAATAATAATAATAATAATAATAATAAATAATGATTTATTTAATGTTTACTATGTGTCAAGGGGAAACCTTGGTGGCGTAGTGGTTAAGTGCTATGGCTGCTAACCAAGAGGTCAGCAGTTTGAATCCACCAGGCCCTCCTTGGAAACTGTATGGGGCAGCTCTGCTCTGTCCTATAGGGTCGCTATGAGTCGGAATCAACTCAACTGCAGTGGGTTTTTTTTTTTTTTTTAATGTGTCAAGCATCATGCTAAGTGTCTTATAGTAAATACTTGCCAGCATTATCCCATTTAATCTCCACAAGTCCTAGGAGGAAGACTGGCTACATAATTTTGGGGGCTAGCGCAAAATGAGGGGCCCTTTGTTAAAAAATTGTTTAAAGATTTCAAGTGCGGGTTGTTCTAAGTGCTGGGCATTGTGTGACTGCACAGGTCACACACTCAGCCAGCCCTCATAGGAGGAATAAATGATGGCTTACAGATGTGGAAATGGAGCCGAGAAGCTTAAGCAACTTGTGTAAGATCACACATCTAAATTTGGTGGAGCCAAGGTCTGAATATGTCATAGATTGAATTGTGTTCCCCAGAACAGAGTCAACTCAGCTAGGCCGTGATTCCCAGTGTTGTGTCGTTGTCCTCCAGTTTGTGATGTGATGTAACTATCCTATATGCTGTAAATCTTAACCTCTACGGTGTTAAGGAGCCAGGGCGAGGGGTAGTTATGTTAATGAGGCAAGATACAATCTATAGGATTAAGTTGTATCTTGAGTCAATCTCTTTTGAGGTATAAAAAAGAGAGAAGAGAGCAGAGAGAAGAGGGACCTCCTACCACCAAGCAAGAAGAGCCAGGAGCAGAGCACGTTCTTTGGACCTAGAGTCCCTGTACTGAAAAGTGCCTAGGCCAGGGGAAGATTGATGACAAGAACCTTCCACCAGAGCCAACAAGAGACAGAAACCCTTCCCCTGGAGCTGGCACCCTGAATTTAGACTTCTAGCCTCCTAGGCTGTGAGAGAATAAATTTGTTTGTTAAAGCTACCCACTTGAGGTATTTCTGTTATAACAGCACTAGATAGCTAAGACAGAATTTGGTACCAGGAGAGTGGGGTACTGCTCTAACAGATACCTAAAATGAGGAAGCAGTTTTGAAACTGCGAATGAGTAGAGGTTGGAAGAGTTTTAAGATGTCTGATAGTAAAAAGCTTAAATTGCCTTGGAGAGATTATTGGTGAAATTATGGACATCAAAGACAATTCTTATGAGAGCTCAGAAGGAAGTGAGTGAAGCTGTAACACCAGAGACGGTGCAGATGTTGAGAAGCAGTGGCATAGAAATGGCTGCAGCAGAACCAGAAGACTGGTGCACGAAGACACAGGAGCCGACCCATGGAGCAAGAGAGCTGAGTGTCTTCGAGTAGGAGGCTTCCTGGTGGAGTGGGGTGCCTCCAGGCATTTACTGGTGGAGATAGGCTTGCCGAGCCATGAAGGTGAGAGAGCTGAGTGCCTTCAAGTAGGAGGCTTCCTGGTGGAGTGGGGTGCCTCCAGGCATTTACTGGTGGAGATAGGCTTGCTGAGCCATGAAGGTGAGAGAGCTGAGCGCCTTCCACAAGGACCTTCCCCCAGAGCCAACAGAGAGAGAAAGTCTGGAACTGACCCCCTCAATTCAGACTTCTAGCCTCCTAGACTCTGAGAGAATAAACTTTTTTTTTGTTAAAGCCATCTGCTTGTGGTATTTTTGTTATAGAGGCACTAAATAGCAAAGACAAGCATTTAACATTTTTCCAAGGTACATATACAAAGTGAATTCTGACAACGATCCCATATTTACAGAGATCTGGAGAAAATTATGACAGAGCCCTCTTTTTTGAGCTTGTCAGAGAAGATGTTCTTCTCTCTCTCTAACTAGCTCCAAAAAGAGGGCTTTGTCATAATTTCTGATGCTGCAGACGACACAACCTGCTTGCTAAAGGTGAAGAAGACTTGAAGCACTTACTGATGAAGATCAAAGGCTACAGCCTTCAGTATGGATTACACCTCAACATAAAGAAAACAAAAATCCTACAACTGAACCAAAAAGCAACATCATGATAAATGGAGAAAACATTGAAATTGTCAAAGATTTCATTTTACTTGAATCCACAGTCAAGGCCCATGGGAGCCGCAGTCAAGAAATCGAAAGACACTTTGCATTGGGAAAATCTGCTGCAAAAGACCTCTTTAAAGTGTTAAAAAGCAAAGATGTCACTTTGGGGACTAAGGTGCTCCTGATTAAGCCATGGTATTTTCAATCACCTCATATGCATTCAAAAGCTGGAAAATGAATGAAGAAGACCAAAGAAGAACTTATGCATTTGAATTATGGTATTGGTGAAGAATATTGAATATAGCATGAACTGCCAGAAGAACAAACAAATTTGTCTTGGAAAAGTATAGCCAGAATGCTCCTTGGAACAGAGGATAGTGAGACTTTGTCTCACGTACTTTGGACATGTTCTCAGGAGGGACCAGTTCCTGGAGAAGGACACCATGCTTGGTAAAGCAGAGGGTCAGCGAAAAAGGAAAATTCTCAATAAGATGGATTGACACAATGGCTGCAACAGTGGGCTCAAACATAACAACGATTGAGAAGGTGACACAGGACTGGGGGGTGTTTCACTCTGCTGTGCACAGGGTCACTGTGCACAGTTGGAACCAACTCAGTGGCACCCACCAACAACAACAGTGGAGAAGATGCTGGCATAGAATCTGAAATTTAATATTCAATTCATTGTAGTATAGTTGTTCTTCATAAGTATTGTAGATATAATTTTAAGATATTTTTATACATTAGATTTTTCTTAGTATTTATAGTTGACAAAGAATCAAAAGGGAAGTCTTCTAAAAATTATTGAAGGGATTGGCCATGTAGAATTTAGGGTATCTCCTGGCTATTTGAAAATACATTAAGAATTATGACAAAAATATAACAAATAATTATGTTGCAAGATTCACATTATCAAAAGAGTTGTTTGTCTAAATTAGACATTGGATAATCACTATACAAGTTACAGTGAAACCTGTGAGAGTCACAACTTGATGGTACTGCCTTGTTTTTCTGGGTCTTGGAAGTTTTCAGCTTTTGACAGGGTGCAGTCTCACCGCTTTTCTGTTGCTCATTTTAGTGGAAAGTATTTGAGTTTTCCTTCTGACAGGTGACCTTCTTACACAGGTTCTAACTTTCACAGGTTATACTGTATTTAGCAACAAACAAATAAACAAAGAAGACTCATCATTTGTAGCCTAGTTGACTTAACTAAGAATAGTAAGTATTAAGTTCAGATTCTCATGTCCAACTACATATTTTTTTACCTTTTACGTTGGTGCAGACACATTTTCTGCTTCATGTATTGGGGCTTATCATGGTGGGGCTTTGTATATATGAAACGGTTTGATTATATTGTATTATAGTTAGTTTTCTACTTGTCTAATGACGCGAATGCTGCATAGAGTGTGTTGGCCTTGATTTTGAGTTTATCGTTAGAAAGTGTTTTTTTGTTTATCCACAGCACCTTGCCTGCAGTGTTGTTCCTTACATGTTTGTTGAATTTTTCTGTGAATGTTCACTTTCTGGTTTCTTTGGGAAGCTAATACATGTTTGAGATTTACTACTTGAATGTTCAAATATATAATAAAGAAACCTTGATATTTCATATATTCCTACAAAAATGCTTTTGATATACTTTTGATATAACCAGAAAAATATAGTGCCTTGCAAATAGTAACAATTTAGTAGCCTGAGAAAAACACTCAGTGTGATGGATTGACACAATAGCTCAACAATGGACGTAAACATACCAACGCTCAGGACCGGACAATATTTCATTCTGTTATACATAAGAATACTGTGAGTCTGAGCCAACTCCCCGGCAGCTGACAACAACAACTTCTCTTCTCATTGACCCTTAGGAGGTAAGTTGAAGCTGAATACAAGACACCAGGTCTTATTATGTTTCCTTAGACCCATTCCGTATGCACTTGACTAAATTGTTGTTGTTTAGTGTCATCGAGTTGATTCCCACTCACAGCAACCCCATATGACAGAGTAGTAGTAGGATTTTCTTGTCTGTAATCTTTGCAAAAACAGATTGCCAGGTCTTTCTTTCGAGAAGCCACTGGGTGGGTTCAAACTGTCAACTTTTTGTTAGCAGTCAAGCACTTAAGAGTTGTGCCTCCAGGGCTCCTTCTGACTAAATTAGTGTTTACTATATATTTTTTATATAAGGAATCAGAAAACAGGTGTATTGGAAAATCAGATTCTCAAGCTTGACCTTAGGGGTTAGGACTCAGCACCTGAACCAGAACTGCTAAGGTGGTGAACTGTCTGTCCTCTACTTAGAAAGTGGAAATGGCAATAAACGAAATGCTAATTCTAACAGATTTCAAACTACTACTCACAAATACTGTAAAAATAACAGCTTTCTTATTTGAAGTAACTTTAATGCATCTGTATTGGAAAGGATATTATACTCATTTCCTATCATAAGCAATTACCACAAGCCGAGTGGCTTAAAATAAGAGAGGTTTATTCTCTCACAGTTCTGGAGGGAGGTCAGAAGTCCGAAATCAAGGTGTTGGCAGAGTTGGATCCTTTCAGAAGCCCTGAGAGAGAATCCATTCCAGGTTACTCTCCTAGTTTCCAGTGATTCCAAAAACCCTCAGTGTTCCTTGACTTGTAGCTGCCTCTCTCCAGCTCTAGCCTCAATCTTCACAGGGCTTTCTCCTCTGTGTGCTTCTAGTCTCAAATCTCCCTGTACCTTTTTCTTAAAAGGATGCCGGCATTGCATTTAGGGCTACCCTAAATCCAGGATGATCCCATCTCAAGATTCTTAATTTAATTACATTTGCAAAGATCATATTTCCAAATAAGGCCACTGTCTTAGGTTGGGTTCTCTAGAGGAGTAAAACCAGTGAAGTACGTATATACGTATAAATATATATATAGAGAGAGAGTAAGAGAGAGAGAGACTTATTTCAAGGAAATGGCTCATGCAGTTGTGGAGGTTGGCAGGTCCCAAATCTGTGGGTCAGGCTGGAGGCTTCTCTTGACCCTTGTGGTTGCAGGGTCTGACGAACCCAAAATTGGCAGGTCAGACAGGGGGCTGCTGGCTCACATCCCAAGAACTGAATGTCGGATGATGACGAATTGCATCTAGGTTGAGAGAGAGAGAGCCTTGCCAGAACATCCATGTATATTGGATGCAGGCCACACCCCAAAGGAAACACCCCTTATATCAGATTACAAAATGGATGATAATTACATAATACTGAGAACCATGGCCTAGCCAAGTTGACACATACCATTAACCATCACACCCATATTCACAGGTTCAGGATGGGCATAGCTTTTTGGAGGCTACCATCCAGGCCACTACAGACGTTGATGAACAATATAACACCTTTACCAACCCTCTCACTTCCCCATTCTCCAACCAAGTATCTGATTGAATAGATTTGAATTTATTGAATTGTAGAACTAACTGAACCATCAGTCTAACATATGATTTTAAATAGGAAACAACTCAGCCTGAGGTCACACAGCAGTTAGTGACCTAAGCAGGATAAGAACTCATGTCTCCTAAATTCTAGTTGAGTAGATATGTTTTCCAGTTGAATTGGGTAATATTTTGTCTCTAGTCAAAAACGCAATAATAATAACAAAACAAAAAAGAATAAAACACTGAAAATAGTTAAAAGTCAAGGAAAACAGAATAAGGTTATCAACTATATTTATAAACTATTTACTAGACTGTTTTTGGGTTATTGTACAAATCATATTCAGAAGGTTATATAGCATGGGAATTAAAAAACATGTTAGTTGGAGTATCTTAGTTTGAAGACATTAAAAATTCAGTTCATACAGTGTGCTTGTCATAACAAGATCAGCCTTACCAATGGGAATAGAGTGTCTAAAGACCATTGGCAATGCCTGTCTGCATCCATCTCCTCATTAGGGATGGTCTTTGGATCCAGTCGTTAATTACTACTGAAGAGAGAAGCTGAAGTATAGGAAGGTTTTGGTCCAAATAGCTCTGAGCCTTCTAATCTCCCACACGCCAGAAATAATCCTTCTCTTTGTCATCATAGACAGTGGAAAAGGTGGCTCAAAAATAATTCTGAACTTGGACTGAAGGCTTCAAATCCTCCTTTTGCCTGCTAATGTTGAGGAAAATATGAGAAAATCTTGCTGCTCTTTCCAAGAGGAAATTCAAAGTATGACTTTCCCACTGTGCAGTTAAAGCAGCCAGCTCTCAATCCAGTTTTTTGAAGTAAATAGCCGACATCTTTGATTTTGTGTGGGGGCTGTGTGTGTGTGTACGTGGTTAAGCCTATTTTCAGACTATCACAAAGATTGATGAAATGTCATATTTCTCAGATACCAAGTTAAAAACTGATAGTGACAACAGCCACCAAACAGCATTCGGCCCAAAAGAGAAAAAAAAAAAAAAAAAAAAAATTAGGCATAGAAGTGAGAACCGCTGGAAGCTAGTCTCGGTATATTTGAGTCAGAGAGGAGACTGGCAGGAGGGGCGTATGGGGTGATAAGACCTGCATTAACCCCGCCTGAATCACAAGGATTAGTCCTGAAACACAAGTAAAGGCATCACAGTGAAAACATACAGAATTTTGTGTCAGAGGACTTGGCTTTGAATGTTGACTCTGTTATTAAATGTTTATGAACCAGGCAAGTATCTTTAACATCAATAAAATTCAGTTTTTTCATTTGTGAAAGGACAATAATTTTTTTTCTACAGGTTTATTCTGAAGATTTAAAATAATTTTTTTTTTTATATATAATAAAGAGTAGTTGTTCTGCCTATTTAGCATTTATTCACTCTGACTCTAGCCTTAGTACACCATTTTTTTCCTGGTGTACCTTTGCCCAATTCCCTAGTCTATTTGGTATGCATGGAGCTGAATCCTCTGACGTAGTGGTGAAGTAATCCCTAGGGATGGTTACCTGGTGTTTACGTCAAGCCAAAGAGCTAAATTAGGGCTTATCCTGGAGCATTTGTTCATACAATAGGGAAGAGGCAGACTCATTTAAGTGGACTTGCTGGTAGTAAGAACGATGTGTATCTGTAATGGCTAAGGGCTGCCATTTTGAGGTTGACAATGGAGCCAACAGTGAAGGAGGCAGAACCTGAACTGAGAATAAACAAGTCTTAATTAAAAAAAAAAAAAAAAATTTTTTTTTTTAAATTATGTAATTTTACCTCCAATTAAACACTACTGAATCCAGGCCTACCAGTTTCTTTTCAGTGACATACACTGATGTAAATTCCCTTTATGTTTAAGCCACTTTCAGTTCAGTTTTCTGTCACTGACCCTGAAAAGTTCTAACAGTATATATAAAAATATATATATATGACATTTAATACAGTATCTTTATCAAGAATGGGAACTCGATAAATTGTAACTATTATAAATGTCTTACTGTTGTTGCCATTGAGTCAGTTCTGACGCCTCACTTCCAACTCCTGGAGGCCCCTTGTGTTGCAGAACAGAACTGCATTCATAGGGTTTTCTTGGAGGCAATCTTATGGAAGAAGATCACCACACCTTTCCCCCAAGACACCGCTGGGTAGATTCTAACTGCCAACCTTTCAGTTAGGAGCCAAGAGCAAACCATCTGTGCCACCCAGGGACATTACATAGAACTACTTTCATCTCCTTCAAGGGATAAAATTACTTGTATTACCCAGGTTTCTCTAGGTCAATGTTATGGATTAAATGTGTTCCCCTAGATTTCCTCCCAAATTTATGTTGAAGTCCTAACTCTGGTAGCTATGAACATGACTTTATTTGGAAATAGGACCTGTTATCAGCTAAGTTAACATGAAGGCCATACTGGAGTAGGGTAGGTCCTAATCCAATCTGAGTGGTGTCATGTAAAAGAGGAAAAAAGATGCAGAGATACAGACAGAGGGAAAATGGCCATGAGACAATGCAGTGATGCTGCCGCTGCCAGCCAAGAAATACCTGGGGCTACCCGGAGTGGAGAGAGACAAGAAAGATCTCTCCCTAGAGCCTTCGAAGACAGCACGGCCCTGCCAACACTCTGAATTCAGAATACTGCCTCCAGAACTGTGAGGCAATACATTTCTGTTGTTTCAAGGACCTGCTGTGTTTTGACAGCTCTAGGAAGCTAATACAGCCATGGCAGAGTGGTAATGGGAGGCGATGAGAGGGTCTGAAAAAGAACAAAACTAGTATTCTACTGGCTTAGTTACTTACGTAAGTAACAACCTAGAAATTATCCCCTTCTGAGTCCCAGCGTGCAAGGAAAACCTCCTGGATGATAAGTCTTTCTCTTCTCCTCTGTTTTGCAAAACGAGGGGTCTCGGGTCACTATCATCAACCTCTCTGCCATCTTGACTTAGGCCCCCATGAGGCCCTTCAACATGTGGTCTTCTCATGTAGGTGTTGGCCATGGACCTACTGTCTGCAGGTTGCACTCATAAACTGTACCTCTGCTCTGCGCTCTGTGCTCTGCGTTGCTCTACTTGTTACAGACTGAGGACAGGAAAGGCTGTCAGCTCCCTCCCACCCCATGATGTTATGTTTCCTTGCTAAGTCACAGAGAAATGCTGCCTTGGGTGCAATCTGTCTTATTAGGAATTAGGTGATCCAACATGTTTATTTTCACTCACTCTTTATAGCAGGCCCTTCTCCACCGGAGTTGATCACAGTCAGTGGGAGTTAGGAAGTTTGAATGAGAAACCTATACTACCCTCAGAATCACCCTTCCCTCTTCACGAAACCCCTTTGTTCTTGAACCAAGCTTCCACTCACTTCTCTTAGCACGCCTTCGCTTTGGATAACTTATTTCAAGTCTTATAAATAGAGCTCCTATCTCAGAGGTTCTTAAATTAGAATGTTCAGACTCCTTGCAAAAAGATGCTTTTTTAAAAAAAAGTGTTTCCGTTTCAGTGCTAATCCAACAGAATTTCTTCTACCAGTTATGAAGACTAATCACTTTGGAAGAGATCATTTGCAATGTAAATGTACCCTTTTTTCCTAAATATATTTTTAGTTTCTCAGGTCAGTGCTTCTCAAACTGGAACCTAAAAATACATGCTTGGGATAATTTATTTCTCTTTAAAGTGGCCTGCACTTTGCTTAAGTTTGAGCAACTGGCTTTTGAGAGATGCTCCCCAGACATTCCTTGACTTGTGTTAACTTGGAATGTGTTCAGACCTAGGCTTTCCTCCAGGCCCCTCTCTACACTGGTGTTCCTTTGTTTGCCCTTGTTCCCTCGGGTCTGCTTTACCAAGCATAGTGAGACATAGAGGGGATGGCCAGGCAAGTGCTTCCTGCTGACTTCTCTCAATGTGCCGTCTCTGCCTGGAGAGATTGCACGGCTGACGCCATCACTGGAAGTGTAAGTTGTAGGTTGTTTGTTCTCAAAAGCTGACATATTTTTGCCATACCATCTGTTCACCTTTTTCCAGCTCTGTTACTGGGCAGTGGAGTGTTTCTGCAGGTATGGCTGGGCTGAAGGGAATCAGTGTCAAATGCGGGTGGCTGCCACACAGAGTCCAGGAAACCGGCCTTTTTGCTTAATTTTTAGGTTCATGAGCATCACTTTTGAACCTTCTGCTATTATTAAGTGCAATCAGCAGAGGATATTGGCTAATGGTGAATATCAGCGTTTACTAATGTTTACTCATTTTTACACTTCTCACCCTAGCTAACCGTTAGTTAACTTTCAGAACACGTTAATCCTTTAAGGAAATGTCAAAGGCTACAAGCATAATAGAAAAAAAAAAAAAAAAACAAAGAAGCAAACCCACTGCTGTGGAGTCGATTCCAACTCATAGTGACCATATAGGACAGAATAGAACTGCCCCACAGAGTTTCCAAGGACTGCCTGGCGGATTTGAACTGCCGACCTCTTGGTTAGCAGCCGTACCACTTAACCACTGTGCCACCAGGGTTTCCAATAGTAGCATAGTGCCTTTTATTGAGTGCTTACTATGGGCCACTAAACCCTGGTGGCATAGTGTTTAAGAGGTATGGCTGCTAACCAAAAGGTCACCAGTTTGAATCCACCAGGTGCTCCTTGGAAATTCTATGGGGCAGCTCTACTTTGTCCTATAGGGTTGCTATGAGTCAGGATCGACTCAAAGGCAGGCAATGGGTTTGGTTTTCTTCTTTTTTGGCTTTCACAAATATTCATTGGATGCTAGCCAGGCACTAGGCATTGTCATGGGAATTGCAGGTGATACCAAAGCTGACCTAGAGCAGTTCACAGCATAACTGGGGAACCAGGCAGAGCAATTAGAAGATTATGACAGTTTAGTATGTACACACACACACACAGCACACACAGCACACACCTGCACGCATGCACACACTGAAGCTTCTAGCACTATCAGTCCTTGATAAGGCAGGTAGTAAGATTAAAGAGAGAGCTCTAGGGTATGCAAGCTCTCCCTTGAAAGAATGAATGGGGTAAAGAGGGAAGGGAAGGGTGGAGGGGATAAGGCCTGGAGAAAGGAGACTGAGTGTGGTGCTCCTTGTTGAGGGGTGGAGGAGGACTTCAGGTAAGGCACCAATTGGTCGGGTGGAGTAGCATGGCTGATGCAAAGCACTGGGAACAGTGAAAGCAAACGAGGGTGTAACTGCCTTTATGACTGTAGAAATATGGGGGAAATTTCTGTAATTTGCTCTTTCAACCTTGAATCGAGTAGAATTGTGTCAGAGATGGGAAGAAATACAATTCGGTGGATAGAGATGGATTCATCACATACGTGGGTAACGTCTGATGGTAACCTGGAAAACCCTGCCCATGTTTGACAACTTGCTGCAACCTCTTGAATAAGGAGCTGCCATCAGTTTTTTTTTTTATCAGCTGAATAACGTCCTTCAGGGGAAAAAGGCCTGGTCTATGACTCCTGCTGAAAACTGTGATGAATTACTGTACCTGAAGCAAGCCAATATTTACTTGGTAAAGCAAAGTGTGACTATATTGCCTAGTGCAAGTATTTGTAATGCAATGCATTACCTTCAGGAATCACAGGGGGGAAGAGGGAGCTACCCCTCTTTTCTTTGTCTTTCTGACCAGTGGTCTCTGATGCTGGGGATTTAGACAGTAAGAAATATTGAAACCTCTGCTGCTTTTTCACAGGGGGGATTGCGTTCACAAATGAAGACGTTGTCCTGCTCTTTTAGGATTGCAGACCACGGGGAATACACCCACGGGAAGCAGGTGGCCCGCTCTCCAGTCTGAGTGCTCCCTCTGCACTTGGTAATTATTTTTGACGCGAGGACACTCTCAAGGAGAGCAAGCTCTTTGGAGTGCTCACAGCATTCTGGAACAGGAGTAAGATAACAGCTTATTCCAACTTAAAAAAAAAAAAAAAAAAGTCCTGCCTACTGAGCTCCAGAGTTAAAGGCCAGATGTCAACTGATAGGGTTAATTTAAACAACAATGATTAGTAACAATTAAGGAAATACACTTTGCCTGATCCACTCCAAGCGGAGTTGAGGCTCCTTGACACTGTGATTGATTTACATCGTGGAAGAAGGCACGCATCACCTTCTTATTCAAAAGATGGATCCGTGTAACAGACAATGTAAGCTTGCTGGCAGGGGATGGGTTTTATCTGCTTATGCAAAAGAGTGAAGCAATCTGTCTGAAAACTGAGCTTGTGTATTTTCCTTGGAACAGAAGCAGAATTTTAACAATAGCTTGAACGATTGTGAGAAATGAACCCCTGGTAGTCAACCACACTTCCCTTTTTCATTCCAACAATATAGAAAAGAGGATAGATAGTGCCAAACCTAACTAGATCCCACAATATCTTTGATATATGATTCAGTTTTTCCATGGGAATACGATGCCAGCCCAGTAAGGATTTATTAAGTGTCTATAAAGCACCTGGCACTGGGCATGGTACAGTAACAGACACAGAGACAGTTGTAAGTCACAGTCAGGAGGTTATAATTTATCTGTAAAGACAGGTGCACCTGCATCTCTTACCAGCGATACCGAGCAGAACACCACCTGCTGACATGACACCACTGTAGGTGCAGACAAGCAGAGCTGCCAGAAATTAACCAATCAGGAGATCAAGCGTGAGTGGTGTCAAGTAAGACGTCTTAGAGAAAGTAGACGGTAGAAAGAGCCCTAAAGTTTGGGTAGATATGGAGAGGTACAGGAGGAGGAGACTCAAGATTGGCATTCTAAGATCAGCATGTTGTTGTTGTTGTCTGATGTTGAGTCAATTCCTACTCATAGCTACTCTATAGGACAGGGTAGAATTACCCCATAGGGTTTCCAAGACCGTAATCTCTATGAGAGCAGATCGCCAAGTCTTTTCTCTCACAGAGCCGCTGGTGAATTCAAACCGACGACCTTTCAGTTAGCAGCCGAGTGCTTAACCATTGTACCATGAGTCCTCCTAAGATCAGCATAACCATGTTCAAAAGCAGGAGGCAGAAGTAAAACAGCATGAGTCTCCTGACAGATTACAGCCTTTTCTTCACTCCTCGGTGTTAAACTTTCAAGAAAAAGATCCCTGCTTGGCCTCCCTGTTACTCTCACCCTTTGAAGATAACCGATATTTGAATTTCTAGGGCACTCTAACTCCTTCTCTAGTTCTCTTATTCATCTGAGATACTCTCCTTTGTTCTCTGTCATCGTCACTTGTTAGGCTCCCAGCCCATGCTCTTTAGAAATGGAGAGACACCCCTAGCAGATAGGAGGCATAGGACAAAAGAACAAGTAGAGGCATCATATAATCTGCCGAAATATTTTTTAAAAGTTATAGATAAGTCAATGGACTGTTTAATAAAATATTCACTACGTTTTACATTGGTAAATATATTTACACAAACACTAAGAACAGGAGTTGGTGAACTACGGTCCAAATCTGCTCATCATTTGTTTTTTGGAACACAGCCAGGCTTATTTGTTTTATTGTCTATGACTGGTTTTGTACTATAAGACAGAGTTGAGTAGCTGCAACAGAGACTGTATGGCCCACAAAGTCTCCATTTACTATCTGGGGCTTTACAGAAAAAGTTCACCAACCCCTGAGCTAGAAGATCAGGTTTGCATTTAGGATTCTTGGTCTCTTCAGAGCTCCACACCAGAAGTCTACCAGATACGTTGGGCTATGAATTATACTTCTTTGCTCTTACCTCTCCTTGGTTTCTTTTGATGTGTCTTGCACCTCATTCTTACTTGACATAACCTAACTGCCACTTTGGAAATGCTACCCTCAGTTGCTGCAGCTGACCCAAGAGTCAATACCTATGGGTTATCCTATAATTTCTTATTTCGTATTTGAAGTTTTTAAAAGTTATCATGGTTCACATTTCACTTAGTGTTTAAATCAAACCAAAAAATCCAAACCTACTGCTGACGAGTCAATTCTAACTTACAGCAACCCTATAGAACAGAGCAGAACTGCACCATAGGGTTCCCAAGGCTGTTGTAGATCTTTAAAGAAGCAGACCACCACATCATTCTCCAGTGGAGCAGCTGGTGGGTTCAAACCGCCGACCTTTTGGTTCGTAGCTGAGCACTTTAACCACTGTACCACCAGGGCTGCTTTAGTATTAAAAGGAATAGGAAAGTGATCAAGTTGAACATGATGGACTTGATAGAATTTTCAAACCACAGGTATCATCTGAATCCACTTTATCTTCTTTTTTGGATAGATTAACTGTTATAAAGTTGTATTTTTTTTTTAACTGTTATAAAGTTGTATGTTGAAATCCACTAAGCATTTTTTTTTTAATTTTCTACTCAGATCCCAGTTTTTCCTTCTCTTTGAACTAAATATTTGACTTTTATGCTAAATATTCACTTTCCCACCTCTTGCTAAGTGATTGCTCATTCTCTACTTGAACACTTAATTTAAATAGAGAATTCTAACTTGTGAGGAAGCCGGCTCAATCATCAGATGGCCTTAATTGTTAGAAAAATCTTCCTCGTGCTGATTCAAAGTTTGTTTCCCTGCTACTTCCACCTTGTGGTCCCAGTTCCATTCTTTGAAGCCATTCAGAACAAGATTATTCTCCTTCCACATGGCAGCTCTTCCAATATGTGTAGATGGCTTTCACACGTCTTTGTCCCAAATCAATATTACCTTCTCCAGATTCCAGTTCCTTTGACCATTCCTTTCTTACCATTTCTCAAATGATTTGGGGTCAAGACTGTTTAATGTTCTGATTAAAAAAAAAAATAATGTTCTGATTATCCCCCTTTAAATAGGACTGTAATTTATTATTACTCTGCTATCCTGTGACTCTTTAGAGATGGTGTATTTTAACAGCAATGAACTACAATAAAATTAGAGGCTTTTGTTCACGCATACATTTCTCAAGCACATCTCTCCTTTCAACCTACATCAGCCACCATCGCAATGTTGTGGCAGCTTCCCAAACAGTCATGCTGCATTCAATTTTTGACCACCTCTCATTGAATTTTCACACAGCAATGAGATTTAATAATGACTGGTCCCTGTGAGTCAGAATCATCTGGACAACAACGGGTTTGGGTTTTTTTGGCATGTGACAAAGGAGCCCCGGTGGTGTAGTGGTTAAAGACATCAACTGCTAACCAAAAGGTCAGAGGTTCAAAACCAGCAGTCATTCAGCAGGGAAAAATGTGGCAGTCGCTTCTGTAGAGATTTACAGCCTTGGGAACCCTATGGAGTTGCTATGAGTCACAGTCAACTTGATGGCAGTTGGTTGGTTTGGGCTGTAACAAAAGGGGCCCTGGTGGTGCAGTGGTTAAGCACTGCACTAAAAATTAAAGCCTTGGAAACTGTGGGGCGGCTCTACTTTGTCCTATAGGATGGGCATGAGTTGAAATTTAGTTTGCGGTATGTAACCATCATTTTTTAGCTTTCATTTGCCTTTAGGGAAATGTACAAATGTACAAATCACTTAATATGATTTACAAAGCCCTCTACAAGCTTTTTTTCTACAAGCTAGTGGCTGCATACCTCTTCATCTCCACCACCACCACCACGTACTACAAGCTTCAATGATACTTAGTTTCTATCGATATTTTAAGCACCTGAAGCTTAGTGCCACTTCATTTCATTTGTACAAGACGTTCCTTTTTTTCTGGTTTTGCTTTTTCCCTCCTCTCCGCTCCATCTTCATTTGGCTCACTCCTGTGTGTCTCAGTTTACACATCACTGCCAGGTGGCCTTTCCTAGTCCTATGCTAGGTAGGTCTTCCACTCGCTGTATGTTCTTTATAACATGCATCCTACTTTAATGACCAGTTCAGTGTCTACGTTTACAGCCAGCCTGGAAACTCGGTGATACCAGGGACCATGACTGACTTGTCACTCCTTTGTTCCCAGTCTCTTTTACAGTCACTGGCACGTAGCAATTATTGTAAAATAGTCGCATCACGCTTTTCTTATACAGAGTAATTTAGACACTCTTGTGGCTAGGCAGGGCCCTCTGATCTTTTGCATGAGTACAGATATTTTGTGCTTTTGCAGTGTATAATATCTACTTTACTAAGTGCAGATGGTTGCATTGTTTAAATGTGATTTCGTCTTTTATTATCTTAACTTGAGAATTAGTTGATCATATTTAGAAAAAGAGCCTGTATTGTGCCTTCTAAACCAACATCTTTGCTAAGATTCTAAAAGTAGGAGGAAATGTTGGACTAAAATTTTCACATTTTCTAACAATGCCTGTTCTAACAAGAAGGTCTGCTACATAATTTCATGTCTGGCAGAATGAAAGTAATGTTTTTTTTTTTTTCCTTGTGCTGCTTTATAGTTAGATTGTAGGGAATCGTCATGAAATGTGCCAGCAATGCATCTTTGATTCAACATTTATATACTCCCCCACATACCAAATTTCAAGACCATGTTTAAGGGGAATAAAAAAAGGTCCCATAAAGAATGACAGCTTATGCGGTTTATTTTTAAAAAGAGACTGATAAACTTTTAGCTCTTTCAAACTTCCAGTATTTTATTCCCAAATCTGCTAGACCCGAAACACCTCCATTAGTCTCAAAATATTCATTGCTTACTTTTACGGAGATTACATTAACACATCTTTGACAAGTGACGTAAATTGGTGTGCATTGTTTCACCGCACGTGCTAACTATTGATTGGCATTAGGAATAATTCCAATGGGTCAATTTGCAATATGGCAGAAGAAGTTTTCAGTTTGCATATGTGAACACATGTAGTAATGTTTCAAGAAAAAAGGTCGTTTGACCTTAGAAATGTAGTTATTTCCTTTTGAGAATAAATGAAATTCTAGAACAGCCTGACACTAGAACAAATTAGAATTGACTAAAGCTCTCGAACAGCCCTCATAAGTTCCAGGTAGGCAGAGCCTTATATAGTTTGAAGATTTCCTAGACTCCATATGAGATGGATATTTTTAGAAGGCCTAGGTAGAGGTATACACAGATGTTCTGGGAGGAGAAAAACATGCAGATATTAATAAAAGTCAACCCATTAGCATGGGCCAGCCAACTGTTAATTAACAGAGGGCAAGGGTAGGACAGTGGCATACAGGACAGGTAAGTTCTGGTTTAGCAGTTAGAAGATGTCTGCAGAAGGGACACTCAAACAGGACACCATTAGGGGACAAGGAATTGGTGCCTTTGGGTAACCAATGTTGACTTTTGACAAATAGGTAACTGCCAACTAAAGGAAAAGAGTAATGATATCATAGACATTACTCATTCATTGCACCTGTCTATTTGAAATCTTATGTGAAACACTGTTAGTTTTATCCAAGAATTATGCTACATGCCAAAATATAAAGAATTAAAATATTTAATTATATTCTAAAAGCATAACTCATAAATAACTTATGAATGGGGAAATAATTTTGACCAACCTATTATTTGTAAATCATAAAATATTAGGCTTAAAAGAGGTTTCTTATTCTTGTTTCCCAAAGCACATTATTTTGTTTATACAAAATTTTTATTTCTACCTGTCTTCCTATCTGTGTCAACAAGAAAGACATCTGAGTGATTCTGTTTTAGCAGGTGGGCACCAATAAATTTTTATTTATCAGTGGATTCATTTAATTCCTGGGTATGACAGCTCTTATATACTTTTATAATCTGGTTTCTGTCTTATCATAAATTTGATGTCAATGCTTCTATACCCAAAAGAGCATTTATAAGTTATACCCACAAATCAGCTAGATACGACTAGGACTTTATCAGAGTACAGTAGGGGCTACACAAGCCATGTTTATCCAACTTATAGGTTGATTTCTATTGAAAGTGCTGCCTGGAAGATTGGCTTTTAAAATGAGTGAGTTGAATACTTTTAACGGAATTTTGTCTACTGTGTCTGAAGTTGAATTTATTTAGGTTTTATTTTTTAGAGACTAAATAAAATCTACCAAGAATGTAGTAATTTATTATTTTTTTGAAAAATCACAAATTTTATCCACAATTAATATACTTTATCCTAAACTGGAGGAGAAATAATCAAATAATTGTGTCTTGTGACACAACCGTTTTAATGTCAGAGCTATTTTGATCCAGCTTAAAATGAATTAAGTGTTCAACTTCTTTTTTTTTCCTACCAGAACTCCTAGTAAGGATGGGGAGAGGTGGTGGAGAGACTGAGCCGAAGTGTGGGTTTGGTCTGGAAAGGCATGAAGCTCTGAGGCCTCAGTACTGCTCAGGAACGTCTAGGACACCAGTGATCTGGTGCCTTTGTGGGGGCTGCTGCTGTACGTTGTTGCCTGTTTTTCTCTTTTTGGCTCTACGGCTATTTCAATTTGCGTAAAACTTTGGATTCATCCAAATGTCTGAGAAAACTTTCTCCCTCTCCTTACCCCCCACCTATCTGCGGTATGTCTGCAAACGTCCCTTTTCAAAAGGCTGACTTAAAATAACCCTGTTTCACATAATGTGTAAGGTTTGGCTCAGAATGAGTTCAACTTCTTCCACTTAGGGAAAACAGAGTTCCATATGAAAACAGATTTTTTAAAAAAGAATTAGATGAAGGGAAATTTTGTTTTCTTCAGCAATATCAAGTTTGTCAAATTTATTATTTAGGACTTAGATATTTATTTTGAAAGGCAGAACAAATACCTGATTTGATCACACATCAAACATCAGTTGAGCATACACTATCTTCTTAGCACTATGTTATACTTCTGTGGGAGATACTAAAAAAAAAGTACAAGGAAAAAAAATGGTCTTGTCTTCGCAGCATTTATAGTGTGCATTTACTAAATCTGTTCGTTTTTAACGCAAATTCAACTTCAGCAATTCTTTCAAAACTAAACTTAGATACAACTCAATGGAGATGAAAACAAAGCCAGAAACTGTCTTAAATTTCTCCAGAGGTTTAGACTACAATTAATGGATTTTTTTTTTTATACTAACTATAAAAGAATCCCTGGTGGTACAGTAGTTAAAGCGCTCAGCTGCTAACCAAAATGTAGGATGTTTGAACCCACTAGTTGCTCTTCAGGAGAAAGATGTGGCAGCCTGCTTCCCCAAAGACCACAGCCTTGGAAACCCTATGGGGCAGTTCTACTCTGTTGATTAGAGTTGTTATGAGTCAGAATTGACTCAACGACGTGAGTTATTTTATACTAGTTATAACATTCGATCGATATGGAAATTTTTCAACCCCAAACCAAAAAAAGAGAAAAACCAGTTGCCATCGAGATGATTCTGACTCATACTGACCATATTCACCAAAAACCAAAGCCAGTGTCCTCGAGTCGATTCCGACTCATAGTGACCCTATAGGCCAGAGTAGAACTGCCCCATAGAGTTTCCAAGGAGCGCCTGGCAGATTCGAACTGCTGACCCTTTGATTAGCAGCTGTAGCACTTAACCACTACGCCACCAGTGTTTCCAGTGACCATATTATATCGCATTTTACTGAAACTCCGTAGCATTGATTGTGAGATACTCAATGACTTTATGTACCAATAAGATTTAAAAAAACATGCTGCTAAAATTATGACATAATGCTCCTTATCACTTAAAATTTTAACTTATGCCTAAAAGAACTCTTCAAGACATTTTTAGATACAGACTTTTTAGCACTCTTTGCATTCATAAAAAGTAATACATATGTATAACAAATTTTTAAAGATATTCCTAAAACTTCTTCACAGAGTCTGACCTTTCTGAATCACTTTCAGTTCAGACTCATTATTCCCCATAATTTTCCACACATCATTGTTTTCCTCCATCAAGAGTGTTAGAAATACAACATGTCTTAAAAAGCTTTTACTACTGTCCTTACTCAATTCCAAACCACTGACCCTTGTTTTGCAAGTTTTAACACTGACGCAGTCTTAAATTCTTGAATCTTGTCAGAGGAGTCAAAAAAATGTTTCTAGACAACAGCTTTTCTCAAAAGGTCCTTAGATGATGTGATGAATGATAAAGTCTCAGCTCTTTTCATTGAGCTTTCTCTTTAACTGTTCAGATACAGATCCTGAAAACATACAGAATTTTATTGCAGATGACTATTTGCTAGTCCCACCTTCCTCTCTTCCTTCCCCTGAGTCCTGAGGGTATCTCTCTGGCACTCCATGGAGATTCTTTGTCCTTGTGATTCTTCCAGGTGATCTTTGTCTATGAATTCACTTCAACGAATGGCTGAGATTTTGACAAACAATACCCATACCTTAGGGATGTGATGCAAATATAAAGTGCCAAGACCCAAATGGTTTATGTGCAGTAATGAAAAGTATGTTAGGATTGCTACGGGGTCCACAGCGACTTTAAGAGACCACTGATTTTAAGATGGATTCCAATCTCAGAAACATGGAAAAAAAGGGCATCTTAGAATCTATGAAACATTGAAGGAAAAACTGGCAACCCTTTGTTAAGCTCAGATGAGTATGATTTTACTTGACAATCTCATTTCTCTCTTTATATTTTCTAGCTTTGTTATTATAATAAAAGCATGCTGCCCCTCTTAAATGGAACATTTGAATATTTATACACTTTCTACAAACAAATTCACTTCTTTGCTTTGTGTATGCATTTGTTTGCATGTCTATGAAAATGTTCTATCTTCACAAAATATTAGAGATTGTAAACTCCTTGAGCATTGGAACCATGAGTTCTATTTGTACTCGTTACCTGCTCGTCATCTTTTCCAAAACCTCATACGTTCCTTTTGTGTACAGAGGCAAAACTCAGAGATGTCAGTGTTCTTTTTTCTTCCCCCCAAGCATCGAGTATTGTAGATATTTATTTTAGTAAATGGAAATTCAATCTTTTGACACGAGTTCTGATGGATGCTTAATTTAGTCAAAATTGTCAGCCCGGTAGCCCCTGTGGACACAACCTGACTATCTAGCTTTACACCACACTATAAAAGAGCCTGGGAATAAAAGAAAAATCTAGTGCTTTAGGATTCTTTGTGCTTTTCTTTTGCAACTGGGACTTCAAGTATGCAATTCAGAAATTCCTCACTTGAATTCCTAACTTACATTAGTTAAACGTTTTAGAGATTTTGCAGCTCTTTGGGAAGCAGGAGAAGGCTCGCTGTGTTTATTTACAGCTGAGGAAACTGAGAAACAGAGGGGGCAAAAACATCCCCTACTTGTGTCTGTCCATAAAGTGACAGGCTGTTCCAGTAATCAGGGATTCTGACTGCGCGTTTTAGCCAAGAGCCCCTCCTATGACCTGATTCTGCTTCTACATTAGTGTAGAACGTAAAACAGGACCCGGAGTAAGTATAAACCCAAACTGGGGCAGGTTGGGTAAACCTGGACTTTTCACCAGGAATGCCCTCAGGTGAATTAAATACTTCTTTAATTCTTTCGCAGCACTTGTAACAATGGCTTCAAATATATCATTTACCTATGAAATCGGCTACACCGTGGGCCTTTTTTTTACTACGAGAATGTAATTGGAAGTTTGCCCATCCGGCTATGGAGAGTTTAATTAAACATGATGAAGAAATCTCCAAAAAATTAAGCCCTTAATTATGTTATTTTTGCTCCAGACTTAAAAATCGTTTTCATCCTGGCGGCCCTGTCTTGGAATAATAATTCAAATGCCATTTTCTCAGAAGGTGACATCTTGAAATCTGCTACCATAAATTTAACATTCTTTCCGTCTCAACTTGATTTTCATTCTCGGCCTGCCTTAAGCTTCTCTGGCAGGCCCAAGGGGGCCCTAGTCATTGAACTTTCTCTCTGAAGCATGAATTTGCAAGGTTAAGTATTTGGTTGGGTTTTAAAAATCATCATTCTAACTGCTGAGACAGGAGGGCTTACTTCATTATCGGGGTGCTAATAGAAGTTTGCGACATTTCTATGGTTTAGCCATCTCTGAGTGTGGCCTTACTGAAGAAACTATCGCGTCTGGGCTCATGGGAGGGAGAGAAGAAAATACAGAGAAATTCTCATTTGTTCCAGAATGAGAAGCTGTGCTGTGCAGCGGCATAATACCTGATTATGTAACCTAGACGCCAGAAAATGAGAGGATATTGAATTAGCAATGCAAGGTAGGCAGCAGGGACTCTTTAAAAGAACTTAGGAAAATGGATTGCTTGAGTACTGTAGCTAGGCTGCAAGGAGAACATTGCCCTTTTGTTGATCTGTGGGCTGACTCCCTCTCCTTCCAGAGAAGAGGAGGAAGGGAGGAGGTCAGTCGTCCCCCCAGACCTGGGGAGGCATCTGGCCTCCTGCCCAGGCAGTGACTATCTGAGAGAGAGGACATAGCTCCTTAATAACTCCTTGCAAGGGAGGACTGGCACTGCAGAAGGACAGCCTGTCTGGGGTCACCTTCGCTGAAGTAGGCTGGAGAATAGGAACACCTTGGTGGACTGAGCTATATATAGCCAAGAAGACAGTAGGTCAAGAAGTCAGCTCAGGAAGACACCCAGACTAATATGTGACTCTATCTTCTCATTCACTTCCATCTGAAAATGCAAAAATACCCTGAAGTGTCATGGTCATAATTCGAACATCGGTTCTTTACTAATGTGATTTTTCATTGTACTTTGATTTTTAAACTTTATTTAAAAGCTTTATTGTTCCAATAATAGTACGTTTTATTTATATCTATATAAACCGTTGTACCTCCCCCTCTGAAGCCTAATGGTTTATCCTAATAAGCAGAGATTCAATTCCAGGCTGACAATTCTGACCTTGTGCCTCCATGTCTTAACTGTCTATATGAAAAATGTTTCATTTCTGTTTGATTGGGATTTAGTGTTAAAATGCTTATGTGTTTTAAATATTATAACTGTAATTTTTTTCTTCTTTTCATATGCTAATCTGTTAATTTTTTGCTATATCTTGTTAATACTTGTATTTTTAAATTATATTTTAATAACAAAGTTACAAGGGTTATATACCTTTTGTGTTCTCTCTTTATGGTTCTTCCTTCATAGTTCCCAAATATTTTCATATTTAGTTCTTTGCAATTCAACTGAAACTCATACTTACTTCATCCTGCTTCTTATTTTACTTGGGGTTAATATTATTGAGCAAAGACTGTAGGAATTCAGTATTTCTTGTCTCACCCACACCTTGCTGTGACTCTAAGGAACACTAAATGATTTCTAAATTATATCTACCCTGTAAGGTACAAAATATTTGCTGGAAATGACTCAGACTTTTTCCATCTACCACTGAGAAAATGTTGCATGCAGCTACAATCTTTGCCAATGACAGATGACTTTGAAAAGAGAGATGAGAACTAATATTTTCAAAGTTTATTTCTTAGCCTTGGAGATTCAATTTTTTCTTTTTTTCTCTCTGAATCAAATTTAAATCTTAATTCACTTTTTAAAAAAAAATTTTATTGTGCTTTAGGTGAATGTTTACAGCTCAAGTTAATTTCTTATACAAAAATTTATACACATATTGTTATGTGACCGTAGTTGCTATCTGTAAAATGTGACAGTGCGCTTCTTTCCGACCTGGATTTCCCATGTCCATTCTGCCAGCTCCCATCTCTTTTCACCTTCTCACCCTGCCTCCGGACAGGGGCTGCCCATTTAGTCCCGTGGATCTACTTGAACTAAGAAGCACACTCTTCATGAATTTTATTTTATGTTTTTATAGTCCAGCCTAGACTTTGTCTGAAGTTGGCTTCGGGGATGGTTTTAGTTCTGGGTTAACAGATTCCGGGGGCCATGTCTTCTACAGCTCCTCTAATCTCAGTCAGACCGTTAAGTTTGTTCTTTTTATGTGAATCTGAGTTCTGCATCACACTTTTATCCTGCTCCTCAGGGGCTCTCTGTTGTGTTCCCTTCCAGGGCCATCATTGGTGGTAGCCGTGCACCATGTAGTGCTTCTGGTCTCAGGCTGATGGAGTCTCTGGTCTATGTGGACCTTTTGTCTCTTGAGCTAATATTTTCCTTGGGTCTTTGGTGTTCTTCATTCTCCTTTGCTCTACATGGATTGGGACCAACTGATACATCTTAGATGGCCGCTTGCAAGCTTTTAAGACCCCAGAGGCCACTTACGAAAGTGGGAGGCAGAACACTTTCTTAATAAACTTTGTTACACCAATTTACCTAGATGTTCCCAGAAACCACGGTCCCCAGGACCCTGCTCCTGCCCCTGCTTCCTGTCCCTCAAAGTTGGTTGTGTTCAGGAAACTTCTTAGCTTTTGGTTTAGTCCAGTTGTGTTGGCTTCTCCTGTATTGTGTGTTGCCCTTCCCTTCACCTGAGATAATTCTTGTCTATTATCCCCACCCTTTTGCAACTAACTAATTTCACTTTGCATATCTTCCAGATTCATCCATGTTATGAGATGTTTTTCGGATTCATCATTGTTCTGTATTGTCACGTAGTATTCCATTGTGTGAATATACCATAATTTGTTTATCCGTTTGTCTATTGATGGACACCTAGATTGTTTCCATCTTTTTGCTATTGTGAACAGTGCTGCAATGAACATGCGTATGCGTATATCTAATCATGTGATGGCCCTTATTCCTCTAGGATATATTCCAAGGAGTGGGATTGCTGGATCCTATGGTATTTCTATTTCTAGCATTAAAGGAAGCACCAAAGCCATTTCCAAAGTGGTTGTACCATTTTACTTAATTCATTTTTTAATAATTGCTTTCTAATATACACAAAAGGCTACAGGATATACAAGCAGATAAAGAATAATGACGCTGCGGGCAGAATGAATATCAGACTGAATGGAGTTCATACACAGGTCGAGCAGGCACACAGGTCCCCTGTCACATCTGCCAGTCAGGTGACCCTGAAAAATTGAACCACCTACAGAAGAAAGCACCAGGAATGATGAGGAAACTAGAGATCTTGTCAAATGAGGACTTGTTGAAGGAACTTGATATCTTTAATGCAAAAATACCCATCTGTCGGTTTGTTGTGCTGTGGTGGCTTGTGTGTTGCTGTAAGGCTGAAAGCTATGCTACAGGCATTGTAAATGCCAGCAAGTTCACCCATGGTGGGCAGGTTTCAATGATGTTTCTAGACTAAGACAAACAAAGAAGACAGTCCTACTTCCAAAAATCAGCAAATGAAAACCTTGTTTTCATCAGATAACAAAAAACTTTGATTGATAATATGCACTATATTGGCCTCAAAAATATCAATGATCATGAAAATGGCATGGAACTGGAAGACATTTTGTTCTGTTTAAGTTGCCAAGAGTCAGAGCTGACTCAATGGTAGCTAACAACAACAATAATGTAGAAATGGGTGACAATAGCTTTCTTCAAACACTTAGAGATCTGTCATGCTCAAGAGAAACTAAATTTAAAATGTGTTGTAATACGGAAGCGTAAGGGCCATGAATGGGCAATATTGTGAGGGAAACTATAACATAATATATGGAATTAATTTAATGTTTGCGACACTGAGAGGAGGCAGTTCTTCAATGGTCCAAACAGCTATAATTACCCCCTGTTTCTTCCTCCACTAGGGTCTTTGGGCTTTGGAAAACACCATTGTACCACCCCCTCGGCGGCCTAATCGTTTGTCTAAATAAGTAGCAGGGCTAAAGAGATTCAATTTCAGGCTAATAATCTTGAGCCGGCACCGCAATGTCTGACTATCCCCTCTTTGAGTGATTGGATGGGAAAACTTGCATTGCACACTGTGCAGTGAAATACACAACCCCTGAAATATAAAACCAGGTGGTGGAGAATTCTTAGAGTCCTTCGCCCATGGTGCAAAAAGAGCGGACACCTGTTGAAGTTTTTCATCCCGCCCAAACAGATTTTGAGCCAGGAAGGACCACTCATGGTAGAACTTTTCCTGTTGTACACTGTCTGTTGTCTGCAAGTAATTAAAACAGCTTTCACTATTGCCAACACCATTTTCTTGTTTCATGTGTAGGACTTGATCAAATGGACATAACACCCATGCAGTGATTGGTACCACTGAGTGGAACTCTCATCCCAGTGCTCTGGTAGGTACTTGGGATCTGGAGACAGCCTTCAAGGCAACCTGCGTGTGCAACACAGAAACCCACAGCGAAAATAACAGTGCAGTAATATAAAACTACAGGTATGTTCAAGGTGCTATAAAATTACAAAGAGACATTGGAAGGAGAGATGGATTCTACAGAGGGCAGGGAATAGCAGCCAGCAGAAATGACTTGTGTTTAGTTACATCATGAAAGTTGATTAAGAGTCAGCCAGGTAACAAGTCACAGAGACACAAAAGGCTGAGAAAGCAGCCTGAACACAACTAGGCAGAGCTGTTGAACAACAAAATGATTGTCTCGGGGCAGAGAGAGGTGCTTGTCTCGGTGACTTCATAGCAACTTGGTGGGAGTTCCATGGAGATTGTATAGGATTAGACTGTATCCATTCATCTTCTATTCAACCAAGAGAGTCATCTGTGATTTCACTGGTAAGATGCTGTCTTAGTTATCTAGTGCTGTTATAACAGAAATACCACAAGTGGATGGCTTTAACAAAGAGAAATTTATTTTCTCACAGTAAAGTAGGCTAAAAGTCCAAATTCAGGGTGTCAGCTCCAGGGGAAGGCTTTCTTTCTCTGTTGGCTCTGAAAGAAGGTCCTTCTCATCAATCTTCCCCTGGACTAGGGGCTTCTCCACACAGGAACCCCAGGTCCAAAGGGGGTGCCCTGCTCCCGGCACTGCTTTTTTGGTGGTATTAGGTCCCCCTGTCTCTCTGCTCGCTTCTCTCTTTTATATGCCAACAGAAATTGGCTCAAGGCACAATTCAGTTTTATAGATTGAGTCCTGCCTCATTAACATAACTGCTGCCTATCCCTCCTCATTAACATCATAGAGGTAGGGTTTATAATACATAGGAAAATAGGTCAGATGGCAAAATGGTGGACAATCACACAAAACTGGGAATCATGGCCTAGCCAAATTTACAAACATATATTTGGGAAGACACCACTCAATCCATGACAGATGGGTTCCCTAACTTATCCTTTTTAGCGTCACTTTTCTTTCTCTCTTCTAAATACTGCCCTGTTTTGCCAAATTCCACTATTTTATTTTCATGTTCTAATGGGGTAAAGTTACTTTTCTTTTGGCTCACTCCTTGAAATACACCCTAGAGTTCACCATAACCCCAGAACATTTCACTCTTGGCCACTTGAATTAAAATTAGATTCTGAAGAAGTTCAACCAAATGTGTTCTCTGTAATCCTACATGATCCCATGGTCTGCCTCCAGTAGGAATATGGTCCTTCTCAAACATAGAAACGTGGAACACACTGTTGGCAGGGAGAAGTCCACACACTCATCTCAAGGTTGTTCATAGGCCACTTCTCTGAACTGTCCCTCAGATTGAGCAAGGCAGGTCCAATCGTTATCCCACAAACAGAATAACCTTTCCTGCCTCTCTGTCCTTCCCGATGACTCTACGTTGGATGACCTCTCCTCCTTATTTTTTTCTGAATGTTATTTAATCTTCAAGACCGAGAACATATCCCAAAACTTTCATGATACTTTCTCTGTCCCTTATACTTATCTTTAAACACACTGGGCACCTCTACGTTTACTTTTATTACCTTTCAGGTACTGCCTTGTCTGTTTACTTGTCATCTAATGAGTATATCATGCCTTCCCACCTATTCTTGTACTCCTTGAGGACAGAATTTATATCTTATTACTCATGGGGCCTACCAAGGTCCTATGCATAATTGCTATTTAATTAATTGTTATTAGAAGGCTAGTTGGAAGACTAAATTTCTATTTAAATAGAAAATTTTTAGTCTAAAAGGGGACATGTATAGGGAAAGAAAATTTGAGCCAGAGAGAAATGTTTAAAATACTCTTTACAGCAAGGTTAAAATAAAAAGGAATTCAACGAGGGCCAACAAAGGATTAGAGAGTGCCTGGTGTTAGATCTGTGCACTTGTATTGCTGGGTATTGTGCTCTGTGAAATGCCAAAACTGTCTCCTATTTCTCTGTTGACCAATTACCCCTGGAAAGAATTCCTTTCCTTTAAATCAAAAACAATGCCTACTCTGGCTGCTATATTCGAAGGCACAGCTTGCCTTGAAAATAGAGGTTAGGCAACCTGAAACTATTCCATGGGAAATGTCTGAGTACAAAGAGAGTAAAAAGGAAAGTGGAAGTCCCGAAGTTGCCTTAGGAATGAATGGGGGCGACGATGGGTGATGGGCCCTTAAATTAGGCCCAGCCACCTGGGAGAAGGTAGCTCTAGCTGAGCCCCAAAAGCAAATTCAGAAGAGACACGCCTGTGAAGATACCCAGCTATCCAGTGTCCGAAAAGACCTCAAGTGGTCTCTGGCCTCATCCCTATGACTAGACTGGGGATGAAGAACAACCTCCAAAAGAGTACAGTCACAGATGATGTTGTGGGTCCCACAAAGTAGATCATTGCTGTATCTTACTGTGGCGAGGGGGCTCAGACCCAAGGGGAAAAACATGGTCTAAAGAATCAAACTGCCCTTTTGATGGATTCTTCTCTCATCTCTAAGTCATTTGCAAAATGCATGTACAATCTGTAAGTTTTTTGGCAACTTGTGTTGACGGGACTTCTGCACCAATGCTTTAAAGGTCTTTCATGACAACGGGGTCACAGAATGCCTTATTCTGCACGCACTCAATGGTTTCACTCCTCAGAGAACTCAGCCTTAGGAGCTTTTGGCTTGGAGCTCTGTCTGCTGCTAACTATTCCTGCTAGAGTCATCCCACCACCTTTGAAATCCTGCAGACTTTGCAGACAACTAAGGGGGCTATCAGTTTTGTTCAATGAGGCTCAATTGAATTCAACTTCATTCAGCACCATTTATTGGTATTAAAGCATTTCTGAGGCATCTTGTGAGGACAAAGATAGATTAGATACAGGTTCTACATGAGATGCTTTCAATGTAGAAGAGGAAACAAATAAGTAACTAGCAATCACACCAAACAGAAAGATGTATTCCTAAAAAGAGGTGTAAGTAATTCTTTCATTACTATATTTTTTCTCCTTAATTTTTTTTTTTTTTGTTGGCTTGTTTTCAGCATTGAAATGCATGCTTACTAATTGAGTGTATTTACATTTTTGGTTGATAATATGGATTTTGAGAAATATGATCTGGTATTCAAGCCACCAGTGATGCGAGTGGCACTGTGGTGCCACTGATCTATGGTATGACAACATACCAGTGAGAGCTGGATAAGTAATTTATCACAGGCGTCTTTCCATTAGGATATGTGGGGAAACTCTGGTTTTCCAAAAATGACAGAAAAACCAAAACAACCCCCTCAGGGCTCCCTAACTATCTCATGGCAAAGCCATAATTTTGCTTGCAAGCCTTATCTCACAGAAACAAAGGAAATAACTGAAGAAAAGCCAAAAGTTTACAAAACTAACACATCCAGGAAGCATCGCCTAATAGAATGCTCAACCTACATAACAACGAGGCTCCAACTGCGGTCTGCTGCACTTCACACATTTCAAAAGGGACCCACCTTGACGCTAAATGCATTAGAACCAGAATAACGCCTTACCTCTGAGGTCCAGAGGCGTACAAAGTGGCTGGCATACCATTTATGTCAATGGCAATGAAAGACGTAACCAGCTGGATGAGCAGAGGAGGAATGAAGATGCCAGAAAAGGCTTCATGGATGATGTGGACTTTAAGGTGAGGCTTAAAGGACAGTAGGGTTTTTTTTTTTTTTTAGCAAGAGAAACAGATTTATCAGAGGGCACAGACTGAGCTCTTCCCACCCACATCTAGAAGTCTGAGAATCTGGGCCTTTAGCCTGAATGCCTTTAAGTCGCATGGTTGATTCATTGATTTATTATCAAATATTCTGTGTGTGCTTCTTATGTGTCATAAATTGTTGCTCATGCTGAGATTTAGCATACTGTACCTCTGTAAAATCCTATATACTTCTCACATCTGCCATGATTTTTCTAGCCATCCTGGCATTAAAAAAAAAAAGGCATATCAAATGTAAATAATCAGAAGAATAAAAATGTGTTTTATAAGATTTGTCATCCTGAACATCCTATGCACACATTCCATAAACACAAGTGAAAATTAATTTATCCACTGACCTAAATACCATTATCAAAATTTTCTCTTTTTTATTTATATAAGTAATATGATAGATGAGCAATTATCTTAAATAGGATATCTTGGGGTGAAAACCCCCCACTATATTTTTCTGTGTAAAATAACTTGTGTCAATTCCTGTGGTTTTCGTCCACAATGACTCTTTTTCCTGTCCCGTTTGAAACTAATCATATTATTAGTAAAATCCCAGGCGAACTAAGCATGCAAACAAAATAAAATTACTCACTTTTGTGAAAGTGTCTTCAGATACCAAAAGAAGGGAGATACTCTCTCCAGAACTTAGGTTTTCCCTATTCCCCTCCCTCTGTGTAGATTTGGATGTAGAGATAGACAGAGGGATGGATGGTTAGATAAATAGATAGATGGATAGGGTATAAATCCACTTATGATTAACAGATATTTTTGCAAATTTGTGAATAGAGACCATTTTCTTAAAATTTCCAAATGGAAGTAAGATATTTCTCTTTAAAACAGTACATTGCACAAAGTTAACATTAAAAATTAATGAGCTAGTGGGGATTCAAAATATACATATATGAAACAAAGAAAGAATTTCAAACTGATTTAATTAGGCTGCCTTTTGGAAAGCCCCCTGCCCCCACCAGCATGCTCAGCAACAAGAGTATAATCCCTAAACCACACAGAGAATTTCAAATGGGAAGATCCCAATGAACTGGGCTAGTCACTGAGAGTCTAGGACGTGTGCTGGGTCTTGAAATTCAGCCCAGAGATGGGAAATGGTGGTGGTTGGGCTACAATAAGGAAGCTAGTAGGGGCAGCTCAGAAGCCGTGCGTGTGGAGGGAACCTGAGATAAAATTCATCAGGAAGGGTGGGCGCTGGCAGCAGAGAGCGTGGGCAGCTGTAGCTGAGACTGTTGGGCTTTATCTGATGGCAGTCGGGAGTCATGGCATTCTTGCTTAAATCGTCCTCATTCTGGACATAGGTGCTTTTTCTTTTTTTATGTGCACATCCACAGGCAGGAATCATAACTTAGAATTTAATCAAGGATTAAGAATGTAATTCACAGTCTCCCATGTACTGAATAATAAAAAATTTCTGCCTGTGCCAAAAGGCTAATATTCCCACATATATTAGGTGTATTTCAAAGCCTGGCTGTTCGTTTCCTGACTCGCTGTCTCTTACAATTATGCTTATGGCCAAAAAGGAGAGTGGTTGAGAAGATTTCAGTTTCTGGCCATTGGATTGTAGAAATACAAAAAAGTATTTGTTTCAGCTTCAGGGAGCTTCATATTACAGTATCACCAATAGTGGTGACGGTCTGTTCTCACAATTCACTGTGATTCGCTGTGTCCATCGCTGACTTCTGGTTAGTTTCTCATGTTGTGAATAGCTCAGGATCTAGCAAAATGGTGAAGGAAGACGTAATCTAGAGTGGTGCTTCTCAAGCTTTACGTTCACATGAATCCTCTGGAGATGTTGTTAAAATGCATGTTCTCATTCAGTACGTCGGGGGGGCCCCGAAAATCTATATTTCTAACACACTCCCAGGTGATGCCAATGCTGCTTGTCCATGGACCACCGTGAGTGTGTGTGGGAGAGGAAGAGGGAGAGGGCAGGGCAGCGGAGATCAGCATGGGAGAATTGACATTCCATGGTCTATTTGTATGAATCTTCTAATGAACTGCTAGATGGAGGTTTAAAGTCCTCTTTTCTCAAAGATAAATAATAAATAAAAATGTGATCATGCATTTTGATTTAATACAATAAACCAAACCAAACCCGTTGCCATCGAGTTGATTCCAACTCACAGCGACTGTATAGAACAGAGTAGAACTGCCTCATAGGGTTTTCAAGGAGCAGTTGGTGGATTCTAACTGCAACCTTTTGGTTAGCAGCCACGCTCTTAACCACTAGCCCACCAGGTCTCCCTTTAATGCAATATCCTATTTAAAAATTTAAAATATAAATATTAGTGTCCCCAAAGAATGAAACTTTTCCTGTTCTATGCTCTAATATAATGACAAAAGGTATATTTCACTTTCCTTAACGATCTTCAAGCTAGCATGAATGATCCAGTTGAAGAATTTAATACCTTTCCTTAGAAAAGAGGGGATTAAATGAAAGAGAGTACATATCAAAAATGTTAGCAGCTAGAGATAAACACACAGTTGGGGGAAATGAAAGAACAATGTATCAGCAAGGTTGTCATATTTCCTGAGGAAGGATCTGCTGTGACTAGTCTCCTGTACTGTTTGGCATTTATCTGAGCCACATATACAGTGTAATTTTAGACATTTTGAGTGCTGCCTACAAGTAATTTACAATCCTTCAAGTCTGATATTGCATATACCTTTCAAAGAATTAAGTTAAAAATAAGAGGACCGGGTAGATTAATTCTTATTCCTGTTTTTTTTTTTTAGAATTATGTTGAAGTCATGCTGTGCTGTACTCTAAAAGCTTCTAAAGGCATTTGTATTGATCAGCTCATTGAAGTGGCCAGAGATATTTGAAAAGGAATCAAAACTTTTAGAAAGATGACTTTTTGATATAGCTTATCCCCCTGTATGTCTCCTGTATATAACTCTGACACTCCTGAAGCCTCAACAGAGCGCTAGCTCTTTATATTTCTACATTGAGAACAACTTTAAGAATGTTATGTAATAAAATTATCCTTAATTGTAAATCAGGAATCAGTCCCTGGAGAAGGACATCATGCTTGGTAAAGTAGAGGATCAATAAAAAAGAGGAAGACCCTCAATGAGATGGATTGACACAAGCATAACGATTGTGAGCATGGTGTAGGACCGGGCAGTGTTTCGTTCTGTGACACAAAAGGTTGCTGTGAGTGGTAAGTGACTCAACGGCCCTTAACAACAACAATAAAATGTAAAATGGAGTCCCTGGATGGTGCAACAGTTAACGTGCTCAGCTGCTTACCAAACGGTTGGAGGTTTAAGTCCACCCAGAGGCTCCTCAAAGGATAGGCCTTGAGAACTGCTGAAAATCAGCCACTGAAAACCTGTGGAGCACAGTTCTCCGCTGACACACATGAGGTCGCCACGAGTGGAATTCACTCCACAGCAGCTGGTTTTTAAATATGAAACACAGCTAATTTTGTATATGATTATTTTTTCTTAAATTGTCATCATAGCCATCTCCTAAATAAATAAATAAAAATTAAAAAAAAAAAAAGTGTCTTTCATTAAAAAAAAAAAAAAGTGACCACTTTTTGGAAACTTAAAATAGAATGAAATAGTTCAAATAAAGCCAAAAGTAAATTTTTGTTTTGCTTAAAATGAAATGTTTTTCAGCTTGTAGAGGAAGACACAAAATTGAGACGTGCCCTCTAAACTTCCGACACGTGTAAGCTTTGGCATCTAGTTCTTTTGAAAACTAGCTCATTTTGATAATCTAGTTCATTTTTGTAACTGAAGCTAAGAACATAGATTTACTACAGTAGATAGTAGCTGAGAGAATTAGAGAGCCCATAGTTCGTTTGTTCGTTTTTCTTAACCAGGGTCCGATTGTGCCAATAAATTCCTGAACTCTGTAAGACTCTTTAAATTTAGTTCATGTCCTGACATTTCCGTGTTTGACAAGAACTGCATCTTTGTGCTGTTTAAGTTAGTCAGAAAAATAATACATTTCTAGGCTTCCATTTGAAGGTTGTTTGTTCTGAAACAATTTTAGATGAATTTTGCTTTTATTCAGCATGTCTGAAGAATTCTAACTGCAAAGAAAAATTTCAGTCTAAGAAACACGTTCTCCAGTTGAAAAATAATGTTGTCTCTCTTTAATCTTCTGCTTCAGAGTTACACTTTGAGTAAAACATATTTCTTTTTTAATTTTTTTTTTTTTAGCAGCAAGCTAAATGACAACTTCAGAATGTCAAATTGAAATAATTCCGTGAGGCCAAAATGGTTCTCCAGGTAAGTCCTCATGAATGATCTCTCTCTAGTCTGCTTAGTCGTAGAAATCCTTTTCTTTTCTTCAAACAAACAAAAATGCAAAACTTGTTTGTTCCCTTCCTTCATTGGTAGAACTTTTTAAAAAGTTGATGATTCAAGACCCTGACTTAATTCCTTGCTAATGGTCCCAGAGGTGGGATAGATTAGTTTCATGATTCTTACAATATTTTCTGACTGCCAGGAAGCAGCAGTCAAGAAATCAAACAATGAATTGCATTGGGCAAATCTGCTGTAAAAGACCTCTTTAAAGTGGTAAAAAGCAAAGTCACTTTAAGGACTAAGGTTCACCTAACCCAAACCATGGTGTTTTTAATCAACTTCATATGCACACCAAAGCTGAACAATGAGTGAGGAAGACTGAAGAAGGATTGATGTTTTTCAATTATGATGTTGGTGAAGAATATTGAATATACCATGGACTGCCAGAACAACAAATAAATCTGTCTCGCAAGAAGTACAGCCAGAAAGCTCATTAGAAGCAAAGATGATGAGACTCCATCTCATGTACTTTGGACATGTTATCGGGATGGGCCGGTTCCTGGAGAAGGACATCATGCTTGGTAGAGGGTCAGCGATAAAGAGGAAGACCTTTTGGATTGACACGGTGGCTGCAACAACGGGCTCAAGCATAACAAGGATTATAAGGATGATGAAGGACCAGGCAGTGTTTTACTACGTTGTACACAGGGTCTCTATGAGTCAAAATCAACTCGTAGGCACCTAACAAAAACGACAGGGATACGATACAACATGGTAGTAAAATGAGCCATCTAGGGACTCAGAGAGACTTTGTTTTCACTCCTAGCTTTATTCTTTACTAGCTGTGTAACTCTGGGGATGAGACAACTTTCATAAAACTCAGTTTACTTATCTATAGGATTGGGATAGTAATATCTTGCTCCAGGGTTATTGTGAGGATTTGCAAGATAAACTACCTGAAGAATTTGGTACATAAGTGTTTAACAAATGCTAGCTATTATTTTTATTATTAACCAATGCAGTCTGATGGGGAAAACAATCAAAAACAAAGTATGTATCAACCAAACCAGATATGCCGCTATGCGTCTTGCTCTGGGTCCAGGTATCGAAACTTCTTTCATGTGAAGATTTGTTTGGCGGAGACATGTTTCATTATTTCCTGAGAGTAACAGGATTGGAATTCTTCAATGGTGTCAATATGCTTTTCTGAGCAAGCCTGTGGCTTCATTAAATTTTATGTTGATTGTAAGAGTTGCAGAAGCCAGTTCCTTTGTATTAAAAGAGATAGCTTAAATTCTACCGGGGGTGGTACCAGTTGATAGCGATATTGCTTCAATCTTTTTCCTCTTCTCTAAGCCACAAACTTGCTTGAACTTTTCCAGGGCACGTGGCTTCACCAAGATCTTCTCAATCATGTGTGTCTAATTTGCTCGTGGAGTGAATAAATGACTTTAAAGGTCTAGATTTTACCAAAATGCAAGTTTTGGTAAAATTACTGCCTTTGTGAGTTAAGTCATCAGTCTCCTTTGGAGAAAAATGTTTGTCCAACATCAGGTGCAAAGGCAGTGCTGCTGGCTTTATGCTCCCATTGGTGAGAGCTTTGTTTTGTATGAAGCTCTAAGACTCATGTTATATCATATTTTACAGTGACGGTAAAATCAAGGAATATATAAGTTTGTCTCCTTTGTTTTCTTTGAAATCTTCCAGCTTAGGATAGCTCCCCAGTGCAAGTAAAAACAGATGTCTATTATGGCGATGTGTGTGTGTGTGAATGTGGTGTGTGTGTTCATATATCTATGTGTACAGGCTCATGCAAGTGTGTGTGTGTGTTTAATTTCTGTCAGTGGTAAACTCTTAGATTTCCTCATATCACACTAACAACTGTACTGTATTGAACTTGACCCATTCCACTTTTCTTAAAAAAAATTTCAAAGTCAAGGGAATATAATTTTTAAAAACCAGATGCTTTTGTTGTTTTTTTACAAACCTATTGGAAACCCATCCACACATTTCCTAAGGAATTTAGTCAAAGGATTTTGGAAGCTGGTGACACAGTCCCATAATTTTTATTTCACTTTCTGCTGTGTCTGCTGGCTTTTATTTGAAAAGCCTGGCTCTTATTCTGCATAGGTTCCCTAGACTTGAGTACATTTCGTATTCCTGAGAGCCAGTGTGCTCTGTATTTGGTTCCATGCTTTCCCCACATACCCAGGTATCAAAGACCAAACCTACCAAGGCATCCCAGGCCAATAACCAGAAGACCTGAGGTCACCTCTCTATGACTAGCCACTCAGTCAAGTAATATTACCATTCCAGGCTTCAGTTTTTTCACCCCTAAAATGAATACATTGAAATGCACCAATGATTCTCAGCCAAAGGTATTGGAAAGGTGTATAAGAATTTCTGGGAGAAATGAAGGCGCACTATTTATGGAAGTCTGTGGAGCCCTGGAGGGGCCCTGCTTAAGCATTAAGGCTGCTAACCAAAAGGTTGGCAGTTCAAATCCACCAGCTACTCCTTGGAAACCCTGTGGGGCAGTTATACTCTGCCCTATAGGGTCACTAGGAGTCGGAATTGCCTTGACAGCAACGAGTTTGTTTGTTTTGTTTTGTTTTGATATGGAGTCCCTGGGTGGTGCAAATGGCTAAGCACTTGACTATTACCCTAAAGGCTGGTGCTTTAAGCCCACCCAGAGGCACCTTGGAAGCGAGACCTGGCGATCTGCTTCTGAGAAGTCACGGCCTTGAAGACCCTACAGAGCAGTTCTACTCTGCACACATGGGGCTGCCATGAGTCAGAATCAACTGGTCGGCAACTAACAACACAACACTGAATGTTAGTCACCACCCATCTGTCATGTGTCCTGCTATGGTGGCTTACAAGCTGCCATGATACTGGAAGCTATGCCATGGTATGTCAAATACCAGCAGTCACCCACGGTGGACAGGTTTCAGTGGAGCTTCCAGACTAAGACAGACTAGGAAGAAAGGCCTGGCGACCTACGTCTTAAAATTAGCCAATTAAAACCCTATGGTTTACAACAGCACATTTCTGATATAGTGCTGGAAGATGAGCCCCTTAGGTGGGAAGGCATTCAAAATACACAGCGACTGCAACAATGGACTCGAGCATACCAAAGATCACGAAGATGGCACAGGATCAGGCAGTGTTTTGTTCTGTTGTACATGGGGTGGCTGTGAGTCAACACCAACTCAACGGCAACTGACAGCAACATAGAACGTTAGAATTGCTTTTGATGTGTTTTAGTCACAATGTTTAAATTATGTTGAAATTTTGACTAGCATTCAAGAAGAGTATGAGACTTTAAGTTCATCAAATGGGGGTACAAGCTCTATGCCATTTAAGGACTTCTCTGCTTCCAGACTTCTGTGACACTACGGGTGGGCAGTGTCACTGGGAATGTCCATGTGGAGCCTGGAACATCTCAGGGATGTTTCTGAGAGTCATTGTCAATCGTTGGTCTGTCCATATGGGGAGGATTAAAGTTCTAAAAATTCACATTTCCACTCTGATCTCCTTCCTAAACCAATCTAAAACTGGAAAACTTTCTCCCAAAGCTCAAGCTGCATAGTTTGCATTGCTGCTATGGGGTGGTATAGGTTTTCTAATTCCTCTGATCTATAACAGCAACTTTTGCCTGAGGCTTGTGTGCTGCTTTCCCAGTCTTCATCCTTTCTAATTTGAGGCCCTCAATAATGCTGCTTGAGCAGATTTTTAAACATTTGATCATCAATAACTTTAACTCCCACAGAAAACAAAACATAACTGAAATATGGTTGTGCCTACATATTGTCAGGGAAATCCAATAGTTACTTTTATGACCTGCAGAGGAAGGTGTCACTCTCTGGCTGTCCTTGTTTTCATGCATATGGATCTCTGTAAATGTAAAAACAAAGAAAAATGACAACTGATACATTTGTCATCTGCACAGTCAAAGCGTGTTCCTTTGTGTAATAAAATGTGATACGTGAGCAAATGGGGAGAAGAATAAATCAATAAAGCCAACAGTCCTTTGGGGAAGTTCACTGGGGAAATCCAATGACCTTAGAACATTTTTCTTCCATGCCACCATGAATGCAACTGCAAAGTTCATCTTAAATGGGGCTTTTGCTCATTTTACCTCCATTTCGTGTAATGAGTCCTCATTGTCAAACTCCTCCTGCTTGATTTGACATCCACCCAACTCTCCAGTTTTACTTCCATTACAAGACTACATGGACCTCCCAGTCTGGACGGGCCAACCTGCTCACTAGTTTCTTTACAACATCTGTATCCCACTTCATTAATGGAATATCCCCCCAGCAGTGTCTAAGTTCTAAACAGGCTGAACGAGTTTGAGGAGTTTATCCCACTTGCCCAAGGCATTGCCTTTAGTACTCAGTGATGTTCCCTGTGTATTAAATAGCCTTTTTCAGGTGGCAAGAGCCTTTTAAAATTGATGTTTTTAATCTACTTTTTCGTTTTCTTTTATAGCCTCCACAATTATAATTAGCTAACAATTACAGCTAGCCCTGAAATGTCTAACAATTATAATTAGCCCTAAATGGAAAAAAAAATACTAGTTTAAAATATTTCATGAATACCTATGAAGGAGGTAGTACCGTGAAGTAGAAATAATGTGGGCTTTGCTGTTTAGATAAAATTTTAGTTACGTCCCTTAACTATTGACTTTGGAGCGTTGCTTTGAGGACTTAGGTGATGTGATCTGGTGAAGCTGGCATTTACCAAATTGTATATAAATATATATAAATATACAAATATATAAATATATACAGAGGACCCCTGGTGGTACAGTGGTTAAGAGCTCGCCAGCCAACCTGCAGTTTGAAACCACCAGCTGCTCCTTCAAAACCCCGTGAGACACTTCTACTCTGTCCTATAGGGCCACTATGAGTCAGAATTGACTCGATGACAATGGGTTTGTGTACGTGTGTGTGTGTGTGTGTGTGTGTGTTTTGTGTTCCATGTGCATTAAATAGCCTTTTTCAGGTGGCAAGAGCATTTTAAAATTTAAATTTCTTGTCTACTTTTTCTTTTTTTACTTTTACAGCCTCTATGGTGCCTAAAAATTATAATTAGCCCTGAACTGCAGGAAAAAAAAAAAAGCAGTAGTTTACAATATTTCATGAGTGTCTATGAAGGAGGTAGAACTGTGAAGTAGAAATGATGTGGGCTTTGCTGTTTAGATAAACTTTTGGTTATATTGCTCAACTATTGACTTTGCAGGTTGCTTTGAGGATTTATGTAATAACAGCTGGTGAAACTGGTGTTTATCAAATTATATATAAATATATATACATAAGCCCTGGTGGGGCAGTGATCAAGCACTTGGCTGCTAACCAAAAGGTCGACAGTTCAACCCCCAGCGTCTCCGTGGAGAAAAGTCCTGGTGACCTGCTACTGCAAAGATGATAGCCCAGGAAACCCTATGGGGTAGTTCTATTCTGTCACATGGGGTAACTGTGAGTCCGCACTGAACAACAACATATACATGTACATACATATAGATGAAGTAAAAGAGCTGAACAGAATATTTCAAAGGGCAGCTTGAGAACACAAAGTAAAGCATTATAATGGAATGTGCAAAGACCTGGAGTTAGAAAACCAGAAGGGAAGAACACTCTCAGCATTTCTCAAACTGAAAGAACAAGAAAAAAATCAAGCCTCCAGTTGCAAAATTGATGGATTCTACAGAGAAAATGTTAAATGATGCTGGAAGCATCAAAAGAAGATGGAAGCAATACACAGACTCACTGCACTAAAAAAAAAAAAAAGGCTGATGTTCAACCATTTCAGGAGGTAGCACATGATCAAGAATCCATGGTACTGAAGGAAGAAGTCCAAGCTATGCTGAAGAGAATGGCATTCACAAGCCTCCAAGAATTGATGGAATACCAGCTGAGATGTTTCAACAAAGGAATGCAGCACGGGAGGTGCTCACTAGTGTTGTCAAGAAATTTGGAAAAAAGCTACCTGGCCTACCAACTGGAAGAGATCCATATTTGTGCCCATCCCACAGAAAGGTGATTTGACAGGACGTGGGCATTACTTAATGAGATCATTGATATTATAAGCAAATAAAATTTTGCTGAAGAACATTCAAAAGCAGCTGCAGCAATATATCAACGGGGAACAGCCAGAAATTCAGGCCGGATTCAGAAGAGGATGTGGAACCAGGGGTATCATTGCCGATGTCAGGTGGATCTTGGCTGAAGGCAGAGAATACCAGAAATACGTTTACCTGTGTTTCATTGACTATGCAAAGGCATTTGACAGTGTGGATCATAACAAATTATGGATAACATTTTGAAGAATGGGAGTTCCAGAACACTGAATTGTGCTATGAGGAGCCTGTACATAGACCAAGAGGCACTCATTCGAACACAAAAAGGGGACACTGCATGGCTTAAAGTCAGGAAAGTGTGCTTCAGGGTTGTACCTTTTCACCATACCTATTCAATCTGTGTGCTGAGTAAATAATCCCAGAAGCTGGATTATATGAAAACACAGCATCAGGTTAGGAGGCACAATCGTCAACAACCTGCAATACTCAGATGGCACAGCCTTGCTTGCTGAAAGTGAAGAGGACACGAAGCACTTACTGATGAAGATCAAAGACTACAGCCTTCAGTATGGATTACACCTCAACACAAAGAAAACAAAAATCTTCACAACCAGACCAATAAGCAACATCATGATAAACGGAGAAAAGATTGAAGTTGTCAAAGATTTCATTTTGCTTGGATCCACAAACAACGCCCATGGAAGCAAAAGTCAAGAATTCAAACATCTTAATTGCTTTGGGGAAATCTGCTGTAAAAGACCTCTTTAAAGTGTCGAAAAACAAAGCTATCACTTTGAGGGCTAAAGTGTGCCTAACCCAAGTCATAATTTCAATCACCTCATATGCATGTGAAAGCTGGACAATAAATAAGGAAGACTAAAGAAGAATTGATGTCTTTGAATTATGTCATTCGTGAAGAACACCAAATAGACCATGGGCTGACAGAAGAAGAAACAAATTTGCCTTGGAAGAAGTACAGCCAGAATGCTCCTTAGAAGCAAGGATGGCGAGACTTCCTGTCACATACTTTGGACATGTTATCGGAGGAGCCAGTCCCTGGAGACATCGTGCTTGTTAAAGTAGACGGTCAGCAAAAAAGAGGAAGAACCTCAATGAAACGGATTGACACAGTGCCTGCAGCAATGCGCTCAAGCATAACAATGATTGTGAGAACAGCACAGGACCGGGCAGTATTTCCTTCTGTTATACATGGGGTAACTATGAGTTGGAATTGACTGATGGCACCTAATAACAACACATACATGCATGTGTGTATATATGTGTGTGTGTGTGTGTATATATATCTATATACATATTTAACCACTGCCCTGGTGGTGCAGCCGTTAAAGTGCTGGGCCACTAACCAAAATGTCAGCAGTTCAAACCCACCAGCTTTGCATGCATATGAGGCAACTGAAAATACCACGGCTTGGGTCAGGTGCACCTTCGTCTTCAAGGTGACATCTTTGCTTTTCAACACTTTAAAGAAGTCTTTTGCAGCCAGCTTTCCCAGTGCAATGCATCTTTTGATTTCTTGACTGCTGCTTCCATGGGTGTTGACTGTGGATCCAAGTAAATGAAATCCTTGGCAACCTCAATCTTTTCTCTGTTTACCATGATGTTGCTTATTGATCCAGTTGTGAGGATCTTTGTTCTCTTTATGTTGAAGTGTAATCCATACTGAAGGCTGTGATCTTTGATCTTCATCAGTAAGTGCTTCAAGTCCTCTTCACATTCAGCAAGCAAAGTTGTGTCATCTGCCTAGCACAGGTTGTTAATGAATCTCCCTCCAATCCTGATGCCCCGCTCTTCTTCATATAGTCCAGCTTCTCAGATTATTTGCTTAGCATACAGATTGAATAGGTATGGTGAAATTATACAACCCTGAGGCACACCTTCCCTGACTTTAAGCAATGCGGTATCCCCTTGTTCTGTTCAAAGGACTGCCTCTTGGTCCATGTACAGATTCATCAAGAGCACAATTAGGTGTTCTGGAATTCCCATTCTTCACAATGTTATCCATAATTTGTTATGATCCACACAGTTGAATGCCCTTGCATAGTCAATAAAACACAGGTAAATGTCTTTCTGGTATCCTCTACTTTCAGTAAGGATCCATCTGACATCAGCAATGATATCCCTGGTTACATAACCTGGGGAGAATGTTATAACACTGTCATTGCCTCCCAATTTTACTTTCTTCATGAGGTGCAGTGGAATTCTAAAAAAAATGGATTAAGAAACATGTACAAAGAGAATCAACATAGCTATAAAAATTGATAAAATATTTCTGCATCTCTTTATGTATTTATAGGCAGATAATAATACGGTCTCTTGAGTTTACAATTTGCCAAAAGTTTGTAACATCTTATTAAGAGCATCTTAATTTCCATATTTGGTCTTTAAACTTGAAAAACCACATCGATTTAAACTGATGAATTACCTAAAAGACTCAGCTAATACAGCTTATTCCTTTGCTTAACGGACACACGCAAAAGGTGCTGGCAATTTCTCTTGTAGTGTTTCTTAACAGGAAAACAATTACATTTTTGACTCATAAATGAAAAAAGTTACATCTGTGGAAAAATAGGAGGGATTCTTTTTCTCTGCTTCCTAAAGGACTAACATATGGTTCTGGTCACTGAAGACGATATGTATAATCTCCCACAATCTGTATCAGGCTGCATCGCTGAAAAGTCGCTGAGGACACATGACAAATGCTATCAGTCTCAAATCCTAGCCAGGACCAGAATCACCAGGAGAGCTTGTCCACAGTTTCTGGCACCTCATCCCTGAAGATTCCTATTCAATAGGCTGGGTGGAGCCCACTAATTTCTGTTTTAACAAGCTCACAAGCCTTGCAGATACGGCTGGCAGGAAGATCTAAATTTGAGAACCACTACTATAGAAAAAAAAAAAAAATTTTTTATTTTTACTATAGAAGGTAAAACTTGGTGGTATAGTGTTAAGTGCTATGGCTACTAACCAAAAGGTCAGCAGTTCAAATCCACCAGGCACTCCTTGGAAACCCTATAGAGAAGTTCTACTCTGTCCTATAGGGTTGCTATGAGTCAGAATCTACTCGATGTCAATGGGTTTTGTTTTTGGTTATTATAGAAGGTGCAGTGGTTAAGAACTATGGCTACTAACGAAAAGGTTGGGAATTCAAATCCACCAGCTGCTCCTTGGAAACCCTTTGGGGAAGTTCTACTCTGTCCTATAGGGTCGCTATGAATCAGAATCGACTGGATGGCAACAGTTTCTTTGTTTATAGAACAGAGTATATCTTAACCTTTTTGTCTCTAATGTACCATTTTGAGATTATATCTAAATATCTGAGCTCTCTATAAACAGAAAAAAGAATCAACACTTGTCCCTGTCTCAGAAATGTTCCATATATTTTCAGAGATTAGGATCTACTAATGAAAAGGAGCTTGACCCTTTCAAAGCAGTGTATTTGTGCCGTAGGTAGCTGCTAGGATGTGGAAAGTAGAGATGAATTAACTTGATAAAGTCGATGTTTAGGATTATGTCTTACAAGGGAAATGAAGGAAGTTGCCATAGTGGTCTGCGATTTAAATGTTAATATTATTTATTTAAACCTAATATTTTAATCATTCTATGGCTCATTTATTTAATGTAAAATATCTTATTAAGAAAGAGCGGTAGTTTAAAAATCCCTGTTTCCAATGCTGATAAATACCAGTATTTTTACTGGTACAACCTTGTTGTAAACAAATTTTCCTGAATAGCCTCTCACTTTCATCCATCTCTCATGGTATTCTTCTGCCTCAAGCCTTCTTCATGCTTACAGTTCCATACAGTTCGAGTTATTTATATTTATATTGCTATTTATATTAGGTGTTAACTATCCCCTAACACCATTCAGCTATTCCATCTAAACAATACATTGCTTCCTGAGCTAGCCATAACATCCAAGCCCCCAAACCCACTGCCATGGGGTCGATTCCAACTCATAGCGACCCTATAGGACAGAGTAGAACTGACCCATAGGGTTTCCAGGGCTGTAATCTTTACAGAAACAGACTACCACATCTTTCTTCCATGGAGCAGCTGGTGGGTTCTAACCTCCGGTCTTTCTGTTAGCAACCAAGCACTTTAAGCACTGCACTACCGGGCTCCCTAGTCATCTTCTAGGGGTTGCCAATTCATGGCTCCGCTGCACCAATCTGACTCAGGTGTGTCCTGTTGGCCTGGAGAGGTCTGTTTGTTTATTTTATAAGTAATTTGGCCGTGCTTTAGGCAGGGCATACATTCCAGTTTGCCACCCAGCCTCCACCGTGCCCTACTATCCACCCTGGCAGATTAGTTCATTCATATTAGTGCTGGGCCCTTCTAAGCCTGTAAGGTTTTAATTCACTCTCAGTATATTTTGTTTCTTCTACCTGAGTAGCTCTGAATTATTCTTTTTTTAATGAAGTTAATTTTGTATATCATCTATCCATCTAACCAGAAACCAGTTTCTGTCAATTCTGACTCACGTTGACACCATGTGTGTCGGAGAAGAACGGTGCCCCATAGAGTCTTCAATGACTTGATTTCTTCTGAGGTACTTCTGGGTGGACTCGCACCTCCAGCCTTTTGGTTAGCAGCCGAGCGTGTTAACCATTTGCATTAACAAGGGACGCCATCCATCTATCTAGTCATTATACACACTCTATTTAGTAACTACATTTAGTAGTCAGGGCACCAAATGTTTCTAGTTAATTTTTAGCTTCTTTTTCGTCTTGAAAATTATTTATTTTTTAAACTATCTGGTTTATTTGTGAAATATTTATTTAAATGTACGCACAACTAATATGTATTGAGTGCTGCTCTGCTCTAAGAGAAAACCATTTTTCACTTACTCCTGTAACATAACATGAGGGTTTATAGCCCCACTAGAGTAGATCAGCAAACTGAGGTAGTAAAGTCTTAAAAAATTATCTGGTGAAAAGGTATATGGTGACAAGGAAGTTAATCAGAGTACAGGAACAATATAAGTAAAGAGACAGGACATAAAACAACATGGTCTGGTCTGTGGAATGCAAATAATGCCAGCAAATAGCATGAGTAGAAGTGGATAAACCCTGGGGTTGGGTAAGAAGAAGCTGGACTGTGAAGCTAGTGAGATCGCCAGGATGGGTGGCTGGGAGCCTGGGCTCTAGAGTGTCATTGCCGTGTTAATCCTACATCTCTCATTTACTACATTTACTACATACAAGAAGGTGGGCAATTAACCTTTGTATGTGCATACAATAGAGATAATGCGTTTACTTATTCATTAGAATTACTGTGAAGATTTAAATAAGAAAATAGATCAAAGTACTGATCACTTTTCCTGGAACATATTTTAAGTGCTCAGTATTTGTGACTACTTATTATTGTTAGTGTTTTAGAATAAACTCCCTGTATTTGTTTCCTGGGCCTGCTCAAACAAATTACCATAAACTGTATTCTCTCGCAGTTCTGAAGGCTAAAAGTCCAACAGCAGGTCCTCCTTTGCCTGTTCCTAGCTTCTGGTGGCCCCTAGCAATCCTTGGCATTCCTTGGCTTGCAGATGCATCACTTCAGTTTCTTTCTTTATCTTCATATGGCTGTCTTTCCTCTGTGTCTCTTCTCCTCTTTTCTATGGACACCAGCCATATTGAATTAGGGTGGTGGAGCAGTTATTAAGAGCTCAGGTTGCTTGGCAGTTCGAATCCACCAGCTGCTCCTTGGAAACCCTATGGGGCAGTTCTACTCTGTTCTGTGGGGTCGCTATGAGTCGGAATTGATTAGACTGCAACTGGTTTAGTTTGGTCTACTCCAGTATGTCCTCATGTCAAATGAACTGATAACATCCTCAAAGACCCTATTTCCAAACAGGGTTACAGGTCCACAAGTACTGAGGCTTAAGACTTCAAAGTATCTTTCTGGGTAACACAATTCAAAACATAACACTGCTTAAGGTTGAATACCCAGAGAATGAAGAAGTCACAATTTGAGCCCAGGTATCCTGAATTGAGCTACTTTTCCGCAGTAGTTTACAAAACTATATAGAGTTTTAAAAAAGTTAATAAAAATGAATTATTACTGTTATAATGTTCAGTTACTTTCTAAATATTAGGAATGTTATTATTTGGGGAAATTTAACTATCTTAAAAGGAGCTCTGGTGGCACAATGGTTAAGAGCTTGGCAGCAAACCAAAAGGTTGGCAGTTTGAACCCATCAGTTATACCAGGAGAGAAGACCTGGTGATCTGCTCCTGTAAAGATTTCAGCCAAGGAAACCATATAGGGCAGTTCTACCCTGTCCTGTAGGATCTCTATGAGTTAGAATCGACTCGCTGGAACCCAACAGCAAGTATTTCAAACTTTTTATAGGTTGATTGTCTCAAACTTGATTTATTTTTGGCCCACTCAGGTTTTCCTTAGTATTTAGATTTATTTGATTGTCATGAATGTCTCCTTTGAGCTAGAGGGAGATTGTTTTATTCACTAGCTTTAATTCTTTAAGTACATAGAATAGTAGGCAAAAAATTAGTCATTTTATTTATTATTTTAATTCAATATAAGAAAAAATAGAAAATTATTAAAAGTTCATTTCTCTAAAATATTACCTTTTAAAATTTCTTCAGTGTCTTTTAACTTTTTAAAAATACTTAATATAAAAAACAAAAAGCCCTCAATGATTTTAGCACATATAAAAAACATACATATTCATACAAAAAGCATTTATTAGGTTTGTCACGGGGCTTATAGTAAGACACTTCCTGAAGAGTGCACACTCTGGGAAAGATGAGCCTGTAAAAAATTAATTACAATTTAATGTGATAGGGGCAGTGATAGAGATATGAACAGATAGAGGGTAATATAAAGAGGCAGATAAACCTTGCCTATCTTGTTCTGCCTCAACTGACTTTTGAGAACTTAGCCTCATTCAGATCCTTGGCCAGGGTGGGTCCAGCAATTTTTATTTTAAGAGCCCTGGTGGCACAATGGTTAAGCGCTCAGCTGCTAACTAAAGGTACCTGTTCAAATCCACCTAGCTACTCTGTGGGAGAAGACCTGGTGATCTAGCCCCATAAAGATTACAGTCTAGGAAACCATATGGGGCAGCTCTACTCTCTCACATGTGATCAAGATGAGTTGGAATCAGCTCAAAGGCATTCAACAACAACAACCTTAGCTATAAGTTGGCACAGGAATAGTTGAGGGACTAATGACAGTATGGGTTTGCCCATCTGGGAGCAACAGGATAAACTATTTAGAGCATGTGTGATAAAATATTAATACTTTAAATATATGAATGAAAAGATTAATACTCTGACATATAAGTGAATGCAAGACACAATTTACAAAGGAATACAAATGAATAATAAAGACTTAAAAAAAATACTCAATTTTACTTGTGATGTAACTCCAGAAGTAAAAATTATCACAGTAGCTAATTTCCAATAATACTTATTTTTATTTATTATTTTTATGATCTGTTAATATGAGTTGAAAGCCTGAAAGATTACATACACTTATTCATTAATTCTTTTTGTAAGAATTTATGTATGGAGATGGACTCATAAATGTGTCAAGATGTATATTCAAGAATATTGTGACAGTGTTGTTTATAATGTCAAAACAATAGGCTTTCTTAGCTGTAATATACCTATACGATGAAATTTTATGCAAGCATTAAAATAAAGGCATAAATCATTATGTATTAAACTGAATATACATTTAAGGCAATAGCAAAATGAGAAGAGCAGGTAAAATATTATATATGGTACAGTCAAAAAGGATTGAAAAGATTTCATATAGAGGCTCGAGAAGGCAAAGTAAAGTATTATAATGAAATGTGCTGAGACCTGGAGTTAGAGAACCAAAAGGGAAGAACACACTTGGCATTTCTCCAGCTGAAAGAACTGAAGAAAAAAAATTCAAGCCTTTAGTTGTAATACTGAAGAATTCTGTGGGCAAAGTATTGAATGACACAGGAAATCTCAAAAGAAGATATAAGGAGTACACAGAGTCACTGTACCAAAAAGAATTACTTGATGTTCAGCTATATCAGGAGGTAGTATATGGTTAAGATCCAATGGTATTAAAAGAAGAAGTCCAAACTGCACTGAAGGCATTGGCCAAAAAAAGTCTCCAGGAATTGATGGAATACCAACTGAGATGTTTCAAAAAAAGAATGCAACTCTGGAAGCATTCAGTAGTCTATACCAAGAAACTTGGAAGACAGCTACCTGGCCATATTTGTGCCCACTGCAAAGAAAGATGACCCAACCAAAAAAACCAAACCAAACCCAGTGCCGTTGAGTTGATTCGGACTCACAGCAACCCTATAGGACAGAGTAGAATAGCCCCATAGAGTTTCCAAGGCGCGCCTGACTGATTTGAACTGCCCACCCTTTAGTTAGCAGCTGTAGCATTTAACCACTATACCACCAGGGTTTCCAGTGATCCAACAGAATGCAGAAATTATCAAAAAATATCATTAATATGACAAGTAAAATTTTGCTGAAGATCATTCAAAAACTGTTGTAGCTACTGCTGCATCACCAGGGGACTGCCAGAAATTCAAACCAGATTCAGAGCAAGACGTGGCATGAGGGATATCATTACTGTTGTCAGACGGATCTTGGCTAAAAGCAGAGAATACTAGAAAGATGTTGTCTTAGTCATTATTGCCGTTATAACAGAAATTACACAAGTGGATGATTTTAACAAAGAAAAATTTATTTTCTCACAGTCTAGTAGGCTACAAGTCCAAATTCAGGGCATCAGCTCCAGAGGAAGACTTTCTCTGTCAGCTCGGAAGGAAAGTACTTGTTATCAATCTCCCCATGTTGAAGAGCTTCTCAGGACAGGAACCCTGGGCACAAAGGACGCACTATTCTCCTGGCTCTTGTTTCTTGGTGGTATGAGGTCTCCCCGTCTCTCTCCTCTCTTCTCTTTTTTGTATCTCAAAAGAGATTGGCTTAAGACACAATCTAAACTTGTAGATTGAGTCCTGCCTCATTAATATAACTGCCACTAATCCTATCTCATTAACATCATACAGATAGGATTTACAACACAGGAAAATCACATCAGCTGACAAAATGGTGGACAAACACATAATACTAAGAATTACGGCCTAAGTAAATTGATACACATATTTTTCGGGGACACAATTCAATTCATGTCAGATGTTTACCTGTGTTTTATTGACTCTGCAAAGACATTCCATTCTGTGGATCATAACAAATTATGGATAACATTGCAAAGAATGGGAATTCCATAACACTTAATTGTGCTTATGGGACTTGTACATAGATCAAGAAGCAGTCATTTGAACAGAACAAGGCAATACGCATGGTTTAAAATCAGGGAAGCTGTGCATTGAGGTTATATTCTTTCACCATACCTATTCAATCTGTATGCTGAGCAAATAAACCAGGAAGCTGTACTATATGAAGAAGAATGTAGCATCAGGACTGGAAGAAGACTCATTAGTAACCTTTCATAGGGTCACTATGAGTTGGAATTGACTCGACAGCAATGGGTTTTGGTTTTTGGCACATGCAGATGACATAAGCTTGCTTGTGAAAAATGAAGAGGACTTGAAGTACTTACTGATGAAGATCAAAGACTACAGCCTTCAGTATGGATTACACCTCAACAAACACATAGAAAACAAAAATCCTCACAATTGGACCAATAAGCAACATTATGACAAACAGAGAAAATACTGAAATTGTCAAAGATTTCATTTTACTTGGATCCGCAATCAACACCTACGGAAGCAGCCGTCAAGAAATCCAAGGACATAGTGCCTTGAGCGAATCTCTGCAAAAGACCCCTTTAAAGTGTTAAAAAGCAAAGAGATCACTTTGGAGACTAATGTATACCTGACCCAAGCCATGGTATTTTCAATTGCCTCATATATATGCAGAAGCTGGACAATAAACATGGAAGACTGAAGAAAAACTGATGCCTTTAAATTATGATATTGGTGAAGAATACTGAATAAATGATGGACTGTCAGAAGAATGAACAAATCTGTCTTAGAAGAAATATAGCCAGAATGTTTCTTAGAAGCTAGGATGGCAAGACTTTGTCTTACAAAGACCCTCAATGAGATGCATTGACACAGAAGGTACAAAGACGGGCTCAGGCATAGCAAGGATTGTGAGGATGGTGCAGGATTGGGCAGTGTTTCAGTCCGTTGTACATAGGGTCGCTACAATTCAGAAATGACTCAATGGCACATAACAACAGCAACAATAATTTCAACCACCTAAATAAAAGTAAACAAATTTATCACAGAAACCCTATAAAACGCCCAGGTGGCAGCCATTCCTTCCTTTATCTAACTGGCCTCCAGGGATCTTCAGCCTTTCTCTCGGGCAGCAGCTGGCTGATGCTCTCTCTTGCCTCCAGGAGGATAATGAGCTTCTTCTCCTGTTGCTGCTGGGCAAGCCCCCAGAAGACTCCTGTGTTTACAGCCGGTAGCAAGGAGACATAGCCTCGTTGAGTTTTGCAGTTATAATACTCCTGCTCCCTTAGCTTGGTTTAACTGATTAAACGATTTGTGATTGAAAACAGAAGAAATGGACCTCATGTGATTGCAATAATCCAGACCGTCAGTGGATACTGCTGGAGAACCTCAGCTTGAGTGTTGTGGTGATGCTTATACAATAAATTCATAGTAGGCTAAACACAAAGAATAAATTCTTTTGGGTGATCTTCCTGGCTATCCAAAAGAACCCCAAGTTACAGGTGCATGTAACAGCATCTCAAAATGCTGCTCCAAAAAGAGCAGTGCTGGGCAGACAGCTTTAAAACATGAATCATCATTTGTAACTACACCATCTGTATGCTGTGCTTCTGAATATTCTATCACATCTGAATATCTTCGTAGCATTCCATATGAAGGTACAGGACATTTATTATGTTTATGACTTTTTTTTCCTTTTCTTTTCCAGGAGCTCTGGTGGTATAGTGGTTAAGCGCTCAGCTGCTAACTGAAAAGCTGGTGATTTGAATGTGGCAGTCTGCTCCCTAAAGATCACAGCTTTGGAAACCCTATGGGGCAGTTTTGCTCTGTCCCACAAGGTCGCTATGAGTCAGAATTGACTTCATGGCAACAGGTTTCAGGTTTAATGTCCAAAGAAGCAGCAGTTAAGAAATCAAAGAACGTCCTACATTGGGCAAATCTGCTGCAAAAGTCCACTTAAAAGTTTTAAAAAGCAAAGATGTCACGTTGACGACTAAGGTGCGCAGGACTGAAGCCATGATCTTTTCATATGCATGTGAAAGCTGGGCAGTAAAAAAAGAAGACAGAAGAATTGATGCCTTCCAAATGTGTTGTTGGTGAAGAATATTGAATATTCCTTGGACTTACAGAAGAACAAACAAACCAGTCTTAGAAAAAATACAACCAGAACTCTCCTAAGAAGGAAGAGTGGGAAGACTTTGGCTCCCTTACTTTGGACATGTCATCAGGAAAGACCAATTGCTAGAAAAGGACATCACGGTCAGTGAAAAACCTGGGAAATCCTCAGTGAGACTGATTGACACAATAACCACAACAATAGACTCAAACATACCAAAGATCATGAAGATGGCACAGGGCTGGGCAATACTTTGTTCTGTTACACCACGAGCCGGAGCTGACTCCAGGGCAATTAACAGTAACAATAGCAATGTGGAGAGAAAACGCCAGTAACCAAATCATAGAAATGACACTTACTGGCTGTGTGACCTTGCTGAGGACCCTATAAAATTGTTAGCTTAACTCTTCCTCATAAGTATGTTATGAGTAATTACCATAGTGAGATAAGATACAGAAAAGCACTCAGCACAGAACCTAATACTTATTCAATGCATATTGTTTTAAAGTATTTTTGACTAAAATGAGTCCTATGGAAAAACAAACAAAAACCAATGTTCTCCCAAATGTGTTTCATTTATTCAGCCTTCAATCAATTCTTCTTCCGGTTCCTCTCCTCTTCTTCACCTTCTCTTTCTATCCCTCTGCTTCCTCCCTCCTTTTTCTTCCTTTTAATCTCTTTATAGAATAGTTACTCCAATTACAAAACTTCAATTTGTGTTTTCCTAAGATATAAGCCAAAGAGAATCCCAAGGAGACACTAGTCTCCCACCCTCATCTCACTGGTGTTCCCTTTTTATTCAGTCATTCACACAGATTTAGGCCAACATAACTTCACTAAGGACTTCTGACAGCCATATTTGTTCAGAACTTTTGGAAGGCGTTTATGATGGTTTACAATCTTTACAGGCATTTTTACCTATTAAGCCAACTCTGTTGAGAAATAAGATGAAAGATATACTGAGAAGCCATACTTTTTCTGGGTTCTTTAATTTCTAAATGAAATAGTAAAAGTGTGAGCGCCTTACTATAATGAAATCATTCAGCCTGCAATCTGGTGATTACAATAAAATATTGGAGAGAGCTCTTAGAACTGAATAATTTTGTTACATTTAATATGGAATTCACTCTAATCCTTTGAGTGAAATTCCTGGGAGAATGAAAGAGATTGCCAACCTCAACTGGTCTTGAATCTTGCTTGGCTTAGTTTATTTTTATATACTGTATTCTTTTGCAAATAATACAGTTTGAAAAGGAAACAATTATTTAGAAATATTATTCTACTTTTCTAAAATATAACCAAAGAAGAATAAATACATACCTCTAAACACATAGCTATGGATCTATGGGACTGCTCACAATTAAGCATTGAGGATAAAGAGTTGAGAAAATCCTGCAAAAACCCAGCAATTCTTGATCTTAAATTTTACTGTATCTGGTGGTATAAGATGGTAGCAATTAAGAAGTTTTCTTACACTTAATTATGCTTATAGGGGGATTCCTTGTTGGCAACTCAACAAAGAAGTGCTTTGAATGGCCTCCTGTACTTGGCATCAAATCTTGGACCTGCAACTTCAGTTTAGTGTAGTGGTTTTTTCAAATTAACCCCAAGAACTAAGGTAGATGTTACAGTAATGTAGATGAACTAAATGTAGCCCTGTTGTTGTTCTTGTTGGGTGCCTTTGGGTTGGTTCTGACTCATAGCAACCCTATTATGTATAACAGAAAGAAACACTGCCCTGTCCTGCGACATCCTCACAATCATTGCTGTGTTTGACCGCATTGTTGCAGCCACTCTGTCAGTCCACCTCATTGAGGGTCTTCCTCTTTTCACTGACCCTCTATGTTACCAAACATGATGTCCTTCTCCAAGGACTGGTCCCTCCTGATAACATGTCCAAAGAACCTGAGATGAAATCTCACCATCCTTGCTTCTAAGGAGCATTCTGGCTGTACTTCTTCCAAGACAGACTTGTTTGTTCTTCTGGCTGTCCACAGTATATTGAATATTCTTTGGCAACCCCATAATTCATTCAAAGGCATCAATTCTTCTTCAGTCTTCCTTATTCATTGTCCCGCTTTCGCATGCACATGAGGCAATTGAAAATACTATAGCTTGGGTCAGATCCCCACCCCTCTGGAATGCATACCCAGAGTATCCTGCTCAGCTGTGTGGCTTTGGGTGAATTTCTTAATGTCTATGAGAATTAGTATGTATGTCATGTTGTAACACAGTAGCTATGAGTTGGAATCAACTAGAGGGCACCTAACAACAACAACAACAGTACAGATCTTACATAAAGTAAGACATTGGTGAACTAAATACCTGTCTTGTTCTATAATGACAGGGCCTGATTATACACTGCTAAGAGGCAGTGCAATTATTCACAGAAATTTTAGTACACCTGTGTTCTTCTGGGTTAGTTCACTCTGTTTATTGCATCAGTTTATATTTAAGCATTCCTCAAGTGGTATGGTTCTAAGTATTTAGAAAAGCCAGCAATTCACTTTATAAACAACTCTTCAAAGTCAAAATATTATAAATCAGTTAGCATTTCTAAAATAGTTGGGTGGGTGGTATTTTTCTTAATAATTTCTACTATTCACCCCAAAACAAGGATCATTTATGCATTAATTGTGATCAAAGGTACGTTATAGTCAGTTTGATATTTCTGACCATTCTTTTCTCTTTTATCATACCAACTGGCACATCAGTTAGCAATGCAAACGGACCTCCAGCACTTTGCTTTGCTTTGATGTCCTCTGTTGGCAAAATCTCCGCTTCTCCGATTGTCTTCTCCACCACAGCCCTCCTGTGATTGCTGGTGTTTCTGTGTGGAAAAAGTAAGATGTTTCACTGCTTATCAGGGACCACTGGGTACAATGGGGGAAATTTAAATGAATAAACACACACCCACACAAACTCCCACACCCACTTCAGATAGATCTTACTAGGAAGAATACTTCCTGTATTAAATGTGTGATTTTCATTTTTAACGCTATTGCTACAAAAATTAAAACGGATGTGACGGCGTTTTATGCAGTACTTAATTCCGGCATAAAGATAGAATGTGTTGAGTAGGACATCTCTACATGGAAAGTTTGTGTCTTGTTCTGGTTGCTTCATTTATAAAAAGAATGGTAACTGCCCCTGGAGACAACCTGTAGAGAATTGTACGTACGTGGCCATACTTCTGTCCCCAGTAAATATCTCTGCCATAGGTATCTATTGTTAGGGTTTACAGGGCTTGCGTGAGATTCTAAACATGAGTTCAATAATGAAACCCAGATTTATGATCTCTTTTTTTGCCATGCTCTACAAAAACTAATGCAACATATTGGGCTCAGGCTCTGGGATCTGTTATTATCATTTGTACCCAAAGTACCACAGCTCAATTTCAAGTTTCTAGAAGAACAGAAAGATAGTAGATATCCATCAGAAAATCAAACAGCAGCAGTGATTCAATATTGTTCTCTCTGCTTTATGAAGTTTTGTTTTTATCAGCATCAGCATCAAATGATATTTATTAAGCCCCCCTCGTGGGCCTGGTGCCAAGAGAGTAATAATATTTCTCTCTACAGCTATCTGGTTGTGCTGCGTTTGCAAATGCACCTGACCAATCGTGTAGTAAAATCAATTTCTCTCTTGTTAACAAAATAGGTTATTTTTACACCAATTAAAATTGCTAGATAACTGGATTTGTTTGTAATTTCAGTGAAAGTGGTTCAAGAGCTCTGAAAAGGCGTTGGTGTCAAGTGTCACTGAGGCACCAGATGAGTGCACCAGAGGGTTCCTTTGCCTCTTTAGTTGTCAGCAGCTGTTTAGTGTGGGAAATGATGCTGTATCTGGGCATTCGTAGCAGGCGACACTCTGCATTACTAGGACGTAAATAAGCACTATGAATATGCATGGCACTTAGAAACAGGCACTGAATTCCCACAAAGATAGTTATTATCCTTAATATTAGCTAGCTGCCCTTTGTAATTGTTCTTCTTGCCTGATTTTTTTTTTCCTTAAGGTTCCCCAAACAGTGAAAAAATAACACTTATAGATAAAATACTAATTGTGAATGATGGGAATGGATGTTTAAATGATGGGAATAGATGTTTAGGTTTAGGAAATTAACAGTTTTCCCCCAACTCCCAATCCAGTTGGAAAATCAGTGATTGTGGAAATGCATTAACTATTTCAACCTGGTAAGCATATCCAGATGATATTTAAATATTAATGTAGACCCCTAGGGTACTTGCAATTAGCCAGTAAGTAGGCAATAAAGTAAAAATAAATAGCTGCTATCATTTCTTCATGATTATGAATTGCCTGATACCCCCTTAGCATTTCATGTACATTGCTTCACTTATCCATTATACAACTTGGTTGTGTAGATATTTTTAGCACCCACAGGCTTAGAGAAGCTGGGAAATATACTCAAGGTCACACTAGCCTTTGAGCCCAGATCTGGCTCACTAAAAATCCCAAGCACGTGCCCACTACAGTCTGCTGTCTTTTATGGTCAGGGTTCTTGGCTAATACTCTTCAGATCACAGGTATTTCACAAACCCTTCACAGCAGGGCCATCGAATTTTATCTACAGGCAGAGTTTATTTTTGAAAACCTGAGGATACAGAGTGTTACAGTGGTTATCAGTCTGACTGAACAGGAGCTGAGCTGCTTCTATCTCCAAGTGTAGAACAGGGTAGAACTTGCTTTGGTGAAATAGAAGTGTAGAATTCCATCAGGCCAGCACCTGAAGAAAACTGCTGATTGACAAAAACAAGAAGAATTTTATCTCTGGTGTACAAAAGAAAGCGGTCAAGAGAGCAAATAGTTTTCCTCAAAACATGACATGGTTCTGAAGAGCAACTAAACGGAAGTTGTAATACCGTGGATGCAATTTAATCCCCTCAAGAGCTCTACCAAAAGAACCAGGTCTATGTCTAGATCTCCCCCCAAAAGTTGAAAACTGGGCCTGATTGGCAGCATGTTTTAGAGTTAGAGTCAGGACATTTGGGTCGAGCTCTTGCTTTGCCTAAATAATCTTGTCAAGTAATTCATCATGTCCCTGATATTAAATGTGCACAAAATCCCTGGATGTTCCTATTCCGGAAGGGTAAGTGGGATTGAAACATCCCCTTTCCTTATGTAGACAGCTCCTCTGGTGTACAACAGGAACTTTATAAATGTGGGCTCTCAGGCTATTGATTATACCTCCCAGCACAGACACCTGAATAAGCACCACGGATTTCAAATATACACGTTATGTAGAAGAGATTGTTTTGAATAGGGTTGCTTATGTTTTAATGATAATATGTTACTAATATTTAATGACAATTTCAATATCAATATATTGTATATTATTAATATGTTAAATATATATATCATTAAGCCATTCTTAACTTAAGCTTTCTAACTCAAAACTCTACTTAGGGATTTGTAACAGTCCTTAGAATACATAATCACCATATCTCTTTATTCAAAAGGAGAAGAAACCCTAACCTCTCTGGTGTCATAACTTCTGTTATGGGTTGAATCGTGTCGCCCAAATAAGTGTGCCAACTTGGCTAGGCCGTGATTCCTAGTATTTCATGGTTGTCTTCCTTTGTGATTGGATGTAATTATCTTAAAAAAAAAATGTGTTGTAAATCCTAACCTCTATGATGTTAATTGGGTGGGATTGGGGCAGTTATGTTAATAAGACACTACACTGATTTACAGGATTGGGTTGTATCTTGATTCAATCTTTTTTGAGATATAAAAGAGAGAATAGAATAGAGAAAAGAGAGGGGCCCCATGCCACAAAGAGAGAAGAGCCAGGAGCAGAGTGTATCCTTTGGACCCAGGGTCCCTGGGCTGAGAAACTCCTAGACCAGGGGGAGACTGATTACAAGGAACTTCCTCCAGAGCCAACAGAGACAGAAAGCCTTTCCCTGGAGCTGGCACCCTGAATTCCAGCCTCCTAGACTGTTAGAAAATAAATTTATGTTTGTTAAAGCCATTTGCTTGTGGTATTTCCATTACAGCAACACTAGATAACTAAGGCAGCCTCATTTCTTAAACAAAATGTGAACCTAGATATATTTCCAAAGTAAAAAGGGGAAATTATTTTATTCTTTATAAGCTCCATGGCCACAAGGTGGATTTTATCATATCATTATTATGTTTCTCTAAATCCATATACTTCACAAGTGATCTAAACTCTATTTCCCAATGATACACAACATTTTGATAAAATAACACTCATAGTCTCTTGAAAGAAAAAATATATATAATTCTAGGATATCTCTTGTAAATTAATAAAAAGAACTAGGGCTACATTGCTTAGTAATTTTCTGTCCTAGAAGGAAAGCTAACTGATGTCCTTTGGTGGAGGGCTCATGTATTTTTAGGTTATACAAAGTAAAGTAAGTCCAAGGAAATTTTGTAAAGCAAAACAAAAATATCTAGGAAAATAAGGTATCCTTAGTTATGTTTAGTTAAGATTGTGTATAGAGATAATTTATTTAGGATAGGAGAAATGCATTAAGACTATTAATTATGTAAAAAATACTTTTTGGTGACCTTAGAAGAAATAGATTTATTAAAATAATCAGTCTTTTTAAAAACTTCATCTGCTTCTCCCTTTTGAGATAGGAATGATTTATTATGCCAGAAAAGGAGACTTCCACCCTACTCGTCCCCACTAACAACATTCATTTCATGTGTTCTCCCACCTTCTTTTCTACCTGAAGTGAAACACCTAAGGGAAACCGAGAGAAACATGCTTTCTTCAACACAAATTTGGCAGAATAGCGTGCTAAATTTATGCTGAAGAGAGTATATCCTAGATCTGTAATTTACATAGAAAACAGCTGCCCAGCAACCAATAAAATAATTGTACCAATACCAACCAATTGCACTGTGGTCAATAAACTTTGAGCATGTTAATAAAGTAAAATAAGAACAGTAACCTAGGATATGACAATGATGCAGACTCTCTGGGATATATGTTTGTGATAACGTGGCCATGTCCTGGCCCCTGCACACCTCTGCAACCTCACTTGGTCCTTTGTTGTCCTTTGCTAATGTGAAAGAGCACGCTAAAACCGAGGCGCTTGACATAATTAAAATGGCTGACACAGGTCTGAGTCAATCCCATCTTTCCTGGGCCCCTGCTTCTGCTTTTTCAGAATGGTGACCCATGACCACACTCTTGACCAAAATAAATTGTTCTGCAACATTCTGAGATGGATCCTTGGTTGCAGGACCCAACTCTGGAACACAGGACACTGTGGCTAAGGTTGAGTGCCCCAGCCAAGAGGAATTCTTGATAAACGAGTCTTAAGAGCAAGCTGAATGTCAACCAATCAGATGGATTCCCCATACTTTTTCCTCACCTTGTACGAAGTTCTGATAAAAGATGTGCTTTTATGCTTCCTCTTCAGAATGCCATTCTGAATTTTCTTTTTGGCCCTTCCCAATTTACAAATATTTGAATCTGAAAAAATCTCCTTTCATTTTACAGAAACTCTGTCTTGTTCTTAACAGTCACTTTATCTCACTTACCTTTTTTCAGTTCTTGAAACACTTAATTTTTTTTTTTTTCCCCTAAGCAACCTTCCCAGTTATAATCTGAGAGAACCACATACATCTCAGTCTTGTTCTCTTTGGCCTGGATTTGGAGATCCAGTTTATGACCCAGGCCCAAGATAATGAACATAATGATTTCTGAATGACAAGTGACTTAAGCCCATCCAGTCAGTGACCCTGAAGACTTCTGTGAGGGATCCTAGCAAGGAAGTGTGGAATTTCCCCTGGCCTTGGAAATTTGAGAATATGAGGCTTGCTGTACTTTACTGTTTTGCTTCTGTGAAGTGCAGCATGTCTTTAATAATGGTACCAACACACATAGTTAAGCGCGGAGGAAAGAAAAAACATAGACCTGGTGATATCATTTGAACTCTTGTACCATCAGTGTCTGCCTGGAATTTGTTGAACCTCTCAACTTTTGAGGTATGTGAAAGACTAAATTTAAATTCCCTTTTGCTCTATACTTTTTTCTTTCTATTTTTTTCAGACAAAGCAGTCTTGATTGTTACATATGCTAAGTTCTTTATGTCCTCAGCGTGTTTGCCTGTGACGTTCCTTTCACCCAGATTTTTCACATAGCTGTGTCGTCTTCTTTTAGGTCTCAACTTAAATGACACTTCCTCAGAGAAATCTTCTATGCCCACTCCATCTAGATAGCGTTGTTCTTCTTATTTTTTCTTTCAGCTTTTTTTTTTAAATAATAGAAACTCTCAAAATTTTAATTAATTAAAAAATAAAAACAACATATTAAAGCTTAATTTATTGCCTTATCAGGTGTAAAAAGAGAAACTGAGGACCAAACTGAGAGATGCCTCTGAGTGTGCAGAAAAATTCACAAAGGTCAGTGACCGTTGTGGAATGTATTCAAAAACAGGTAAAAAGAAACAATGTGAAGGTACAGTGACCATTGATGCTGTTGTAGTTAGTTGCTGTCCAGTAGACTGTGATTCATGGGGACTCTATGTGTGCAGAGTAGAACTAAGATCACTTAAATTCCCCTTTGTGACAAAGCCCTGGAAACCCTGGTGGCATAGCCGTTAAGACCTATGGCTGCTAACCAAAAGGTCGGCAGTTCGAGTCCACCAGGCGCTCCTTGGAAACCATATGGGGGCACTTCTACTCCGTCCTATGGGGTCGCTATCGACTCCACGACAAAGGGTTGGGTTTGGTTTGGTTTTGTGACAAAGCTATCTGTGAACCATAAGCTTGCTCAGAGTTTATTGCAAATAGTTATTGCAAATAATGTAACTTTAGGTAATTTCCCTTGTTTCCCTAGAGATAATTCTAAACTAGAATTTCCCGAGTAGGTGAGATGCCTTTATTATTTAAAACCTCTGGACAATACCTGAGAATTTCAATGAATACTGGGCTGGCAAGTGTACAAAAACCATCTGGTGGTCTGACATCAGCTCACGGAGGAAGGGAAGCATGAATCAATCATGTTAATCTTAGCCAATGGTTAATTTAATACTCCCTATTTCCTCCTTTCTTCCTTAAAAAAACTCATTGTAACGGCCTCGGATGAGCCTTCCTGGTTTTCTGAATGGAAGGGTCTACCTGGATGCGTGCAGATTAACTGCCCCAATAAACTCTTTAATTTTCTTTTTCTTCACTTACTTTGACACAGGAGTCGCCTCACTTAAGTGTGAAATCAGCAGGTCTGTCCGAGAAAAAAATGAGACGGCTATATGTAAAACAATAGGCAAAAGAAAACAAATTAAGGCAAGACTCTGCGTTCAAGGATCTGATGTCCGCCATATTGTTTGAAATCTCCTCTTCCCAATTGGTAGCTTCCACTCTTTGAGTCGCCCCGATTAGCTGGGAAGCCTGATTCAAGCAACTTAGGGATGGGTTGGCTAAGATTCCAGAGGGCCTAGACTTGTGCAAAATCTCCCTTATGCTCATGCTCAAGGCTTAACAAGGTTTTTCTTTAATAATTTTTTTTTTTTAATGACTAGATTTTCTATCTTTGCGCCCTCTCTCTCTTTCAACAGCTCAAGCCACAGTGCTTTGATTTAGGTGCCCACAACAGACTGACCACAGTCCCTGTGTGCCAATTCAAACTCCAAGAAAGGAATGTAACCAAACATGGGTTCTTGTCCTGTCCTGGTAAAAAAAAAAAAAAAATAGCCGATCAAAATAAGAGGGACACCACACCACCAGTTACAAGGAAACAGAAAGTGGCAATTTATCGTTTGTGCAAACAGGGAGCAATGTGGGACCTGGCAGCTGAAAGACCTCGCTCCCCATCTGAGAGGTTTGGGTGGGGAGCTCTTTATGTCCCATGGCATCTAGGCGTTGGGTTTAGTGCCCCCCGGACCCTCTGCCCTCAGCCCTCCGTTGGAGGGCGGGAGGCTGAGTCACGTGGTGGTGCTCAGGCCCTAGAACACATTGAGGACCAGCGCTTCAAGTTCTGCGCATGCGCCAAATGCCCTGGTTTGCGCATGCGCTAGATTCTGGCGCCAAATTCAACCTGCGTTTAGGGCCGTGGGGCCTTTGGGCCAAAGCGCAGTCAGAAGTGAGAGTTTGGGGGCTGAGAGGGGGAACCCTGGCGGAGGCTTCGGGAGAGTCCTACAAGGCCAGCAAATCGTTCAGCCAGACCTACGGAAATACACTCTGAAAAGGACGGTGAGTCGAGCAAACCAATTAACTAATTCATTTCTCACACTGCCTGAGACTCTGTTTCTTCATCTATAAAATGGGATGACCGTGCCTGCCTCGGATTTGTTCACGTATCTTCCAATCACTGAACATATGTGCTGAGTGCTAGTGAAATATCTTACTTCTGTTATTTTATGTAATGTTTAGAAAAACTGTAAATGTAATCACCTCCAATTTAACTGCAAGTGAATTAAAGCATTTTTTTTTTTTTTTTAAAGTTACCTGCGCAAGGTCACCCAGATTGTAAGTGGCAAAGCTGGTCTTGAGTGCAGGTTATTCTGAAATGCAAAATCCATGCTGTCAACCACCATGCTGTAGAATTTGACAAAGCACTTCAGAAGTTAGCAGCCTCGTGCAAAGATTTGTTCTTTTGTAGAGCCAGGGAGACCCTATAAAAAAAAATAGGATATAAAAAATAAAGAATAAACAAACAAACCCTTCGTTGTCGAGTTGATTCCAACTCATAGGGACCCTATAGAACTACCCTGTAGGGTATATAGGAGATAAACATCTAGATTTAAGGGGACGTAAGACCCAGAATTTGCAGACATGGAGTAGTCTCCCTAGCAGAGAGCCCCCTAAACGTCTGGTTAGGAAGAGGCAAGGTATTTTCAGTTGTAGAAAGCTTGCACTCCTTTCATTAACTTATATTCATCTCGATATTAAAAAAAAAGAAAAAAATTGCAAAGGTCAATTTATTTTCAAAACCCATGCCTTCAAAATGAATGTAGGACCAAACTCGTTGCCTTTGAGTGCATTCCAACTCACAGTGACCCTATAGGACAGAGTAGAACTGCCCCATAAGGTTTCCAGGAGAGGCTGGGGGGTTCCAACCGCTGACCTTTTTGTTAGCAGCTAAGCCCTTAACCACTGCGCTAGCAGGGTTCCAAATGTAGGACCCAAGTAGGTAATATCCTTATGAACGGATTTAAGGTGTTCTGTTTTGCTATTTCTCCCGGCCTCCCTCCTGACTGCAGTTCTGGGCTAACATTCTTTGTTAAAGGGAAGGATCAGGGATTAAAGGGGGATTTGGAAGACCACCCCCATCTATTTATAACTTCCTTCCTAACATAATCCTAGAACTAAAAATAACTTACCCAGTGAGATTTGGAAAAAAAAAAGAGAGGGTCTTTTCTAAAGCATTTTTGTGTCTACCAATACTTTAGGACGTTATATATTGCAGAGATTTTGAACGTTTAGCACAGAATATTAGAAGATCGTTTTTGGCCTTACTCATAAAATCCATTGAATTTATCTCCCATCCCTGAACTTTAAAATCTGAAGAAGCGGTGTGCCTTTTTATCAAACTGATGACCCTCAACGTTCTCAGTACAGACCTGTGTGAGAGGAACAAGGGAGAACCTCCTTAGACTTGCCTTACTTTGTCCTGGGTGCTGGCCAAGGTCTTTTGTTGTTGTATAAAATATGCAAAATGTCTATGTTTGCTTTAAAACAAAAGCAACCGTAACAAACGAGTATTTTCTTCAGGAGGCCTTAAAAAAATAACCCAGGGTGGGGGGAAGGGAACAAAATAAAACGTCAAGTTATTTACATTCTGTATCTCTCTCCTGTTCTTAGCACTAGCTACTCCAAGGGAAGCAATTTCTGCTACTTCCTGCAGTTTGGAGGTGACCCCTGATCTTAACGGGGTTTAGTGCCCCAGTTATGTTAATGAGAGCCGGTATAACCACATTTAAATCACAAATGAATAGAGTTCAGCTCGCTCTCCTGAATTATTGCTTGTTGTGTCTACCTGTCCATTGTTTTGCTATTTGATCGCTTGGCATCGCTTCAGGCTTTATGACTTTGTGATCGATTTCTAGCTTCCCACCTTCTGTTTCCCAGATCACCTTCTAGCTCCCCACCTCCTGTTTCCCAGATCACCTTCTAGCTCCCCACCTCCTGTTTCCCAGATCACCTTCTAGCTCCCCACCTCCTGTTTCCCAGATCACCTTCTAGCTCCCCACCTCCTGTTTCCCAGATCACCTTCTAGCTCCCCACCTCCTGTTTCCCAGATCACCTTCTAGCTTCCCACCTCCTGTTTCCCAGATCACCTTATCAGTAATGGTATTGTTAAAATGCTTGGCATCTTTTACCAGATACTTGATCAATGTGTCAGATGACTGTCAGATTCCTCCTCTTGTTTTATACACGTGTTGGAAGCACTGCCATTATTTTTTAGTCACACTTTAACAAGATTTTAATGCAAATATTTAAAATACAGACATTTTAATACATCGCTAAAGTCTGGGCATTTGTCATTACAGTCTTTGGGTTTCTTTGCTTCACTAAGATTGTTTTGTTTTCAGATATGACCCACCATTCTGTAAACAACCTACTTTAGATGCTGCGTGTTATTTTATGGGTTCACAGGGAAGACAAAGGTTTGCTTCTGCTGTCGTACTTGTTTCCCATAGGATTCGTAATGACATGGTGAGCAGAACGTGGTGACCACTATCCTTGGCTCTCAGAAGTGGAGTTAAGGACAGTTAGCTTCTCTAGGGACATTTGCAGCATTAGAAATGGTCGTAGAAAAGTAAAAACCAGTGTCCAAAGAGAATTCAGGTCCATTCCCCGCATAGGCGATTGTTCTCTTTCCTGGGTACATTCTGGCTTCCCATCTGGTATTCAGAGAATCAGGGCCAATGTCTACACTCTCTCCATATGGAATCTATCACACCAATTGAGTTGAAAGGTTCCTGCTCTTGCTCTTTCCCTCTCTCATTCTCCTTCTACAAACATGGTATATTTATTTGCTACCAGTTGCCACCTAGCCCATTTTAACTCATGGCGATTCCACGTGGGTCAAAGTAGAACTGTGCTCCAAAGGGCTTTCAGTGGCTGATTGTTCAGAAGTAGACCACCAGGTCTTTGTTCCAGGTGCCTCTGGGTAGATTCGAACCACCAGTCTTTAGGTTAGAGCTGAGTACATTAACTCCATTTATATGCTGAAACAAACAAACAAAAAAATCCGGTTGCCTCCAAATCAATACCCAATAAGGCGACTAATGTGTTTCATTGGATCTGAAAGAATGAACGAATCTGTCTTGGAAGAAGTACAACCAGAATGCTCCTTGGAAGTAAGGGTGGCGGGACTATGTCTTACATACTTTGGACACATTGTCAGGAGGGATCAGTTCCTGGACAAGGACATCATGCTTGGTAGACTACAGGGTCTGTGAAGAAGAGGAAGACCCTCAATGAGATGGATTGACACAGCAGCTGCAACGATGGGCTCAAGCATAACAACAATTGTGAGTATGGTGCAGGACCGGGCAGCGTTTCGTTCTGTGGGATATAGGATTGCTCTGTGTCGGAACCGACTCGACAGCACCTAAAAACAACAACAACGTGTTTCTGAGGAGAACGACTCCGTAGAGTTTTCTTGGCCTTAATCTTTACAAAAGCAGTTTACCAGTTCTCTCTTCTGCTGAGCGGCTGGGTGGGTTTGAACCACCATCCTTTAGGTTAGCAGCCATTGCAAACTGCTTGTCTCTCCTAGGTTCCTATGTACATATTAAACTCTGTTGCCATTGAGTTGATTCCAGCTCGTGGCCCAGCAGTGGTTAAACACTTAGCTGTTAACCAAAGGCCAGCAATTCAAACCCACTAGCTGCTCCATGGGAGAAAGATGTGGCAGTTGATTTCTGTAAAGATTTAGAGCCTTGGAAACCCTCTGGGGGCAGTTCTACTTTTTCCTATAGGGTCGGTATGAGCTCACTATGAGACAGTGTGTATGCTAGTAATCCTATGTCTTAGGCTGGATTCTCTAGAGAAGCAAAACTAGTAAAGCGTATAAATACGTATAGAGAGAATTTATTTAAAGGAAGTGGCTCACATGGTTGTAGAGGCTGGAATGTCCCAAGTCAGATAGAGGCTCCTCCTGATTCTCGTAGCTGCAGGGGCTGGGGAACCCAAGATTGGCAGGTCACACAGCAGGGCTCTTGCTCACAGGCTGCAAAGATCAATGAATCCCAAGATTGGCAGGCAATACTACAGGCAAGCTGCTAGCTGAAGCCCCAAGAACTGGAGGTCAGATGAACAGGAGCCAGCTGCAGGATACGATGTGAACAAAAAGTCCATGAGCCTTGCCAGAATGTCCACTTATATTCCATGCAGGCTACATGCCCGAGGACATGTACATCCCTTTCAACTGATTGGCTACTAACAGCAGATCCCATCATGGAGGTGATCACATCATCATACAGCTGCCAAATTGCTGAGAAGCATGGCCCAGTCAAGATGACACATGACCTTAACCATCACACTCTCAAATTCCGTCTCAACTTTTTCCTTCAGCTTGCATCTTATGTTTTGCCTGCCTCCTAGTAATTTCCAGGTGCGAGATTCATCAGTCCACTTTAGGCTATAAAATCACAGAATTTTAGTACTGAAGAGACTTTTGAGTACACTGTCTCTTTGGTTCTGTTGAACCATGGGGATCTTTGGAGGCTCCTCATTACGCTGCGATAGGCTTGAAGCTGGGGAACACATCTTCAAGCCTCCTGGAAACCCCAGCTGTGGTTGCTCAGTTGAGCATGTGGTAGCTACCCAACACATACCTACCGATATGCAGGGTTTCCTTTTGGAAAGTTGAAAACCATATTTTCAAAATGTTTAAGTTATGGTTGTAAAAATGTATGATTGAGAAAACATGAAACCCATGTTAGTGATGTCTTTCAAAGAAGATATTAGAGATTCTCTGACACTGTTTTTAGTTCATTTCCTACCTGCCTTTCTGGGGGCAGCTCCCCAGGTTCCCTTATGAGTTTTTCTCCCTAATGCCGTGTTCCTAGCGATTGTATACTAGATTCTTTTCCTATCCCCACGTGCACTCACAGGACAGTTCCATCCCTTCCTGAAGCTTGAATTAGCTTCTCCATGCTGACATCTCTTCTGAGACATCATCATCTTTTTCATGGAGAACTTCAACATTTTTCTAAAGATTTCCTTTGTCTGTAAGCATGTAGATTTTAACCTACTCTTCATAATGTAGCCAAAGCAATATCTCTAAAATCCACATTTCATCATGCTTCTTCTCTGCTTAAAAGCCTTGTGTGAAACCACACTTCTATCTGCATAAAACCGAAGTTGCCTAGTGTGGTTTTTAAGGCCCCTCTGACCCCGTCTATGCCTTCTTCTTTACCCTCCTGTCTCCCAGCTGCCCTGCGCCATCTCTGCTCTTCTTGTGGTTGCCTGCCTTTGAGCCAGACCTAACTCACAGGAGCCCCGTGTGCAACAGCACCTGACTGTTGTCCGTAGGGTTTTCACTGGCTGATTTTCTTCCTAGTCGGTCTTAGTCTGGAAGCTCTGCTGAAACCTGCTCAGCATCATAGGAGGCACACAGGCCTCTACAGGCAAATGGGTAGCAGTGCCCATGAGGTGCAATGGCTGGGAATCAAACCCAGATCTCCTGCTTGTAAGCCTCTTGCCTCCTACCGTGAACCACCACTGCCCCTTATCTGTGCTCTGTTGGTGCTCTTGTTCATTGCCATCGAGCTGATTCTGACTCATGGAGACCCCACGTGTGCACAGTAGAACTGCTTCGTAGGGCTTTTGAGGCTGTGACCTTTCAGAAGCAGATCGCGAGACCTGTCTTCCCAGGACCTCTGTGTGGGGTTCAAACTGCCACCGTTTGGCTGGTAGACAAGCACTTAATCGTTCATGCCACCCAAGAACTCTGAATGTGCTAGTCATTCTAAACTGTGTTTTTCATTTCTCTGAATCTTCCATGCTCTCTCTTAATTTGGTGCCTTGAAATATTCCACCCTTTCTTCTTCTTTTTTTAACATCAGTTAGTTTATTTTATTTATTTGTTTTTACAGAGTAAATTAGTTTTTCATTAAACAGTTAATGCTAAAACTGTTTTGTGAATTGGTTGCCAACCCCATGATGTGTCAACACTCTCCCCTTCTCCACCCTGGGTTCCCTGTTTCCATTTGTCCAGTTTTCCTGGCGCTTCCTGCCTTCTTGTCTTTGCTTTTGGGCTGGTGTGCCCATTTAGTCTTGGATACATTATTGAACTAATAACCTTGTTCCTTATGCGTGTTATTGATTGAGCTATAGACCTGTCTAATCTTCGGCTGCAGGGAGAACCTCGGGAATGACTTCAGTATTGAGTTAAAAGGGTGTCTGGGGCCCATACCCTTGGGTCAGTCTCTGTCAGACAAGTAAGTCTGGTCTTTTTTGTGAGTTAGAGTTTCGTTCTACATTTTTCTCCAGCTCTGTCTAGAACTCTCCATTGTGATCCCTGTCAGAGCAGTTGGTGGTGGTAACTGGGCTCAGTCTGGTAGAGGCTGTGGCAGTTGTGGTCCATTAATCCTTTAGACTAATCATTCCTTTGTGTCTTTAGTCCTCTTCATTCTCCTTTGCTATAGCCTCCATCCTTTCTTCTTGAAGCAACCTTTTCCTCTTTGAGTTCCCCTGGCCAGCTTGGATTCAACCTACACCTCACCTCCTCTAGGGAGCCTTCCCAAACCATCTACTTTCCTATCCCCCTAATTTGGATTCTATGACCTTTTTTTTTAAAATAATTTTTATTGTGCTTTAAATGAAAGTTTACAAATCAAGTCAGTCTGTCACATATTACTCTCCCCCTAATGAGTCAGCCTGCTCTCTCCTTCCAGTCTCTCCTTTTGTGACGGTTTTGCTGGTTTCTAACCCTCTCTACCCTCCCCTCTCCCCTCCAGAGAGGAGAGGCCAACACAGTCTCAAGTGTCCACCTGATACTAGTAGCTCACTCTTCATCTGCATCTCTCTCCAACCCATTGTCCAGTCCCTTCCATGTCTGATGAGTTGTCTTCGGGAATGGTTCCTGTCCTGGGCCAACAGAAGGTTTGGGGACCATGACTGCCAGGATTCTTCTAGTCTCAGTCAGACCATTAAGTCTGGTCTTTTCATGAGAATTTGGAGTCTGCATCCCACTGATCTCCTGCTCCCTCAGGGGTTCTCTGTTGTGCTCCCTGTCAGGGCAGTCACCAGTTGTGGCCGGGCACCATCTAGTTCTTCTGGTTTCAGGATGATGTAAGTCTCTGGTTCATGTGGCCCTTTCTGTCTCTTGGGCTCATAGTTATCGTGTGACCTTGGTGTTCTTCATTCTCCTTTGATCTATGTGGGTTGAGACCAATTGATGCATCTTAGATGGCCGCTTGATAGCATTTAAGACCCCAGACGCCACACTTCAAAGTGGGATGCAGAATGTTTTCATAATAGAATTTTTTTGCCAATTGACTTAGAAGTCCCCTTAAGCCATAGTCCCTAAACCCCCGCCCTTGCTCCGCTGACCTTCGAAGCATTCAGTTTATCCTGGAAACTTCTTTGCTTTTGGTCCAGTCCAGATGAGCTGACCTTCCATGTATTGAGTATTGTCCTTCCCTTCACCAAAAGTAGTTGTTATCTACTAACTAATCAATAAATAACCCTCTCCCACCCTCCCTCCCTCCCCTCCTCGTAACCACAAAAGTATGTGTTCTTCTCAGTTTATACTATTTCTCAAGATCTTATAATAGTGGTATGATCTTTTAAGTAGTCATGAAACACAAAGAATTTTACTGACCTGTTTATTGGTATATACATACCTGCCAACTAACTTTTACACTTCTGAGAGCAAGGATCATCTACGTATTGGTCATTGTTCTATCTTCAGAAATTATCCCAAAGCCTGGTATTCAATGTATTGTTGGTAGTTTTAGGGGTAGGGATGCAACTCAAGAGATTGTGATTCAGGCTGAAATGGTCCTTAGGATCTTTTTTTTTTTTTTTAAACAATCTGTAAAGTTAAATTGAATTCCCAGCCAGATTTGGGAACCACTAAAATAGTAGTCAAAAATCCAGGATATCTTTCTTAAACACGTAGAAATGAGCGCTGTGCCAGGAGGCAAAATGTGTTCTGTGCTTTCAGGAAGCTTAGAATTGAGTTGAGATGTCAAGTCGTTAGCAGCTCCGATGACGTTGGATTTAATCAGGTTCTGCTCTGAATAATCTGTTATCTCTTTACCTGGTAGCTGCTTCTTCACTGATTGATTAAATGAGCAGGAAGGACACATTATGCTAAGAATTCAGAGACAATGGCTATTCTTGCAGAGTTTCCAGTTCAGCCTGGGCAAGATAAGCCATGCGTATGTTCACAGTGAAGTCAAGCATATATTACTTTGTATCCTTTCAATTGTAAGGGTATTAAGTTCTATAACAGTTCAGAGAAAGGGAAGTAGACGGCACTTTGGAGTGGTTAAGAAGGCCCTCAAGGAGTAGGTGGGACTTAATATAATATTTGGATGAGAATTAAGATTAGAGTGGACTATGAAGGGATAAGAAGTGTAGATAAACTCACAGTTTCCAAGGTGAAACTGTGTTGATGAGATGGTGATAATTCAAGCTGGTTCAGGCAACAGTGTGCAGATCAGCTTGATTAAAGTGGGGGAAGTACATTGCAGAGCTGATGAAGGACAAGGTGAAGGTCTGATTGTGGCCAGATATGCAGTTATGTGAATAGAACTTCAAGAGGAGTGTAAAACTTTCTGAGCAGTCTTCCTTAAAAGTGAGAGAGAGCAATAGTGCAATAGTATCTTATACATTTAATAAGGGAATAAATTCAAAGTCTCCCATCTTAATTAATTAATTTCCTTAAAATTCCTCAGCAAAATATTGTCCATATTCAGCTTTAATTAAAAACAACAACAACAAAAACAGCTTTCTAGAGCAATGATTCTCAGCCCTCATTGTGCAGTAAAATTATCTAGGTTTTGAAACGTGGCTGTTCAGCCCCTCACACAGATAGATATTCAGATTCAGTTGATTTGATGTGGAAACGGGACATAAGTCTTTCTTAAAAGCTTCCTGAGGATAAAGACTCCTGCAACAGAAGGTACGTAAGGAAACTGTATGATTGGCACTGCTAAAATTTTCAGTGGAACCTTTAATTGGAATAAGAAATCATTTCTATTTTCAAGCTAAGAAGATTAGCAGTCATTAAACTTAATGAAAGGTAATTTGTTATAGAGTTTAGTTATAAAGCTAGGCAAAAAACCATCCATAGGGACAGATGCTTACCATAAATGATGGCCATCTTTATGACTTTTGTACAAAAAAAATGAGAATTTGAAGATTCAACTGCAAGCTGTCCTACCCAAAGAATAAATGTAAGTACTGAGGCTGGTTTTGAATTATAACTCAATCAAAAGGCATTTCAAAGCCGCAAGTTCTTTTCCTTCCCTCTCTAGCTTAAAACCAAGCTGTATTTTTTTCACATTTGGTAAAAAGAATGCTTGGAGTCTTCGACCTAGCGCACCAAGCTACAGCCGACAGCGCATTTTTAGAACTGATTTATCGGTCCCTGAAGGCTACCTGAAAAAGGTCTCTGTGGTTTGCAATGCCCTGTTTTTTTTTTTTTTTTTTTCCTGAATTACTTTGTTCCTTATTTAGATGGCTAAGATTTTTAGCAAGGGATTTTGCATACAGATCGGGCACTGCTTTGAAACTTTTTTCTTCAATACATATTTGATGACTAGGATCTTTAATCCCCAAAACCCTTCTGGAGAAAAAAAAAAAAAAAAAACCCCAGAAAACATGTACCTCGACTGTTTGCTTATTAAACTGGAGCTGCACAAATTAAAGGAGTTACCCTTTAATTTAATGAGAAATACTTTTAGAAAACTTGGAGTCATTGAAAACGGCATTGAACAAAAATACCTGATGACGTAGAGAAGGTTTAACATTTTACTAAGAACATGTTAGACAGAATGACCTTAAAATGCAATTTAAACACATTACCTTGTTTTGGAAGATTTGGTTGGCCAGTGCCTTTTTTCTGAGCGTTATAGATCATGAAAGCTCACGTGAAATTTGAGTTTGGGGACTTTCGACAAGGATGCCCTTGCTGTAGCTTTTCATGGCGGTGTTGTCTAGCATTAAAGCAGTAAAATGGCTTCAATGGCCAATTTGCACAGGTCAGAAATTAAAGAATTAAAAGTTGAGGCAGGAAGCTTTTTCTTAATGCTGATTTCCTATTTTATTGGTAGATAACTGATCCTTATCAAGTAAATTTGAGGCCTAGTACTATTTTCTGCTTGTTCTTTTTGGTTTTAGTTGCCATGGAGTTAATTCAAACTCATGACGACCCCATGTGTGCAGAGTAGAGGTGTTCATTGGGTTTTCGAGGCTGTGAACTTTCAAAAGCAGATCACCAGGCCTGTTGTCCGAGGCACTTCTGGGTGCGTTTGAACTGCCAACCTTTCAGCTAGTACGTGAGCCATTAACAACAACAACAAAAAACCAAACCCATTGTCCAGTCAATTCCAATTTACAGTGACCTTATAGAACAGAGCAGAGCTGCACCCCAAACCAATTAACCATTGCTTTTAATTCCGACTCATAGCGACCCTATAGGACAGAGTAGAACTGTCCCATAGGATTTCCAAGGAGTGGCTGGAGGATTTGAACCGTCGAGTTTTTGGTTAGCAGCTGAGCTCTTAACCACTGTGCCACCAGGGCTCTTCCCACAGGACAGAAAATCAAAATGTACATGTTCCATTCTCATCTTCTGGAGGGTAGCAAACAAGACCAAGTTCAACATTGCAGTTCTCATGATGGGCTCTGATTGGACATTGCAAGATCGAGGTGGTGGTGTACATATTCCAGCTAGTGACAAAACTCAGGACCCTTGGAAGATGGGATTTGTTCTGAGGAATTTAGGGAAAGTAGGGATTGGAACCGGTCCTGGAAAAAATTCGAACAGAAATAAGGTGGAAAAGTGGGCTCTGGAGGAGTGTACTGTGTGGAAGATACTATCAGGTCAATAGTGGCTTGGATACAAGAATGAACAACCTTTGCTAAGAGCTGAACAGAAGTGCAAAGCAAGTTAAGTGGCTACATGCCCAGTCGGTATAACGAGAGGCAGTCTTGATGCCTCCAGTTGACTTAACTTTAAATAGTGGGTCTTTTATTAGTGGATCTTCAAGGATTCTAAAGTCTTACTTATTCCTGTCTTGCTAATGTGAAAAGAAATTCTGATGATCATAATACATGAGGGCCATTTTTTCCAGGGACGAGTGAGGCGAAACCTGTGATAGTAATGTTACTGCAGAATGGCCTCGGTTCTTGTCTTTGGTGTAGGAAAGAATGCAAACACTGAGACAAATAGTGCCAAGCGAGCAGAGGTTTATTAGCAAACGGAGGGTTAGTAGTAAAAGTACACTTGACTAGAAAGCGTCAAGCGGGCTACTCAGGTAGAGAAAGAATCTGAGTGCCCAATAGTCCTTTTCTTAGGGCTTTATACTCCTTTTTCTCTTGATCTGTCTCTATTAACATTTAAAAGCCAGGACAAGACCCCCCTACGAAGACTATTTCCTTGGCTTAGTTTAATTACAAAGTTAGAGATCTTATCAAGTTAGGGACTTTATCAGGTTAAGGGCTTTATCAAATCAAAGACCCCTGTAAAGATCATTTCCTTGGCTTAAAGTTTACATAGGGACCATCTTATTGAAGGATTACCACCCGCGTCTCTTCCTTTGTCGGGATTGTCTTATTGAGAAATGTCACCACCCCCTGCCTCTTCCTTTATAAAAAGAGACTGTCTTATTGAGGAATGTCACCACCCCCTGCCTCTTCCTCTTCCCGAGTAAAAGCTCTCCCCCTCCCCCTTACAGTAACTATCATAATGAGCAATGCACCTTGCCAGAATGATGAAAATGTTGTATCTATCTGTCTATGAGTGATATAGGTTCCGTAACACCATCAACACTAAAATCACATACATATATGCACGTTGAGAATATATTTGGGGTTCATATATATTCCCCAGAATCACGTGATGGTTCTACCCAAGGAGGTGTACAAAAAGGAGAAAATAGAAGCATGTTGAACCAAATCCTAGAGTATTTTATTAATGGTCAACTTTTTTTTAAATCTTGCCATATATATCTTCATATATATTGAGATGTGTATTAATACATTACCTTTATTTAAGCATATGCATATATGCAAATGTAAACACAAAAATACAGATACACACAGCTTTTTCCTTTAAAGGATTCAAAATATTTAGCAGAGTAAGCAGGTATTTCACAGAAAACATTTGTTTTCATATTTCTGACTTGTGAACTGGGCTAAGGGGACGATATTAGAGGAGAAAACTGTAAGGAGGACATGATCCCCAGCAGCAGGGGTTCATCCAACAGGGTTTTCTGAAAATCCATCCTCCTGTGTTCACCTTTTCACACTTTGCTAAGTACTTCTGAAGTAGGGTCATGAACTAGGCCAAATATAAAGAGGTTAATAGCTCCTTTAGCCTTAAACCTGTTACTAACTCTTTAACCTCACCAGCTCTCAGCTGGTGATATTTCCTTTTATTTTTCCCTCTTGAAATAACAAAGACTCCATGAGTTTGAGTTGAACTGTTGCTACACACACACACAGACACACACACACACAGACACATGAAATAAGTAGGAATCAACTCAACAGCAACTGGTTAATATATATATATGAATATGAATATAATTTTTTTGTTAGGTGCCATCAAGTCAGTTCTGACTCATAGTGACCAATGTACTATAGAACTAAATGTTGCCTGATCCCGTACCATCCTCACAATCATTGCAATATCTGAGCCCATTGTTACAGCCGTTGTGTCAATCCATCTTGTTGAGGATCTTCATCTTTTTTGCTGACCCTCTACTTTACCAGGTATGATGTCCTTTTCCAGGGACTGATCCCTGCTGATAATATGTTCAAAGTGCGTAAGATGAACTCTTACCATCCTCATTTCTAAGGAGCATTCTGGTTGCATATCTCCCAAGACATATTTATTCTTTCTTCTGGCAGTCTATGGTATATTCAGTATTCTTGGCCAATGCCATAATTTGAATGCATGAATTCTTCTTCAGTCTTCCTTATTCATTGTCCAGCTTTCACATGCATATGAGGTGATTGAAAATACCATGGCTTGGGTCAAGCATGCCTTAGTTCTCAAAGTGACATCTTTGCTTTTAACACTTTAAAGAGATATTTTCCAGCAGATGGGCTTAATGCACTATGTCATTTGATTTCTTGACTGTTGCTTTCATGGGCATCGATCGTGGATCTAAACAAAATGAAATTCTTGACAACTTCAATCTTTTCATTGTTTATCATGATGTTATTTATTGGTAGAATAGTGAGGATTTTTGTTTTCTTTACGTGAAGTGTAACCCATACTGAAGGCTATAAGTCTTTGATCTTCATCAGTAAGTGCTTCAAGTCCTCTTCACTTTCAGCAAGTAAGGTTGTACCATCTGCTTTATCACAGGTTGTTAATCAGTCTTCTTCCAATCTTGATGCCATATTCTCCTTAGCATATGGTCAAGAACCAATGGTACTGAAAGAAGAAGTCCAAGCTGTACTGAAGGCATTGGCAAGAAACAAGGCTCCAGGAATTGAAAGAATACCAATTGAGATGTTTCAGCAAACAGATGGAATGTTAGAAGCGCTCACTCATCTATGCCAAGAAATTTGGAAGACAGCTACCTGGCCAACTAACTGGAAGAGATCCATATACTTGTCCATTCCAAAGAAAGGTGATCCAATGTAATGCGGAAATTATTGAGCAATATCATTAATATCACATACAAGTAGAATTTTGCTAAAGGTAATTAAAAAACGGTGGCAGCAGTACATTGATAGGGAACTACCAGAAATTCAAGCTGGATTCAGAAGAAGTTTAGAAGGAGGGATATCATTGCTGATGTCAGATGGCTCTTGAATGAAAGCAGGAATTACCAGAAAGATATTTACGTACGTTTTATACACTACACAAAGCTTTCGACTGTGTGGATCATAACAAAGTATAGTTAACATTGTGAAGAATGGGAATTCCAGAACACTTACTTGTGCTCAGGCAGAAGCTATACATAGACCAAGAGATAGTCATTCAAACAGAACAAGGGGGTAATTCATGGTTTAAAATCAGAAAAGCTGTGTGTCAGGGTTGTACTCTTTCACCATAAATATAATAAATACATATATATATATATATAAATTATGTTATATTCCAGGTACATACAGTGGTTATTTGGTATGCAGATACTGACCAGATATCTACTATCTTAAAAACTCTGTCTTAAACTCTTCCTAGATCAGCATGGTATATTAGTTTGTGACCATGCCTTAAGGAGGATTTCCCAGGGAAGGTAGTGATTACCAGTAGTTTTGCTAAGACTCGGTTCCTACAGACCTTTGGCAATATACCCACTTGCTTATTTTAGACTGACCATTGTATTGAATGCTTTTTCTGCCTTAATTTACTGTCTCTGGGTAGTTTTGAAAGGAGTACTGACCTTCTGTGTCTTTCAATCTAGCATCCTGTTTTTTCACAGATTATTTACAATACTAGATAGGAGAACTTGACATTTCTTTGAAATTTTATTTGCCTTTTTAGCTTTGATAATGTAAACATTAGATGTGACTGCATTGCTTGAATTGAGCCAAGAATTTAGATATATTTCTAGATTTCTTAGCCTGTTGTATTTTTGCACGAAGTTCACTTTTTACTGACCTATCTGTTTTGAAGACAAACACGAATTCTGGGGAATCTGAAAAATTTGACCATATAATGCTAGGTAACAACTAGAATTGAATTTGAAGTATATATAATACTGATATTTAAAAAAAAAAACAAAATGCTAACAATACTTTTTCAAAACAAAAGAAGACATTATCTAATGAAAATGTAACTGAATATGTAGTAGAAAGGAACACATTTTACTCTAACAGTGATGGAATCAAACATTGAGTTTAGGAGATTATAGTGGAGTTGAGTTATATTTTGTGAGGAATCTGGCCAAAGAGATAAATTAGTACTGAGAAGTAAAATAGAAATCAATAGAATACTTTTTGTGCAGCTTAACAAAATGGAGAATTCAGCTTGCTGGTATCCAGCAGATGCAATACAATTTTTATGCTATGTTTCTATGTATTTTATTTTAAAGAAGCACAGAAGTGAACTATCTGATGTTTAAAAGCATTGATTGACAAGTTTTATTTTCATAAAATATACATACTTGTGAAATTAAATTATAGAATGAAGGTTAGTAAAAAAGAGGAAGACCCTCACGAGATGGATTAACACAGTGGCTGCAACAACGGGCTTGAGCATCACAATTGTGAGGATGGTGCAGGACCTGACAGCGTTTAGTTCTGTTGTACACGGGGTGGCTGTGAGTCGCAGCCGGCTAGACGGCACCTGACAACAACAGCAGCAGCAACCTGGTGAAGTGTCCTTTAAAAATTCTGAAACTCAAAGTCTAAGAAGGTCAGTAAGCAATGTCTCTCTCTTACCTCCCCCCCACCCTCAGTTAATGGATTTTATTTTCAATTTTGTGATTTAAAATTTTATTTCTATGAAATAAATCTTAGAATCTCTTTTTGTCATGTTACTCCTGTGTATTTAAAAATTTGAACTCAAAACATATTTAAGCTTTTGTTATTTTAATAAAAAATCTAGAGTTTCCTTTTGCATTTTTCCATGGTGCAAAATGCTTCCTCTGCTCAATGCTCATTTTTCATTTGTAGTTTTCCAAATTCCTCACTTTCTTCAAAATTCTTATGATGATCTTCATTTCCTAGAAAAACATACTTACCTGAGATTGAAGGACAAGTTTTCAAAACAAAAACAGTGATCTTTTCTGGTAACACTTTATTGGTAATCACTTATTCATGATCTTAGTATGTAAATATGTGTATATTGTCCTCATCAATTCCGTCAACATTTTATCTACATCACCTTTAGCCAAAGAATGTCATTTTTCATGAAATGGGAAGCACTCTACCTCAGAAGAGGATTAATTGAAGATAAACTGTCTCCTTGAAAGGTGGCAGAGGCAGCAGTACTGCTATAACCGATGTTAAGCATCTCAGTTTTTTATGGGTTGACATTTTTTTCGAGGAACTTAGCTAATATGACATATTTCAGTCTGCCTCAGAGCTAATCACAGTCGTCATCTTATTTCATGGGCAGACATCTTGGTCCAGGAAACCACACTATGTTTTTCACAATTACACAATTGAAACAATTACCATCATTTTTTTTTTTTTTTATTTCACTGTTTCTACCACCCTGTGATGAATCCGTTGAAGGCAGACACACTATATCATTGGTCTTATCTTCATAGTGTTGACATATAGTTATGATAAATAAATGTGTGTGAGTGAGTTAATGAATAAATATGTTTAGAAACCAAAGTAGGATTTGGGGTTTTCACGGAGTTCTCAAAAATATAACAATAAAAGGCTAAATATAAAGATACTTTAATTAGAATGCAGTGATAGTCTAATGACAATTTCATCTTAAGATACAGTCCTATTCCTAGTGTGTTTAGCATACATTTTATGTGTATATTACTTATGAAACTGAAGTTGTAGAGGGACAAGGCACTTGGCTAAAGAATCATTTCACAGTGTTTTATAGTGCACTTTATACATGTAAAACGTTGAAGACTACAAAAATCACTGACATGGAGACCTTGTCCTAAAACACAGTACAGCAGCAGAGAAGAGACATTTGAACAAATGATTATATTAACACAGTTACTTGAACATAAAGAACAACCAGGAAATACCCCTTGAAATGAAAAGGTAATGACATTAATTTACAAATAACACAATTCAAATTTACATTGTTTATTCAAAGGCAAATAGGCCATGCCAAGGTTTAAAATGGACTAACAATGTGGCCGTTGTGTTACACTTTGTGAAAATTTGCTGACAGATGACTTCTACAACATTCTGCAGAAAATAATCACCTACATAAACTTTGAAGAAAGGCCTCACCAAGTTAATTATAAACTGGTTGCAATGTCTTTGAAAGTTTATTTCTAATAAAACTCTGTTTGAAACTATACATGATGCCGTCTTGGCAAAGGGTTTGGAAAGGCCCACCGTTATCATGGAGGTTTAGATCTTTTCTACATAACACCAGAGGATACAATTACTGTCAGTACATAGAAGTTACAAGGAGTCAAATTTTGGCTTAATAAAAGATGATTTCATAGCAATCCCAACTGGATTGAGATTATAAGCAAAGAATGTTCAAATAGAACAGCAGGGGCCATTTGTCAGTGAATACCTGAGAGGGAGTTCCTGCTCCAGGTAGGAAGTTGGTTGGAATCTGACTTCTGTGGTCTCTTAGGGCCCTGTGACTGCATGCACAGAGTGGAAAACTACGGTGCACGCAATCACAGGGTCCTAAGAGAATGTAGGTAAGTTACACTGTACGTTAAAAAAGAACAGGGCTGATTTCCATGAATGGAGACGGAAACGCACTATCATTTTATGTTAAATTTAATTAATTATGCTATTTCCCTGAAGCATACTAAAGTGCCCAATTTCTAATCTTTTAAAATTAAAGAAAATTTAAACTTTACAGAACAGCAAAACATAAATAAGTTAAAAATCCTGAGTATGTTTGTGTTCATGATGATTTAAGACTAGGAAAAAAAATGTGAATGGCTTCTATGTGTATTTCCTTATCTAATCAAAATGATGATTACCTGAAACGTAAGGATCTTCATTTACTGGACAAAGGGTACAAAAGTGGAGAAAAAGTGCCTTTTGTATAACTAGGTGGCATATTTCACAGTCCTCTTAATGTTACCGAATAAGGGTCTTGCCTCTCACTGGTCAAGAATGAGCAGGTAAGGCACGTAGTTTTCCACAGGAGCAAAGCTTTATTGAAGAGACTTGCAAGCGGAGAGGAGGGGGGCCTAAGCAATGCATACCCCTGCCTCACAGAACAGAAGACGGGCCGAGTTTTTAAAAGTTCTTGGGCAGGAAAAGAGTCATGTTTATTCATAGGCACAGGCGGGGATATGTTAACTAAGCAGCAGCTTTCCAAGGTGGCTCCTGTCCTGGAGGCCTGTGGGATTCGTAGCGGGACTTATTATGGGGTGTCACGCCAGCGCAGTCTCCCGCTCTCTGGGTTCGATTCCCCAGCTGGGGCTGTAGCCCCTCACTGCCCCTGGTGGAAGGTCATACTGCGGTCACAGGTGGATGTTCTGTGCATGTCCCTGGGCCTGGTTTTCTCCAGCTGCTTCTGAAAGGCAACTTTAAAGGAGTTTGCAGGCTATTTTCAGATACCCTGCCCATTGTTTTGGGCAATGGCTTTGTTTCTGCGCCCTGGCCCATTTCTTGTTACTTTGTAGATTTGGGGGGACCCTCTGTTCCCTGTCTTATTAATTCCCGTTTTCTTAATTTTCAAGCCTGTATATTTATTCCGTGTTTCCATTAGGTGGCACTGTGAGAATATTGATAGGATTTTGAAACTTTTTTTTTTTTTTTTTAGGGCAAACCTTCCCTTTTATAACAAATGTAAAACTTATTTTTTTAAGTTCTGACTTTATTTCATTAGTTTCTAAAACCTTGTTCTTTAAGAGATTTCAGTCACTATACAGCTCTGGGTGCCACAGAAGGAGATGCCAGTCTTTTAGCTATCAGTCTCGTGATCTAAAATTCAAGAGTCATAGAACACCAGGGAATAGAAGGTATAGCGCCAGCTTTGCCTCCAAAAGTCTGAGACAATTTAGACTCTGCCTTGGAGACTGTATCTCCAAAGGGAGTACACGAAGAAGCATGGCTTGCTGTCTTGTCAGAAGGGAAATAGAGCTTTAGTAAAGTCATGGATGAAAACCGTGGGGTTTTGGGCTTTAACATACTCACCGGCAGATAAACCAGCTATCTCACTGAAATACTGGTTTGCTGGCTGGGACATATGCATGGGTGAGTTGACAGCAGGATTTCTGAACAACTGCTACATGGAAAGAGTCCTGGTGTCACAGTGGTTAAGTGCTCGGCTGCTAACCGAAAGGTTGTTGGTTCAAACCTACCAGCCACTCCATGGGAGAAAGATCTGGCAGTCGGGTTCCATAAAGATTTAGAGCCTTGGAAACTCCATGGGGCAGTTCTACTCTGTCCTATGGGGTTGCTATGAGTTGCAATTCAGTTAAACTGCAATGGGTTTCATTCGAGTGGCTGCATGGAGAGCCAAAATGGGACAATTCAAGGAAATGCGGGAGTAGTGCCTGAAGGACAGGCACCTACGACCAGTGTGAACAAACTACTGACAAACAACCTAAGACTTTCAAACAGCGTGCAGCAATCAGGAGCCTGGTGCTGGTTTTGTGTAAGTGCACCCATGTAGGGCAGGGAAGCCTACCTCCCTCCGGAGCACTGAGTGTGGCTAAGAGTAGCTAAACATCAGGTCAAGGTCGTGAGCTTTGCGGTCACTAAGGAACACACACACGCATGCACACACAAGTTGGTTGCACTGATTGTATGTCTCAAAAATAATGTAATATCTGCTTTGGCTTGTGCTTTGAAATAGTGTAAACATGATTAATCTAGTCTATTAAGTGTGATCTTAGATGTAGGAAAAACAATTTTGATTAAAGGTATAAATGTATAAAAATAACCAAATTAAAAAAAAAAAAAGGTAAGGACTTGTTTTCCAGATTATTTTTAAAACTAGATATAAAAACTTCAGATACGGAAATGTCTTTTTAACACTGGTTCTTGTTTTTTGAATATGAAATGATTTTGATTGAATATCTCTTTGGTGCTTATTTAAGTGATCTGTTCTTTGGTTATATGTTTTATAATAGGAAACTTATTAAAATAATTTACTATAGTGATTAGGCCTATTAAAAAAAAACCCATAGAAAGGTGTAAAAAGAATACAGTTTATGTCCGTAGTGGATAAAAATACTATAATAACCTCACATTCCTCCTAGAAAGTAAGCAGTTTAAAGCCCAACTTTTTTTTTTTATGGTACAAAAAGCATCTGAGTGCCTTTGGGAGAAGGCCTGATCTCTTCCGACTGAAAAACCATGGGAATGGTGAAGGTTCAAAAGGCAGCCCACAGCAACATCTTACGTTCCTCCCCACCAGGGCAAGTTAGCATGAGATGGGATCAAACTGAGTGAACATACACATAGGCCATGTGGACTCAGGGAGAAAGTTAGTGTTAAACAAAAAGGTCCGTTTGAACCCAGAGCCATTTTGGAGAGTCTGTTGTGACCTTCTCCACGGGTACAGAATGAGTGAATTCTGGGGTCTTTCTGGGAGAGAGGTATGATACCTGTTGCCATTGAGTTGATTCTGATAGGGTTTCTAAGGAGCACTGGTGGATTCGAACTGTCAACCTTTTGATTAGCAGCCCTAGCTCTTATCTACCGTAAAACTTGGTGAACATCCTCACTGTAAACCCTGCAACGACCAGACAGATAGATTCACTAATTCTAGTTAAGGAATCTCTTAATGGTCTTCTGGTTGGCCAAAGGATTCTGTGCATGGAAATGAAGATTGCCTGTGACACTATTGGGTGTTAATTTGTACAATGATTTGTTCATTCATTTCATAAATGTTTTTAAAATATTTTCTGTGTTCCTTAATGTTGAGTGCCCATCTGTAGATGGACTGGAGAGTCAATGGATTTTCAGTCTGGTTTATGCAACAGCTTTGAAAGAGTCATCTTTAATGATAAAGAAAATTGGGGTGGTAGCGTTAAGCTTTCCCTGTTGAGGTCCTGAGTGACTGAGAACTGTGTAGTAATTATAGCAGGGAGAGATGGTTTGAAGTCTGCCCCAGAGAAGTTTTAAAAGCTCATGTAAATTTCCATCCTAGATCAGTTTACATAAAGATATGTGGTCCTCCACCTGTAGTTTTCAGGGTGCTTGTTCATGTTTTTTTTCTCCCCTTTGAAGCTGTCCTTGATATTTCTTTTCATTTGTGTGAGAGATACATGAACCATAATGTAGCTAAAACCGTATACTGCTTAAACTTAACTTCGAACTCTTAACGTCTTGATGTAGGGAGGCAATTGAAGCACGTACCTGAATCTGTACATCTGGTGGGCTCACTGTCTCCTGAAACATTGCTAATCAAAGTGTGGTTCAAGAACCAACACCGTCAGCATCATCTGAGAGAAATATAAAGCCTGACACCCTCAGAGTTAGGGAATCAGAGTTTTCTCAGAGTTACTGAATCAGAATTGTCCTTTTAGTAAGATCTCCAGGTGACTCATAAGCACATTAAATTTTGAGAAGCACTGTCCTGGAATACCTTATTGTAACATGCCAATGTAATGCAGAAGAAATGGCAGAAAGTCACTTGTAAATTTGCAATTTGTTATGCTTATCCCTTATTGAGGATTTTAAAAAGTAACCACTAAAGCTGCTGTGTCAGGGAGAAATAATACCGTTGATAATTAATTGATCCAGGGAAAATAAGTACGGCTGGTAATTAATCACATAGAATCTGACTCTCGGATTTGCCCATTATCCAAAGTCCTTCTCCTCTGATTTCTTTATGGTTGCTGGCCTTTGTCCATTTTGCCCCTCCTGCCAGAAGCAGATAAGATGAAGGCAGGAGAAGATGAGATGCATTAAAAATCCAAGCATTTTATTATTTTCTTAGAAGCTCTTGAAAAGTGCTTGATGGGTAGAAAGTTGAGCGTAATGGGTGGAATGCATTAGTGGTTAGATTGTGTAGCGATTAATCTGAGACTCGTCCCCATTAGTGCGGCTAATTGACTCACAGAGATGGAAAAGCCCAGCAGCGTCAGGGTGTGGTGAGACTTCCCCTAGCATCATCTGTAGGAGTTGGAATCTTTAACAGTTCCCCTTTTGATTTTTTTTTTCCTCAAACACATCAGATTTAAACAACTTTGTTGTGAAGTTCTGTTGAATTAGCTTTGGTCTGGGCTCTCGGAATCAGCCATTGCCCATTGAACAGTAATATTTCTGAAAGTCTTGAAAACCTCTTTAATTAAGGAATTCAGTGAGGCCTTTGTCAAGGATTCTTTGGTTCCTGTCTCTCCCTCCTCTTCCTATGAGTGTATAGAAAATAGAAAGAAAAATCCCAAAACCACTGCAGAAGAATACCTTGTAAATTATATATTCTACAACAAATTATGGTTTTCGTTGCCTATTTAAACTCCACCAAACCCTGTGAGAGATGGCATTTCTAACATAAAGGAGATTAAAATAAGACCCAAAGTGGCTAAGTCATAATTTGAGTGAATAGCACACCCTTGCATTAGGTAACATCCCTGAAAATAAAATGTATATTTTCTTACTTTTTAGTCCTTTTAGTGTATTTTTTCTTGTATGTGCAAACAATGTATTCTTATTGTAAAAACATGGGGAGGTACAGAAAATTATAAAAACAAACCCACTGCCAGAAAATTATAAAGTACCCACAATTTAGCAGCCTGGAGGTACTACCATTTTGAGGTATTTCATTAGAGTCCTTTTTCAATGCTTTTTGAAATGGTTGATTTATTATGTATACAATTTAATTGTTTTTCATTATGTAAAATCATATTAAAACTCATTAATGACTAAGTAACATGTTCTTATATGGATATACTTCCATTTTTAAAATGTTTTACTATTTTTAGATATTTGGGTTGTATTACCATAACATATACATCGGCAGTGTGGGGATTTTATTTTGTTCTCTGCTGAATTCTCGGTGCCTACAACAGTGCCTGACACATAGTAGGTTCTCAGAACATATTTATTAATTGAGTTTTATAACAGTTTTCTGTTTCTAGTATAATTTTTACTTATGTCAATGATTATAAGGCTTGAAAAATGAAAATAAGCCAAAACAGTAGCCCTTAGGATAGATTTTTGTGTGGTATTTCTCTATGATGTGTCATCCTTCATCTGCATTTTTCCTTTGATTTTTACTGATGGTTCGCCTTCTTTGACTCCAACAGGACTCCCTTCACTTGGGGAGGGACAGAAAAAGCAGAGCATGGGGCATGAGGTGCTGGTCACATGAGTCATGACAGTACAGGAACAGTTAGATTTATCAGGGTTGGGGCTCAGCATCTTGACATGGTCAAGTGTAAATAACTGTCACTACCTAACTACAACTCTTTGACCCCTGTCTTAGTCATCTAGGGCTGCTATAACAAATACCACAAGTGAGTGCTTTAGCAAACATATTTATTCTCTCAGTCTAGGAGGCTAGAAGTCCGAATTCAGGGCACCAGCTCCTGAGGAAGGCTTTCTCTTGCTTGTCGGCTTTGGGGATGGTCATTGTCATTAGTCTTCCACTGGTCTAGGAGCTTTTCAGCATAGCGACCCTGGGTCCAAAGGACATACTTCTCTCCTAGCTCTTCTTGCTTAGTGGTAACGAGGCCCCTCTCCTCACTGCTCATGTCTCTCTTCTATGTTTCAGAAGAAACTGACTCAAGATACAAACTAATCCTCTTGATTGCATCCTGCCTCATTAACATAACTGCCTGTAATCCTGTCTCATTAACATCATAGAGATTAGGATTTATAACACAAAGGATAATTACATCAGATCACAAAATGGAGGACAACCATGCAGTACTGGGGATCATGGCCTAGCCAAGCTGATACATACTTTGGGGGGACACAATTCAATCCATAACAACCACCAATCCAGACCTTGGGGTTTGATAATCTCTCAGTCTTTTTTTTTAATTGTGCCTTTCTTGGACTCCCCATTTTGGTCTCCATTGTCATCCCTCCTCTCTTCCCTTCCAGGCAACATCAAACAAAGGAGCATGACTTGCCATTTACTGGAAACCCCTCCAATAGATCATTAAGCTTACCTCTTCTCAGCAGGTTAGACTGTTTGTGACACAAAAGTAATGATGATGTTCAACATGTGTGGATGGAAATGATTGCGTTTGGAAGGAGGTACAACGGGGATTGGAGTCTACCATCCAACATAAGCCCATTGTCTGTTTTTCCCTGATCCTAGTACCTAGGGAAAAAAAAAAAAAACTCTGGATGGCAAGAAACAGAAAGGATGTCCTGAATTTATTTAAGGTAATTATCTATGTTTACCTCTTTTTTTTTTTGGTGAATTTAGAACCAGTAAAATAGATACATTGGATATAGTATTTTTGAGAGCAGGGTATTTTCTCTATAATCTTGTCACCCATGCCTTTTCAAAAGTGTCTGTATTGTCTAAACTTCTAACAACTTGCACTTCCACCCAGGCTACAACAGTATTGAAGAAATTGCTCTGTGCGCAAAGTCATACATCTTTAACACAAAGAAAATAAACAATCTTTTGTGATGCCTTTCTGGATATCAAAAATGGCCATTATTTTGCCTGTTTTGACTCTACTATCAGTGAGACAAAGCAGAAGCAACTTTCCAAACAAAATACAGCTAGTTTAGGAATGGGTATTATTCCATATTTCCACGCTTTTTTTGTTATCAAGCTACATTGTTTCTTATAGCAAATTCATCTTCTGGCCCTTTATTCGAAGACTGATGAAGAACGTCTTAGTCCCTGTGATAATAATAGTAATTATCAGGTATGCAGTGCATTGCCAAAGTACTTTACAGCCATTCATTAGCTAATTCAAACAACATCCCTGCGAAGCAGAACTACCTTGCTCTTCTTGATAATATTATAATGCTCAGCCATCAATGTTGATCTTTGATGCTGCTGTGGAGAAGGGCTGGTTTGATAATTAAATTTAAAAGTTGGTATCTTTTTCTTTTGGGAGCCTTGGTGGTACAGTGGTTAAAGCGCTCGGCTGCGAACCAAAAGGTTGGCAGTTCAAACTTACCAGCTGCTCGCCTGGAGCAAAATGTGTCAGTTGCCTTCTATGAAGATTTGCAGCCTCGGACACCCTGTGGGGAAGTTCTTCTTTGGCTTACGTGAGTCAGAATCAACTAGATGGCAGTGGATTTGGTTTTGGTTTATATTTTTCTTTAATCCTAGTGGATTTCATGGACTGCCAGAAGAAAGAACAATCTGTCTCGAAAAATGTACAGCCAGAGCGCTCCTTGGAAGTGAGCATGGCAAGACTCCATCTCACATGCTTTGAACGTGTTATCAGGAGGATCCAGTCCCTGGAGAAGGACTTCATGCCTGGTAGTGCAGAGGGTCGGCGAAAAAGAGGAAACCCTTGAGGAGATGGATTGTCACAGTGGCTGCAACAATGGGCTCAAACATAGCAACGATTGTGAGGATGGCACAGGACTGGCAGTGTTTCCTTCTGTTGTACGCAGAGTCGCTAAGAGTTGGAACCAGCTTGAGGGCACCTAACAACAACAAAGTGGATACTGCAATAAGTACATCTTTCTAAATAAAAAAAAAAAAAAATGAAGAAAGCCAAATATCTAAGTATTTTTTTATACATTTCTGGAACGTATAAGTTATACATTCATGACCAAGCAAATAGACCTTATTTCCCCTTCTTAGAAGTCTATGTAACACATTTCACAACACACACACACACATTCCATAAACGTTTCTTGAGTGCCTGTTATGTGCCAGGCACAATGCCAGGTGGGGATCCTTGAACACCGGATTATATGGTGTGGAATCACTTTGCTGAAAGAGAGCATTCTGTCCTTTTGGTCCTGCTTCCAAAACCCTCCTCCAATCTGGCCTTTGCCAGGACTGGCTGGGAGGGCCTTATCTTGTAGTTGATCCTTGCACAGATTGGCTGGGGGACCCGACTAGTGACCTGTGACTGATAAAATCCCTAGAATGCATGGCTTCCTGATTGACAAAGAGACACAGGCAGGAGAGGGACAAGTTCTTTGGGCACCAGTGTCCTGAGCTATGACCCCCCCCAACTGAGTAAACCAGCAGCCATGGCGACGGAGACAGAGGCTGCGCGGGTGCCAGTGGTAGTACCCATGGGGACAAGGAGTAGACTGAGACAGTGGTAGCAGACTGTAGGGATGGAACTGACTCAGAGAAGCCACCAACAGCCAAATGATGCCAAGTGATATCATGAGCTGCCTGTTTGAAAGTTTCCTGACTGGTAAGAATCAGCATTGCTTTTGGGGAAGGGTAAGTGGGTCCCCTTCGAGATGTAAGCAGGTCTCCTTTTAGACTTTGAGGCCCCCTCTGGAGATCCCAAACTTCAGCCCTAGCACTTTGTCTGTCTTCATTTCTGTTTATATCCTTCTCTGTTATTAAGTTTTTATTCTTGTTTCCATGAGTACTCTGTGACCATTCAGATGCATTATTGAATCCAACAGAGAGTGGGGCGGGGGGAAGGGAGTGGCCTGTGTAAGGTTACCCTTTCAGTTGGTGGCCAAGAAAGTTCTCATATACACAGATCTATGAGAAACATGGAGCTCTGGTGGCACAGTGGTTAAGAGCTCGCAGCCAATCAGAAGGTTGGCAGTTCCAATCTACCAGCTGCTCCTTGGAAACCCAATGTGGCAGTCCTACTCTGCCCTACAGGGTCGCTATGAGTTGAAATTGACTGACAGCAAAGGGTACAGGTATGAGAAACATAGTTGTGTCCTCATGAAATTCACACACCATCAATGAGAGTCAAATATATAGACCAACGGTTATAATATAATCTAAAATTTTCATATGAAAGTTAAGTAAAAAATGCAGTGGGAACACAGAGGTGTAATTAGCAGAGCATCACATTTTTAGTATCTCAGTCTGAACACATTAATTGTATTCTGTATTCTAGAGTATCAACACCGAGGACATTATACTTTGAAGAAAAAAAAGAGCTGGGTGTTGTGAACCAGAGATATGCAATAGAGTATAGATAGCATGCCCAGCAAGCAAGATAATTTTCTTTCCAACCCTAATAATTATTGCTCTATAAGACAAAGACCAGTCCATTGCCTAAGATTACTAGATAGCCTTTGCTCTCTTAGAAATAACTGTGTGTGTGTATGTGTGTGTGTATGTACACATGTGTGTACACAAGTGAAAAGGCGAATGTAAGATCAATAAAGATTTTTTTTTCTGTCTACTGTATATAATGAGGGAATTGAAGAAAAAAATTCTTATAGGTATCCAGGTCTTCTGATCTTTAGAAGCAACGGTTTCTTTCAGCTGAGAATCCTGAGGATTGAATTGGGAAGATGTTTCATGGAGCCATAGAACGTTAGATCTAAAAATAAACTGGGTGGATCTATTCCAACCTGCCTACTGTGCAAAGGGACGACTCAAGTGCAAAGAAGACAACTTATTCAAAATTGCGCAAGGATTTAGTGACAGAAACAAGAAGGGAATCCTCATCTCTTGTCTTCCAGTGTTTTCCTCTGTTATAACTGGAACTTAACCTACTTTGTTTAGTGTGTGTACCTGTTAAACCCGTTGCCGTGTGTAGCATAGCTTACAGGTAAAAGCCTTGACTTCAGAGTAAGGCAGACTTGGTTTGCACTGTGGCACTCTAGCTTACCCAATTGTAGAATAAAGTTGAAAAGAGACTAGTGATTGAATATTGGCTCACATTGCAAAGTGGAAGATACTGCTACAGTTGCCGGAGGGCTTAGGAAGACATGCTAAAATACGTGGACTGCTTTTGCACTCCTATAACTCACCTTTAGGGAAAAGGGGAGAGTTTGGGGGCTAAAAGTAATGTTTATTTGAAAAACTTGTCAGCTTTCAGTGGAGGAGTGGGTGGCTGTGCTGACCCTTCACTGCTAAGTGTGTGAACAGAATTTCACGAGAATCTCTCAGAGACCTTCTTTCTGACATCTTAGGACTGTTTCCCAATCATGCCCAGGGAAATACACGTAAACCCCCCAACACAATGCTTGTCACCTCGTAAGCAATGAAAGAATTAAAATGAAGGCCTCCTGCCCGTCTTGCCATTTTATCTTATATATAAATATGGGACAAGAAGAAATATATGATAAACTGTTCAGCTTCAAGGATTTTATCTCTTCAAGGAGATAAAACATACACATAAATTATAAATAACAGTTAAACCAAGCAAAAATATGATAAGAAAGGATGTGATTAAGCACCTCAAAATTGTCTTGTATTTACCTCATTTTGATGGGTTAGAATCTCTGAGGAACACTCCCACTGTACAGCAATTAATTCTTGAATATGAAATACTCTGAGAAATTGCTGGTTTTACAAGAAGTGGGAGAGCTCTCTAAGGATCCCACTCTTAAAGGAAAAAAAAAAAAAAAAAGGAAGGATTGGGCGTCCTGAGTACTCATACCAGAGGGGTAAATTTCCCTAATGGCACATAACTAGAGCTGCAATTACTGTCAGGATTCTAAGCTTTGGAAAATTTGCAGAAAAATTAAGGTAGCTCCAAGAGACATACACTAAGGGAACTTCCAAGGGATTTATTTCAGCAGAAGAAAAGTTTCTGGAAGGCTGGATAATATTCAAGAGAAAATGTTAAGTGAGTCAAAGGGTATTTTCTGAAATCCAGTCAGCTTTGTGAAATATAACACTGACGCATTGACATATTTGTACAGTGATTATTCGAAGAGAATGCAATAATATACTAGAAGGTAAGACTATGTAAGTCTGGAGGTATAGAGAGCTAAATTAGGGTATTCCAAGATTCTTCCACAGTTACCCAGAGGGAAATTAATGTTTTACATTTTATACTTAAATTTTCTTTTGGAAAAATCTCAAGGCAATCAGTTATGGTATAGAAATAGAGTATATGTTAGAAATAGAGTAGAAAGGGTGGAAATGGTAGTAACAACAACGAAAAAGTCAGGTTAGCTATAATAATTTTATATAAAATAGATTTCCAAGACAAAAGCATCATTTCTGATATGTATCAGTGAGTGATATATGGAAAATATTTAATTAACCAGGAAGATATAACTGTACATTTAATAAAATATCCCAAAATGAGTTAAGCAAAAATTGGTATAACTGGAAGAAATTGTCAATTCTTATGACAGTGGGAGATTTGAGCACTCTTTTGATAGATCAAGGGGACCAAAATAAATAAATAAATAAAAACTGAACAATGACTTTAATAATATATATATTAAAAAACCCACTTATTATATATATATATATATATATATATATATATATATATATATATATATATATATATATATATATATATATATATATATATATAAAAAATAGCACCCAATATTTTCCATTCTCAAGCACACAGGGAAACGGGTCATATTTTATCATGTTTCAAATGACTGGTATTAAATATAGACTGTGCTCTCTGACTCCAGTACAGTTAAGTTAGAAATAAATAACAAATAAAACTTAGGGAATAATATAAAGTATAGAACTTACATGTTCCAAAAGCTCTTATATGTTATCAGGAGGGATCAGTCCCTGGAGAAGGACATCAGGCTTGATAGAGTACAGGGTCAACAAAAAAGAGAAAGATCTTCAATGAGATGGATTGACATAGTGGCCACAACCGTGGGCGTAGTTGAGTATAACAATGATTGTGAGCATGGCAAAGGACTAGGCAGTGTTTCATTTTGTAGTACATAGGGTAGCTAGGAGTGGGAACCGATTCGATGGCACCTAACAACAACAACAACTGAACTTATATGGAAATTTTAGACATTAAAAACTAATATTAGAATCTTGTTTAGGTAGCACTGAGTTTTGGTTTTTGGGGATGGAAATTGGTGCTGATTTCACAGCACAATTAATATAATTGGTTTGATTCAATTGTACACGTGAAAACTGTTAAATTGGCAAATATTGTGTTCTCTATATTTTTATGACAATAAAGAATGAAAAAAACTATGTATTAGGAAAAAAACCAACAGAAAATTAATAAGCTAAGTGTCTAACTTAGCTTAGAAGCAAGGATGGGGAGACTTCGTCTCACATACTTTGGACGTGTTGTCAGGACACCAGTCCCTGGAGAAGAACATCATGCTCGGTAAAGTAGAGGGTCAGTGAAAGAGGAAGACCCTAACGAGATGGATTGTTGAAGGGTTGCAACAGTGGGCTCAAAAATAGCAATGGTTGTGAGGGTGGTACAGGATTTTGTTCTGTTGTATGTAGGATTGTTGAATTGGAATAGGCTTGATGGCACCTAGCAACAAGTGCCCAACCCAACTTAAGCTGTAAGAAAAAGAACAAGACTAAACCTAATAAGAGTTTGAAGAAGACAATAATAACGCCAAAAGCATTAAAAATTATACAGATAATAAAGGTAGAGTATTAACAAAATCAAATTTGTTGTATTTGTAAAGACAAAATAAAAACTCTGGCAAGATTGATCAAAATGAAAAAGAGAAAGGCAAATAGACAGTATTAGGAAATAAAATGATAACTGATGCATTAGATAATCAAACCTAGGAAAATATCATGCATAGTTTTATGCCAATTGTTTGTAATCTTAAGATAAAATGAAAAACTCACAAATCTTCAGATAAAATGTAAAAAGAAATAGTATACCTATCTCAAATGATTTAAGAAGGTAGTGGTCTGAATAATCTTATTAAAGAAATTGAGGTAGCAGATTAAAACATTCCCACGGGAATTTTCCAACCCCAGATAATTTTACAAATGAGTGCAACCACACTCAGGTAATTTTATGCATGAATTCTACCAACTTGCAAAGACAACTTCAATTTTGTACAAACAGAAACAAAACAAAGCAAGAAAACAGAAAGAGAGGGAGTTTTACTCATCTAATTTTAGAAGACCAGTGTAATCTTGATATCAGAACCAAAACAATAGTACTAGAAAGACAAGACCTCTCTCAATGATACATTGTTGTCGTTAGGTGCTGTTGAGTTGGTTACAACTCAAAGTGATCATTTGTACAACAGGTGGGAGAAACACTGCCTGGCCCTGTGCCATCCTCACAATTGTTGTTGTGCTTGAGCCCATTGTCGCAGCCACTGTGTCAATCCATGTTTTTGAGGGTCTTCCTTTTCCTTGCTGACTCTCTACCAAGCATGATGTCCTTCTCAAGGGACTGATTCCTCCTGATAACATGTCCAAAGTATGTGAGATGTAGTTTTGCCATCCTTGCTTCTAAGGAGCATTCTGGCAGTACTTCTTCCAAGACAGACTTGTTCATTCTTTTAGCAATAATTTCCAAAATCTAAAACAAAATTTTAGGAAAATAAAATTAATAGAGTATTAAAAACTATGTAAATCAATAGAGTATTAACCATGCTTGTTTTCTTCCAGTAGTACAGGATGGGTAAACAATAAAAAAAAAAAAAAAACTTTAAAAAAGTTGTTCAAATCATTGACTGATTAAAGGGAAAATTTTTGTTAATCTGTTTATCTCAATAGATTCGGAACACTTAGTCATTAATAAAAAAAAAAACAAAAAACTCCTAGTAAAGTAAAATTATAAGGTGACTTCCTTAGCCTGATAAAAATAACTACAGAAGGCCTACAACAAAAACATTTTTAGTAGAAAATATAGATGCATTTGTTTAAATAATGAAGGCAAGGATATCTGTCTTCATGGTTCCCGCTTAAAATTTTATTTGAAGTTTTAGTAAGTGTTTCTAAAAAGCAACAGAAATCTGAAGATATTACTAAAAATATCATTACTATTAGCAATAATATAACGTACCTAAGAATAAATTTAACAGTATATGGGCAACACTGTATACAAAAATGTCAAATATTTATTGAAAAAATTAAAGAATATCTTAATAAATAAAGAAATACACCATGATCCTGAGTAACACTCAGCATTGTAAAGCTCTCAATTTTCCCCGAGTCATCTATAGATTAACTGCAATTCCAAAATCCAAACAGTTCTTCATAAAGTAAGGTAATTCTAAAATTTACAAGGAATAAAGATCAAAAATACCCAAGATATTACTGACAAGAAAAATAAAGCTTACAAGATCTTTCATAAAACTAAAATAGTTAAAATAGAACTGCAGCAGGCAGTACAGTCTGGTACTATGCACAACCGTGTGAAGACTCGGTATCTGCGAGAGGCCCAGCGGGCACTCAGGACAGGCCTGGTGACAGGGAATAGGACTGTCCGTATGGAAACAAAGGTAATTGTATTCCTCTTATATCACGTACCAAAATTAGTACCAGGGGGATTGAAGACCTAAACTTAAAAAAAAAACACATTTGGAGGAAAAAAAAAAGAATGTTTTCTAATCTTGGGTTAAAAGGCGATTCTATAAATTAGACAAAGAATTGCTAACCATAAAGAAAAAATGTTCAGATTTGCGATACATGTGAACAAGAAACGGCTGTACCCTGAAAAAGAATTACATATAAATAAGGAAAAGTCAAACAACCCAATAAAAAGTTGGAAAAGACAAGAAATTCACAAAGCAAGAAATGCATGTTGCCTGTCTGCATGTGAAAAGTGATCAATGTTATCAATAATTAAGAGACTAGAAACTAGGACCGTATTGAAATACCATTTTATATGGAGTGTACTGGCAAAAAATAAAACTTCTGGTGACATGTTGAGTTGCACAAGTCTGGGTCGTATCATCTATGCTCTTATTGGGTGGGTAATTGTTACCACTACCCTGGAAAATTATCTGATGTTATGTTGTAAAGTTGCTATTTGAAATAGCAAAAATATAGAAACAAGTCTAATGTCTGTCAACAAAAGAATGGATGGTAAATTATGATACATACTACACAGCAATGAAAAATGATAGTCAAATACCTAAATATGCACGAATTCTTAGGAACATTCTTAGAAAACAAGTCCAAGAAAATTACATACATCACTATTTCATCCTTACAAAGTTCAAACCCAGTTTCCCACTAAACATTTAGGTATATGTAAAGATACGATGAAGCTGCATTTTTAAAGGCAATGCAATGGCAAATACAAATTCTGGATGGTGGTTATAATACTTTTTTAAAATAACTCATTTTTTTGTTGTTAACAAAAAGTGATAAATTTTCCATAATTATATTCCTTTACACTCAAATTATTTCCTACTTTTTCCAGATGAATTGTGCTACATCAAAGTATAGACAGTTTGAGAACGGAAGTATTCCCTTTTGCAGTGTACAAAAAAGAGCACTAAGCCATTTTTTAAAATCTGGCTGCATTGAAATAAATGTCGTACCTGAACGTATATGTGCATGAATGCAGATTATTGGACAATATCTACATTTACTAACCGTGCCACATGCCTATAATCTTCTTACAGTGGTCCTGAAGGGGAGAGGGGATCGAAGGAGAACTGAGAAGACGGTGAAGGGCTTTACTTTGCATAGATTTGCAGTGAAATGCTAATTGAAATAAGAGTAAAATCCCAAGAAGAAAAGGATAATAACTGTTTTGCTTAGTACCATAATCTTATACTGTTTTTTTTTTCTTGTAATTTCTTCAGTGCAAATATATGAAATCTTTATAGATTTACAAACAATATACTGGCTACTGCAAAGCCAGACTCTAACTTAGACAGACATCTAATGACTTGTCTGTGGAGGACATAACAAGGGATTCCTATTAATACTTTCTTATCAGAACTGCCTAAGGGAATTATGCCCAGTCTGTCTTTTAACATCTTCTGTATTTGCGGCCCTGGTGGTGAAGTGGTTAAGCATTTGGCTGCTAACTGAAAGGTCAGGGATTCAAAGCCACCACCTACTCTGTGAGAGGGAGAGATGTGGCAGTGTGCTTCTGTGAAGATTTACAGCCTTGGAAAACTTATGGGGCAGTTCTACTCTATCTTACTGTGGGTTGGAATTGACTCAGTGGCAATGGGTTTGGTGGTTTTTTAGTGTATAAGCGGATCTTTGGGTCACTCACATTCCAACAATGGCCAATGCTTATTAAGCGTATGTCACGCTTAAAGTGGTGTATCAACTTGGCTGGGCCATGAATCTCAGTGGCTTGGCAGCTATGATGAAGTTTGGAAGCTGTGTAATGACGTAATCACCTCCATAATGAGATCTGATATAATGGGATTGCTTCCATGATGAAATCTATTGTGAGGAGCCAATCAGTGGAATGGGAATTTCCTCGGGTTACGGTCTGTATCCAGTATAGGTGGACTTTCTGGCAAGGCTTGAGGGCTTTTGCTCACTCTGGATCCTGCAGCTGGTGCCTGTTTCTCTGGCTTCTCGGTTCTTGGGACTTCAGCTAGCGCCTTACCTGCTCTCTTACCTGCTGATCTTGGGATTCACTGATCTTCACAGCCTGTAAGCCAGAGGACTGCTGCCTGACCTGTGATCTTAGATTTGCAAGCCCCTACAGCTACATGGGTCGCTATGAGTCGGAATTGACTTGACGGCACTGGGTGGGTACAGCTACATGAGTCAAGAGAAGCCTCCAGCCTGACCCACAGACTTGAGCTTTCCATTCTCTACAACCACACGAGCCATTTCCTTGATACAGATCTCTCTGTGTATTTGTCACTGGTTTTGCTTCTCTAGAGAACCCGGCCTAAGACAGTGTACAGTGGGTCCCAGGCACTGTTCTAAGTGTTTTTGTTGGGAGGAAGGCCTACCGTACCCTGTACCTCCCATCCAGCCTGCCTAATCAGATGCCTTGGGCCTGGAATACTCCCTGATAATGAAGGCTGGGAGCTGTGCTTCTCTCTTTCTCCCTGTTCTGGGTACCCAGTGACTTTCTCTGTTCTGTACATACATGGGCATCAAAGGCACCTGGGCAACCCCATTTCTATATGTGTTCCCAATGTGGAGGGAATGGAGTTCAGCACCAGCGGCTAGAGAGGGGTGTGTGCAGAACACCAGACCTGCGTCGGCTGCGGGGAGCCACTCACTGGCCATGGGAGGTTGGGGCCCACTAGTAAAACTGACCTTACTCCATCTCTTCTGTATGTGAGTAAAGCTTGTTCCATGCACTGCCTGTGGTTGGTTCCTGTCTTTTGTTGGCGACCTGAGACCTTGGCAGTTTTAAATATATTTACTCAATTAGCTCTCACAAGAAACCCAGAAATAAATATTTTTATTATCTTTATTTTACAGATAAGGGAACTGAAGCCTGGAGACATAAGTAGCTTGCCATAGGGTCATCTAGCTAGTATAAACACTGGATCAGGATTCCAACCCAGACAGCCTGCTTCCAGGATTCTTGCTCTTAACTACTACACTATTCTGCCTCTGTCTTGTCTACACTGGTACGGCTCGGATAGTGGTGACTGATAATGACAATATCTTCTTCTCCTCTATTTCCAGACACAATTACAGTTCCTACTCCCTTGGATCTAGAGATGGCCTTGAGACTCGAGCTAATGAACTGTGAGTGGAAATGGGGAAATGATGCATGCCACTTCTGGGCTGAAGTACTTAATTGGGATCCCTTGGCTCTTTGCCGCCTTCTTCCCTTGCTTCAGCAATTGTGGAAGAATATGGCACAGTGCTGGCATGGTAATATGGTGGAGCTTCATTTAGGCTGAGTGACACTGGTGGTGGCAGGCGACTGTCAAATGATTTTAATACTGTGACTTTAAACCAAGTAATAATCAACCCCTTTGCAGCCTCTTAACAATATAGCCTTAAAGAACTTTGATTTTAAATAACAGACAGTCCCATCACACAGTTCTACATGTTTTTTTTTCTTTTACACGTGAGAAAAAAACAAAGTGCTGCTTCTTAAAAATCACATGATCAAAAGACTAATTTTTTATATTTAAATGTTTAATGTGAAATTATATGCTTATGAACCTTGAAAGAAACAACTGTTCTATTATAAGACGAAATATTGTAAAATGGCTATTTTTTGTGTTGCCATCTTTGAGATGTTTTCAATACTTTTGTGAAAATGCTTTATTAATCTTTTCAGAACAGTATATTGTTAAGATAAATTGAAAAAAAAAGTTTAGTCCTATAAAAGTTCTCCTGCTATTTCTTGCTTTCCTTTTTAAGTCTTTACTTTCTTTTCTAAATGAAACATCAGTTTAAAAAAAAAAAATTTATTGTGCTTTAAGTGAAAGTTTACAAATCAAGTCAACCTTTCATACAAAAATTTATACACACCTTGCTATATACTCCTAGTTGCTCTCCCCCTTATGAGACAGTGCACTCCTTCTCTCCACCCTGTATTTCTGTGTCCATTCAGGCAGCTTCTGTTCCCCTCTGCCCTCTCCTCTCCCCTCCAGACAGGAGCTGCCCACATAGTCTCATGTATCTACTTGATCCAAGAAGCTCACTCCTCACCAGTATCATTTTTTATCTTATAGTCCAGTCCAATCCCTGTCTGGTTTTGGAATGACTCCTGTCTTGGGCTAACAGAAGGTCTGGGGACCAGGACCTCCGGGGTCCTTCTAGTCTCAGTCAGATCATTAAGTCTGGTCTTTTTTATGAGAATTTGAGGTCTGCGGAAACCCTAGTGGCGTAGTGGTTAAGTGCTATGGCTGCTAGCCAAAGGTTGGCAGTTCAAATCTGCCAGGCGCTCCTTGGAAACTCTTTGGGGCAGTTCTACTCTGTCCTATAGGGTCACTATGAGTTGGAATCGACTCAACGGCACTGGGTTTGAGGTCTGCATCCCACTGCTCTCCTGCTCCTTCAGGGATTCCCTGTTGTGTTCCCTGTCAGGACAGTCTTCAGCTGTAGCCGGGCGCCATCTAGTTCTTCTGGTCTCAGGCTGTTGTAGTTTGTGATTTATGTGGCCCTTTCTGTCTCTTGGGCTCATAACTACCTTGTGTCTTTGGTGTTCTTCATTCTCTTTTGCTCCATGTGGGTTGAAACAAATTGATGCATCTTAGATGGCCACTTGCTAGCTTTTAAGACCCCAGATGCCACTCTCCAAAGTGGGATACAGAATGTTTTCTTAATAGATTTCATTATGCCAGTTGACCTAGATGTCCTCTGAAACCATGATCCCCAAACCTCCACCCCTGCTATGCTGGCCTTTGAAGCATTTGGTTTATTCAGGAAACTTCTTTGCCTTTGGTTTGGTCCAGTTGTACTGATCTCTCCTGTATTGTGTGTTGTCTTTCCCTTTACCTAAATTAGTTCTTGTCTACTATCTAATTAGTGAATACCCCTCTCCCTCCCTCCCTCCCCACTCTCATAACCAT